>NW_004443946.1:7981281-7993222 GCF_000243295.1 Trichechus manatus latirostris | reverse complement strand
CCATAGGGTTTCCAAGGAGGAGCTGGTGGATTTGAACTGCCAACCATCTGGTTAGCAGCCAGTCTTTTAACCATTGGGCCACCAGGGCTCAGCGACCCTATAGGACAGAGTGAAACTGCCCCATAGGGTTTCCAAGGAGTGGCTGATGAATTCAAATTGCCAACATTTGGTTAGCAGCCGAGCTCTTAATTACTGCACTACCAGGGCTCCCTATAGATTGAATAAGTAGGGTGAAAGGATACAACCTTGATGCAAACCTTTCCTGATTTTAAAACATGCAGTATTACCTTGTTCTTTTCAAATGACTGCCTCTTGGTCTATGTACAGGTTCCTCATGAGCACAATTAAGCGTTCAGGAATTCCCATTCTTCACAATGTTATCCATAATTTGTTATGATCCACACAGTCGAATGCCTTTGCATACTCAATAAAACACAGGTAAACATCTTTCTGGTATTCTCTGTTTTCAGCCAAGATCCATCTGACATCAGCAATGATATCGCTCGTTCCACGTCCTCTTCTGAATTTGGCTTGAATTTCTGGCAATTCCCTGTCGATAAACTGCTGCAACTGCTTTTGCATAATCTTCAGCAAAATTTTACTTGTGTGTGATATTAATGATATTGTTTGATAATTTCCACTTTCTGCTGGATCACCTTTCTTTAGAATGGGCACAAATATGACTCTCTTCCAGTCGGTTGGCCAGGTAGCTGTCTTCCAAATTTCTTGGCATAGATGAGTGGGTGCTTCCAGCATTGTATCCATTTGTTGAAACATCTCAGTTGGTATTCCGTCAGTTCCTGGAGGCTTGTTTGTCACCACTGCCTTCAGTACAGCTTGGACTTCTTCATTCAATATCATTGGTTCTTGATAATATGCTACCTCCAGAAATGGCTGAAGGTCAACCAATTCTTTTTTGGTACAGTGACTGTGTATTCCTTCCATCTTCTTTTGATGCTTCTTGCATCGTTAACATTTTGCCCATAGAATCCTTCACTATTGCAACTTGAGGCTTAAATTTTTTCTTCAGTTCTTCCAGCTTGAGAAATGCCAAGTGTGTTCTTCCCTTTTGGTTTTCTAACTCCAGATCTTTGTACATTTCATTATAATACTTCACTTTGTCTTCTCAACTTGCCCTTTGAAATCTTCTGTTCAGCTCTTTTACTTCATCATTTCTTCTGTTCACTTTTGCTACCCTATGTTCAAGAGCAAATTTCAGAGTCTCTTCTGACATCCATTTTTGGTCTTTTCTTTCTTTCCTGTCTTTTAATGACCTTTTGCTTTCTTCATGTATGATGTCCTTGATTTCATCCCATAACTCGTCTAGTCTTTGGTCATTAGTGTTCAGTGTGTCAAATCTATTCTTGAGATGGTCTCTAAATTCAGGTGGGCTATACTCAAGGTGGTACTTTGGCTCTCACGGACTTGTTTTAATTTTCTTCAGCCTCAACTTGAACTTGCATAGGAGCAATTGATGGCCTGTTCCGCAGGCAGCCTCTGGCTTTGTTCTGATTGATGATTTTGAGCTTCTCCATCATCTCTTTCCACAGATGTAGTTGATTTGATTCCTGTATATTCCATCCAGTGAAGTCCACACGAACAGTTACTGTTATGTTGTTGAAGCAAGGCATTTCCAATGAATAGGTCATTGCTCTTGCAAAATCCTATCATGTGATCTCCGGTGTTGTTTCTGTCACAAAGGCCATATTTTCCAACTATTGATCCTTTTTCTTTGTTTCCAACGTTCACGTTCCAATCACCAGTAATTATCAGTGCATCTTGATTACATGTTTGAGCAATTTCAGACTGCAGAAGTTGGTAAAAATCTTCCATTTCTTAATCTTTGGCATTAGTGATTGGTGGGTAAATTTGAATAATATTCGTATTAAGTGGTCTTCTTTGTAGGCTTATGGATATTAACCTAGTACTGACAGCATTGTACTTTAGGATAAATCTTGAAAAGTTCTTTTTGACAGTGAATGTGATGCTATTCCTCTTCAATTTGTCATTCTTGGCATAGTAGACCATATTATTACCTGATTAATAATGGCCAATGCCAGTGCATTTCAGCTCACTAATTCCTAGGATATTTATCTTCAAGGGTTCCATTTCATTTTTGAAAATGTCCAGTTTTCCTAGTTTTATATTTTGTACCTTCCACATTCCAATTATTAATGATGTTTACAGCTGTTTCTTTCTCATTCTGAGTCACGCCACATCATCAAATGAAGGTCCCGAAGGCTTTACTCCATCAATGTCATTAAGGTTGACTCTACTTTGAGGAAGCAGCCGTATTTATTTTCTTCACTAGTCATATTTTGAGTGCCTTTCAACCTGAGGGGCTCATCTTCTGGCACTATATCAGAAAATGTTCCACTGTTATTCATAAGGTTTTCACTGGTCAATTTTTTTAGAAGTAGATTGTTGGGTCCCTTTTCTTAGTCTGGAAACTCCACTGAAACTTGTCCAACTTGGATGACTCTGCTGGTATTTGAAATACCAGTGGCACAGCTTCCAGCATCACAGCAACACACAAGCCACCACAGTATGACAAACTGACAGACAAGTGATGAAAACTGATTAGCTTCTGTCAATCCCAATTTCAAATTCTAGAGAATTTGATTGGCCTAGCTTGGGTCAGGGGACTGCTCCTGGTCCCATCAGCTGGGCTTAAGGGACAGGGTCATGCAGTTTTTAGAGAAGACATGATGTGGGCTACGAAAACACATCCAAATCATTTACTATAATTATAATTCTAAAAAAGAGAAAACTAGAAAATTTGAGTGTAAAAGAAAAAATTTAAAGTATAGAAGGAGTTATGTTTAGTACTATGTGTGGGATAAAAAACAGTAAGAAATGCACAGTCACAGAAGACACATTAACCAAAGTAAACAAGGAACAATGAATGGGGCCAACTGGATAAAAAGAGATAAGGAAGTTTATTCCAAGTTAGATCATTGAACAGTTTAAAATATTCGATGCATACTTTGAACTTGAAGAAAAGAGGTCTTGTTGAAGATGTTGAGACCACAGCTGATAAGGTAAAAAGGCAGGAGGGAAATTAACATTTGTTCATTTAAAATAAAGACTTAGCGAGTGTCTACTATGTGCCAGGCCCTGTGCTAGACCCTGGGATTATTATAAGAGTACAGTTCTAGAACAACTAGAGGGCATACACAGCCTGGAGGGTTTCCAAGGGATTCTACTTCTGCATGTTATTGCAGACAGAATGACAACAAAGTAAGAACAACTCAGTGACCAAAAGAAATCAAATTAGAGAGAACATCACCTTTAATATAAAATTTCATTTTTCATTCTTTAGTTTTCTCCACCTGTAACTGAGTATAAAGTATGGGCAATTGAAATAAACCAAACTTGAACAGGATTTCATTCTACTTGGATCAACAAATAACGCCATAGAAGCAGCAGTCAAGAAATCAAACCACGTATTGCATAGGACAAATCTGCTGCAAAAGACCTCTTCAAGGTACTAAAAAGCAAAGATGTCACTTTGATGACTAAGGTGTGCATGACCAAAGCCATGGTCTTTTCAATCGCCTCATTTGCATGCGAAAGCTAGACAATGAAAAAGGAAGACAAAGAGGAGTTGATGCATTTGAACCGTGGCATTGGCAAAGAACATAAAATATATCATGAACTTCCAGAAGAACGAACAAATCAGTCTTAGAAGAAATACAACTGGAATGCTCCTTAGAAGCTATAATGTCAAAATTTCATCTTGCTTACTTTGAACACATCATCAGGAAAGACCAATTACTAGAAAAGGACATCATGTTTGGTAGGGCATCAGAGAAAATGAGAGAAACCCTCGATGAGCTGGATTGACACAATAGCCACAATGATGCACTCAAACATATCAAAGATCATGAAAATGGTGGAGGACTGGGCAAGGTTTCCTTCTGTTATACATATGGTCTCCATAAGTTGGAGACGACTTGACAGCAACTAACAACATCATACTTCCTTCACAGAAGTGCTGAGAAATGCAAAGCCTGGTTTTATTGTAGTATTAAAAGAGAGTCAGTGTCAAACAGGAACTTGTTTTCCTTATACCTTTGTGGCTGATCACCATATGGTCTTCAAAAGTCTGTATCACTCTACGCCTTATTCTTAAGGTACAGTAGATAATAAAAACTTCAATAACACTGAATGTTTATTATGTGCCAGACACTACTGTACATGCTTTATATAAATTTAACACATTTAATCCTCACAATAACTGACTGAGGTAGGTACTAATATCAGCATCCCCGTTATGTAGATGAAGAAATCCAGGCATAGAGAGTTTAAGTGTCTTGCCCAAGGTTATACAGCTAGTAATCAGTGGAGCTGGGCTTTAGATCCCAAAAATCTGCTCCAGAATCTATGTCTCTTAACAAAATGCTATGCTGCCTTTTGAATACTTTTTTAAATTTTTAATTTATACCTATTGGCAAATGTGTCTAAATGTCCTTTCATATATCTATCATGGTCATCAAATTTTATTATACATACACCTCTAGCATGGAAGATCATTTAACTAACTGCATGTAACTCCAGGTCTCAAAGTGACTGAAAGTGCTGGGTCAAAGATGGCCATTACTATCTGGGGGACTCATACCCTTGTTGGCCAATACTCCAGTAAGAGCTTCAAAGTACTTGAGGCCATTTGAGGCACCTGATGCTCTCTTTGAGCATACAAGAAAGTGTATTCCCCTCCTGGTGGAGGACAGTGATTAGAGGCTCATTCACTAGTTACTGCTTTGTTGCCTCAGCACCCCCTCTTCCCTCAACACACACACACATACACATACATACACTCCACTCATGGTGGAAGAGTCATTCAGTCTTCTCACAGTTACAGAGGGGCTGACACAATCAGCTTTCCCCTGGAGCACTTATTCTCTCCTACCATAGTGACCCTATTGTACATTGCTGTTGTTAGCTGCCCTTGAGTAGGCCCAACTTATGGAGACCCCATACATAATAGGATTGGACTGTTTGATCCATAGGATTTACAGTGGCTGATTATGGTGACTGAAAGCTTACTTCAATGTCCTTCTGACTCCTCACAGTGAGGATAGGAGTTCACAGCTTTGCCAATGAACCCCTGCCTTGTTCAGGGACTGGCAAGGCATCCCAATCACCTCCAATCTGCTCTCAATAGACTCTTCTCTGGAATGGACCAGTCACCTCTGAGCAACACAGGCTTGTCCTTCTCTTATCAGTGGGTGTGTCTTCTGTAACTCAGTCCTGAGCTGGCTGCTAAGTTTGCCGACATCAGCATGGGTGAAGGAAAGGTTCAAGCTCATTCATTGCTCTGAAAAACAGTCCAACATGCAAATGCTCTGTATCTCTGCTAACCGCAAATTTCATTATTGAAAGAATCAATGTCAGTGTCATGAATATCAAATTATCAAGTTTCATTGCTTAATGTAAGTTGGCAGCCCTTAGCCTTTTTATATGAACTCTGGATAAGACGGTGTTGAAGTTAGACTTTTTGAATTACAGGA
The DNA here is from genome assembly GCF_000243295.1 of Trichechus manatus latirostris. Lineage (NCBI taxonomy): Eukaryota > Metazoa > Chordata > Mammalia > Sirenia > Trichechidae > Trichechus > Trichechus manatus. Next base: position 7,987,709 of record NW_004443946.1, on the reverse strand, counting down.
AAGAGAGTCACTCATGCTACTTTAAGGAACGAGAGATTTTGGTGCAAATCTCCATGTGGCTTAAAACTGGAACCCAGTGGGCTGTTTATCTCTCAGAAGATGCTTGAATTCTAACGTGTTGCTGTTTCTCTCTCTCTCACTTTCCCTCTCTCTGCAGCTTCATCTGCTACTGACTCATATTTTCTTCTATCTTTGACTTTGCAGAGTGTATTGGAAATCAAATCTATGTCACAATATAGGGTTGCTATGAGTAGGAAACAACTTGACAGCAATGGGCTTTTATGTCATAATGGCCCAGCTTCTGCTTGTAATAATACTTTCTGAATTCCTTTTCTTGCAATATCTTAGTTCACATTTTTGAGAGAGGAAATCTGATTGGTTCAACACATTTTTCTGAACATCAGGTCAGGGGTTACAGGCTAGTCTTGGGCTAAGTTATCTCTTCTGGTCCAATCAGATATGGTGTTGAGGAAGAGTTATATGATAGAAAACACGGCTGTCTCTCTCTCCCCACCCCCCCGTCTCTGTCTCTCCAGTAGAGATTGCTTCACTAGAAGCTGCTGTGGGCCAGCAGGCACTGTCAACCTTTTTAGTGTAGGTGGGATATTTGGGGCAGAACTGAAGAAAGATCTTGGTAATAGGATATTTTAAAACAAACTTAAACCCATTGCCATCGAGTTGATTCTGACTCATAGCGACCCTATGATATTAACATTATCAGTTTTATGCAAATAAATTAGAATTATATCATTTTAGAAATTAAAAATGTTCAAATTTACAGTCATTTATAATCAATTAGTCTTTATTTTATCTTCAAGATGTAAGACTATCCCTGTTTTTCAAAGTTAATTCTTCAGGAAATTAATGTATTATTTTTTGAAGGAAGCATTTTTGTGTGTGTGTGTGCTTTAGGTGAAAGTTTACAACTCAAGTTAGTTTCTCATACAAACATTTATACACACATTGTTATGTGACCCTAGCTGCTATCCCTGTAATGTGACAGCACACTCCTCCTTTCCACCCCGGATTTCTGTCCATTCAACCAGCTCCTGTCCCTTTCTGCCTTCTCATCTCACCTCCAGACAGGAGCTGCCCATTTAGTCTCCTGTATCTTCTTGAACTAAGAAGCACACTTTTCACGAGTATCATTTTATGTCTTATAGTCCAGTCTACTCTTTGTCTGAAGAGTTGGCTTCAGGAATGGTTTTAGTTCTGGGTTAACAGAGAGTCTGGGGCCATGTCTTCTGGGGTTCTTCCAGTCTCAGTCAGACCATTAAGTCTGGTCTTTTTACTAGAATCTGAGTTCTGCACCCTACTTTTCTCCTGCTCCATCAGGGACTCTCTGTTGTGTTCTCTGTCAGGGCAGTCATTGGTGGTAGCCTGGCACCATTTAGTTCTTCTGGTCTCAGGCTGATGGAGTCTCTGGTTTATGTGGCCCCTTTTGTCTCTTGGGCTAGTATTTTCCTTGTGTCTTTGGTGTTCTTCATTCCTCTGTGTTCCAGGTGGGTTGGGACCAATTGATGAGTTTTAGATGGCTGCTCGCTAGCTTTTAAGACCCCAGATGCCACTCACCAAAGCAGGATGCAGAACATTTTCTTAATAAACTAAGAAAGCAGATTTTTAAAAAAGTAAATTATCAAAGAAAGATTCAAGACTGCTTATAATTTCTTTCATCATCTTAAGTTTCAAAAATATCCTCAACTTTTGTGATCTTTCCCTAGGGTTTGATTTCTACTCTTTCCAACCTCTTTTTAATTTAGGCTCAAATAGTCATTACAAACGAAACTACCAGAAGCAACAAGAAATGTTTGAAGGATTTAGCCTTGTTGTTTGACTTCTAACATAGGGCCTGCAAGGTCAGGGTTCACAAAATTTTCCTCTAAAGATAATTTAGGGAAGAGAAATAGAAGATTTTGGGATGAAGAAGTATTTAGCAATAAAAAGTGAAGAGATAACAGGCACAAAGAATGAGAATAAATTTTCATCTTTTTTTATTTTAAATGTTCTATCCTCTTCCTAAAAAGTGTCGCTTTTTATTTTAAATGAACCAAAAGTAGGCATGTGACTAGACCACTCAAATCCTCCTTCACAGAAAATTTAGCAATTGAAACATAGACAATGAATCAATCAGATATTTTAGGCTCAGGAGACATAAGATCATGCAGTATTAGGACTAGAATTGGCTTTACGGTACCCCAAAGCTAAATGCAAGCTGAAGTTACGGGGAAGCAGAAACTAAAAGGCATGTCAAAGAAGCTGGTTTCCACAGAGAATATGGAGCAGATGCACAAAGAGAAGTAAAGACAATATACTGACAGAGGCCTGAAGATGACTGAGTTTCCCTAAGTCCACATCAATATGAATAGATCCACAGGATTTCTTCATATCCTTACAATAGATTCTCTTCAGTTCAACTAGCTTGAGTGTGTTTCTTTTCATTGTAATGAGATTAAGATGATTCTGTTTCTTAAATGCGTATTTTTAATTTGGATGAAGACTGCACTCGGTAGTGCCTCAGAAAACAGAATGACTGCCACCTTTCCAGTGCTCTCTGAATAAAATTCAAGGCAAGCGCCAAAGCATGCACAGCTTAAGTACTCGCAGAGAGCAGCAGTTTCATGTTGAATGGGATTTGATAGTCACTTCTGTGACCAAGATGGAACTTAATAGAAAAGCTTTTCCTAATAAGATGAATGGTTCAGTCATTGCATTCATTCAGCAAATTATACTGAGTGCTCCCTACATGGACTAGGCACTGTGAACAGCACTGGAGTCCTCAAGAAGATTCTGTGAGTTACAAGTGAGGTTTCCAGTGGAACAATGAGTAAATCACAGTTACCATATAATATGCCTCCTATGGTTCAGATGGAGCCCTGGTGGTGCAGTGGTTAAGAGTTCCGCTGCTAACCAAACGGTAGGCAGTTCAAACCCACCAGCCGCTTCTTGGAAATCCTATGGGGCAGTTCTACTCTGTCCTGTAGGGTCACTATGAGTTAGAATCAACTCGACAGCAATGGCTAATAGGTTATGGTTCAGACAGCCCACTGGCTGCTAAGGACAATTTCTAATGCACAGCGCTGGGCTGTAAAATTATGGGTGGTGGGGGTTGAGCCAAGTGGACATTGACACATAAAATAATTCAGCCCTTTTTCCTTGAGTTTCTCTGACAAATGATTACAAGTTTAAACAAAGTCCTGTGAGCAAGTTTCTGAGAAAAGTCTGGGCAAGACAACAGACATGTATTAAACACCTAATATGTGCTAGGCACTGAACATACGCTAAAATGAAAAAGGATTGGCTCCCTGTTACGAAGTTTTTATTCTAGAAAGTGAACGAAGACAAACACATTCAAATGGCTTTTAAATCCTGGTAAGAGATTCACTCATTAGTTTCCCAAGTATATTGGTGCCTGAATATTGTGTTGGTGGATTCTGTAGGTGATCTCCCATCACTAGTTTAAATTCTATCCCATTAAAAATAGATGTGTTTCCAAGTAATGACATTATAATTGGGTAAGAGTATTGATATGGATTGAATTGTCCCCGAAAAGATATGTCCAAGTCCTGACTCCTATACCTGTGAATGTGACCTGGTTTGCAAACAGAATTTTTCTTTGAAGATGTTATCAGTTAGGTTTACATGAGGTCATACCTGACTAAAGTGGGTCCAAATCCCATCTGAATAGTGTCTTTAAAAAGAGGAAAACAGACACACAGAAGCACACAGGGAGAAGACACCAAGTGAAGACGCATCTACAAGCCAAGGAACACTAAGAAAGATATGAGGAAGAATCTTCCCCTAGAGCGGACAGAGAGAGCACATCCCTGCTGATGTCCTGAATTTGGACTTCTAGCCTCCAGAACTGTGAGCCAATACATTTCTATTCTTTAAAGCTACCCATTTTGTGGCATTTTGTTATGGCAGACTTAGGAAACTATAACAAGTATTGATAATTGACAATCCTCACCTTGCTCTGTGTACAAAGTCTACGAAAGTCTACTAAGTCCTAGCCCAGGGAAGCATGTCAGTTTTAAACAATGATATATTTGGTGCCATTTTGTCGTCGAGCAAAAGGGCAAGTAGTATGACCCTTAATCCACACGTCATGAGCAAGTTAAAGCATCAGTTGTCAGCACAGTAAGCAAAAGAGGGTGTTACTATTTGTGGGCAATCTCGTACTAGAGTTGAGGCTATCAGTCACAGTAATAGAATAAAGAAGAATACATAAATATCTTTAGATTTTAAAATCAAATTGTTTCTTTCTTCATGGCAGCAGAAGGAACTGTCTCGGAATTGGTTAAGGACCCCAGTATAGCTGGGATTGGAGACTTAGAGGGAAAAGCACAAAATTAGAGAAATATTTAGAAAGCATCTTGCAGATACACAGTCCTGCCTAAGTGCTTCGTAATGATAATGTAATGGTGGAGTGTCTATTAAAGTATAACTGAAGACCAAGCAAAACACAGACCTTTTCAGAACAGTTACTGCTCACTTAGTGGTCTGATAGGTCAAAGGGTAAATTTTCGGAAATGTCATGTATTCAGTAAGTAATATTCTTACAAAGAGGGAAAAAAATCCTTCCAGAATTCAAGCTTATTACCTGAGATAAAAGTCATGGTTCAGGTCCAGCAGGAATTTATGAAGGCAAACACACATATTACAATATTAGTTCCCAAAGCTCCATAATCAAACCAAGGCATTTTAGTTGCTCAGAATCATTCAGCCATGTCCCTCAAATGTCATACTACTGAGAAGCAAAAGACTCCACAGTGAATTATCTCAGCTACAATTCTAACGGACTCTGACACAAAAACCCTCTATAGGTGAGAGAGCGTAGCTGCGGAAAGAGCAGATAAACTAAAGCCACAAGGATCTAGCTTTGAATAGTAGGGCTACCATTTGCCAGCTCTGTAACATTGGGCAATTGACTGAACACCTCTGAACCTCACTTATCTCCTCTGTAAAATGGTGGTAATAATACCACATAGGGTTACGGTAAGAATTGAGAGAAGTAATATGTGGCGCGTAATACCTGGTATGTGGTAGGCAATCAATAAAATCCTTCCCTAGGACTGTCTAGAAAGAAACATTATAGTTTGCTTTTCATTGTATTTACTTATTTTTCCCAATGGATTACAGAGGCAGTATAGTGGAGTGGTTAAAGCACACGGTAAATGGAACTGGGTTGCCTGAGCTCAAAGCCTAGTTTTACTGCTTTCTAGCTTTGTAACTTTGGGCTAGCTACTTAACCTCTTGGTACCCCAGTTTCCGCTAAGGATGCGGTCAATTAATATAGGCAAAGCACTTGGAACACTGTCTGGTACATAGTGAGCATTATAAGATTTAGTTAATATTACTATTACCCTTGTTGTTCCCTGTATCCTGGGTAAAATATATACCCCTTCAAAAAGCTTATTCTAAATTAAGTTTTTCCCTCTAATTGTCAATCATGTCTTGGATAATGTGCCTTGTGAACCACTTGGGCATTTTTTTATCCCAACCCTCTGGGGCAATTCTACTTTGTCCTATAAGGTCACTCACTATCAGTCAGAATCAACTCGACGGCAACAGATTTGGTATGGCAGATTAAGGAAACCTGCTGGTTAGCACTCGGCTGCTAACCCAAAGGTTGGAGGTTCAAATCCACCAGCGCCTGCATGGGAGAGAAGACCTAGCTATCTGCTTCTGTAAAAAAAACCAAACCCGTTGCCGTCGAGTTGATTCCAACTCTAAGCGACCCTGTAGTACAGTAGTACAGAGTAGAACTGCCGCATAGGGTTTCCAAGGAGCGGCTGGTGGACCCAAACTGCCAACCCTTTGGCTAGCAGCTGAGCTCTTAACCACTGCACCACCAGGGATCCCCGAAATATTACAGTCTGTAGCAGTTCTACACTGTCCTACAGGGTCACCATGAATCAGAATCTACTCGACGGCATACAACAACAACAACGGCAGATTAGGAGTCCCTACGTGGCACAAACAGTTAAGCCCTCGACTACTAACCGAAGGGTTGACAGTTTGAACCCACCTAGAGGCACCTTGAATGAAAGGCCCGGCAATCTGCTTCCAAAAGGAGTACAGTTCTGCTCTACAACATATGGGGTCATCACGAGTCGGAATCAACTGGACAGCAACTTAAAATAGCAATTATTTTAATATGCTCATGGATTCTGTGGGTTTGGTTTTTGTTTTTTATGGCAGAGTGTATCGTTCCAAAGATGACTGCGACAGTAACTCTCATCTCACATATGTAAATTCTCCAGTTATAAGTTTCTTAATCTTAAAAGTAGAGACAGTAATATACCTGCATTCACAAGGTTCTTGGGAGTTCCCTGGGTGGCGCAAATGGTTTGTGCTAGGCTTGTAACAGAGAGGTTCAGCGGCTTGAACCCGCCCAGCAACACAGCAGAAGAAAAGGTCTGGCAACC
>NW_004443946.1:7969620-7981181 GCF_000243295.1 Trichechus manatus latirostris | reverse complement strand
ACTGCCCTATAGGGTATCCAAGGAGCATCTGGTGGATTTGAACTTCTGACCAACTTGAAAAAAAAAAAAAAGAACTTGAAAAATAGAGCTTTTTAATTACTTTTTTTTTTTTATGAGTTGATGGGCAGGGCTTCAGACTGTTGTATATATTATGAGTCAAAAATGTCTGCATGCCTTTCCTCCTCCAATACATGCACAATTATTTTTCTAGAGCTAGAGTTTCTAAGAACAAGTTCTTTGAAAACTGAAATAATGAAGTCTCTCTGGTGTTTCCTAATTCTGAAATAGAAATTATTTAGAAATGCTCAGACAGCTGTATTCAATTATTGCTGAGCATTTTATATAGCTAGTGGTCTCAGATTCAGAATTATTCACAGCAACGTATTAAAGTGGCGAAAGGGTTTCTGTCAACTAGCATTTATATATGGATTTGAATTCCTTTCAGCAAGCTGGGCTGCTCTCATCACGGGATCCTGTGTAGAGGCCAAGCTAGCATTTTTAAAGTTGGAATCCTTGGAGGTAGGTAAAGATGCAGAGATACAAAGACAGGGTTTACTCTGTGTTAAATAAGCACACGGAATCCCATTTCTTAAAGGCAGTTTTCTTGAGAACAACCATGTGCCTTTTTATTTTTATTTTTTTTTTTACCGGGTATCCTCATTTCAACCCAGACATTCTAGTAAAAACTGACCTAAGACATTTCCATATCATCAGCTTCCACCACCTTCTTGTGGTGGATCCATTTTGTCTGATCAGTGTTTGAGGGAGGTGGTGTCCTGACAGAGGAGGACCCAGGAAGTAAGGATGCTGGGCAGGGCCAAAACTCTCTCTGTCACGTGGTCTGAAAATGCTCCATTCTTACTTCCTTGGTCTTTGTACCTTACTTTCCTGTGAGAAGTATTTTTCTTTTTTTGCCTACCCCCTCACTTCTTTACTCTGCTGCCCTAAGTAATCTCCCCAGGATGTGGTTTACAGCATGGGCTTTGCAATTAGAACCAGTAAAGAACCAATAGCCATCCTGTCAGAGTAGAACCGTGCTCCACAGGTTTTTAATGGGGGATATTTTGGAAGTAGACCACCAGGCCTTTCTTTCGGGGAGGCCCCGAACCTTCAACGTTTTAGTTAGCATCCAAGCATGTTAACCGTGCGCACCACCCAAGGATTCTTTTTGCATTTATGGACCCCCAGATTTGATTCCTGGTCCCTCCCTGCAGACTTTGGTCATACAGTTACGTAAATTCTCCAGTCATCAGTTTCTTAATCTTAAAAGTGGAGACAATAACACACCTACATTTACAAGGTTCTTGGGAGTTCCCTGGGTGGTGCAAATGGTTTGTGCTAGGCTTGTAACAGAGAGGTTCAGCGGCTTGAGCCCGCCCAGCGACACTGCAGAAGAAAAGGTCTGGCAACCTGCTTCTGCAAAGACGACAGCCAAGAAAACCCTATGGAGCATTTCTACTCTGTAACACATGGGGTCACCGTGAGTCAGAATCAACTAAACAGCACAAGACAACAACAAAAACAAAAGGTTCTTGTGAGAATTAAATGAAATAATGCATCATAAGCACCTAGAATAGTGCTTAGAACACAACTGAATGTTCACTGCATATTAGCTATTATTAGAATCAATGAATGTATGGTATAGGTATTATAGCAGAGAGAGGCTTTAGAATCTAGGTCCCTTTTCCTTAGGTGGAGTCCTGGTGGCACAGTGGTTATGAGCTTGGCTGCTAACCAAAAGGTCAACTGTTCGAATCCACCAGCCACTTCTTGGAAACCCTATGGAGCAGTTCTACTCCATCCTATAGGGTTGCTATAAGTTGGAATTGGTTCCACGGGAGGGGTTTGGTTTTTCTCTTCCTTAGATGCCCTTTGCATTTCAAATTTTTTCCAAGAGTGCTAGGAAAAAGCAGAGGTGTGGAAGCCAATAAAAATCCCCCCTGAGATCACCTACAGTCCTGCTGATGGACTTTACAAAGGTCAGGCCCCTAAAGGGGCCACACACTATTGGTTTAAGAGGTGCTATATGTTAGTTGCAGCTTCCAGTGGGATTACTAGTTGCTGTCTGGATTCCAACTCATGGTGAACGCATGTGTGTCAGGGTAGAACTGTGCTCCACAGAATTTTCAATGACTGATGTTTCAAAAGCAGATTTCAAGGCCTTTCTGTTGAGGCACCTCTGGGTATAGTCAATCTCCAACCTTTCAGTTAGCAGCTGAGCATGTCAGCCATTTGCACCACACAGACACTCCTCCAGCAGAATTAGGGAATGAGAAAAGGTGAGCTAACGAATAGCCTCCTCCTGCAGGCTCAAGAATATCCAGATATACCCTTGCCTTCTGTTCATCACAGGGAAGACCCTCTGACTGTATATTAATTATATGCAGATATATCCTCACCTGCCACAGGGGTTGCTAACCAATCCAAATGCACATCTGTTCTTTCAGGAGACCAGGATATCGGATTTCATGTTTACCTAGCAAGCCAGACCTCGGATACAGGTGGTACAAGTGTGCCAAGGGCAGCAGCATTGAAGTGATTTTTTGGTGGTACACACAGCAGCCAGGGAACCTGGGAAGGGTCATAGGGAAGGTGAAGTTTGTCTTTAACTTCCCGTCTCCCTTTTTCCCCCTCCTCCCTCTCCCTGCCTGCCAGGACTGGGTACCCAGCTGCCATCAGGCTTCTCAGTGTTCCCCCAGTGGCACTCCGCTCTCATCTTCCCTCCTCCAAAGCTCACAAAGCTGCAAGATAACGCTCCTTCAGTTCTCTGCAGAGCAACACTCCAATTATTCTTCACATAAATGTATTATCTGGTTAAGGAGACCTGGTGGCGCACTGGTTAAGCGCTCAGCTGCTAACCAGAAGGTTAGCAGTTTGAACCCGCCCAGTGGCTCTGGAGGAGAAAGACTTGGTGATTTTCTCCCATAAAACTTACAGCCTAGAAAAACCTATAGGGCGGTTCTACTCCGTCATGTGGGTTACCATGAATAGAAATCGACTCCACGACACCTAACAACAAGAAATTACCTGGTCAGACTAATTTACAGTAAGCTTTGACTGACCAGCAGGTCTAAGGCTTCTTGAGACTTTGAACCTCAGTAACCCCAGCCACCACCGTCCCAGGGGCCTCACTTCCCATACATTATTTCAGTGACTCTTCACAAGGAGGCAGAAGCAGTATCTGATCTCACCCTGACAGAAGAAGAAACTAAAGTTCAGAAAGATTCAGTAACTGGCCCCTGCCACAGAAGCTAGGACTCACACTACAAGTTCAGTTCCTTTTCATTTTGCACATTTCATTCTAAGGAATTATAATTGTTGGTTTTATTTTATTATTATGTGTATTGTGGTAAAATACACATAAAATTCACCATTTCACCATTTTAAAGTATACAAGTCAGTGGCATTAAGTACATTCACAATGTTGTGGAACCATCACCCAAATCTAGTTCTAGAACTTTTTCATCACCCCAGATGGAAACCCTCTACTCATTAAATAGCAGTCACTCTCCATTTTCCACACACCCTCCACCCCACCCTCATCCCGGCTCCTGGCAATCACTAATATGCTTTCTGTCTCCATGGATTTACCTATTCTGGATATTTCATGTAAATGGAATCATACAACATGTAACCTTTTGTTTCTGGCTTCCTTAACTTAGCATAATGTTTTCATGGTTCATCCATGCTGTCGCAGGTATCAGCACTTCATTCTTTTTTATGGCTGAATAATATTCCATTGTGCATATATACCACGTTTTGTTTATCTATTGATGGACGCTTGGGTGGTTTCCACGTTTGGCTATTGTGAATAGACATGCTATGAACATTCATATACAAGTTTTTGTTTGAATACTTGTTTTCACTTCTTTTGCTAGGAATAGAATTGCTGGGTCGTATGGTGATTCTATGCTTAGCTTGTTGAGAAACCACCACCAAACTATTTTTCCCAACCGCTGCACCAGTTTATACTCCTGCCAGCAATGTATGAGGGTTCCAATTTCTGTACATCCTCACCAACACTTGTTATTTTCAGTTTTTCTTGTTTTTGTTTTTTTTAATGGTGGCTTTATTTTTAAAGAGGCACCTATGGTCTCAGATGCATATCTAACTGGTAAAAACGTTTTTTTGCCACTTTGTTGCCAGAGCTCCAGGTACCAAAGTCCCAGCTTTCGCACTTGGGCTGACTCAGAGAGGTGGGGGAAGGAGGCAGTGTTGTCTGAAGTAGCATCGAATATAACAGTATATATATAGGTATGTATATATATATATATATATATATATACTTTTTTTTGCAGTTTTTGTACTTCGCTTTCCATTCTCCTTTGTCCACGCTCAATGCATACCACTTCCTAACCCTCTCACTCTAATTTGTGAATGAACACTTTAGCAATGCTACTAACTGTGCTGAAGCATACCTTTTAATCTAATAATGTTATCAAATTTTGCTCACAGTTTTGTATCCTCTAATTTTCAATAGCAATTATGCCTCCTGTTACACATTTCAATACGTTTCAGAAATGGTTTCTTCCTGGTGGATTCACTGGGATCCCCTTTGACTTTTCCATAGCAATCAGAAGCTGACATCAGCACACATCCTCATAACGTAGACTCCATGCAGCTACAGTATCAGCATAACCCATCACTATTTTCTTCTTGTGCACATTATTTTCCTCTACCTCTCCGTGGAGCTGCTCAAGTGATCCAGCATCTTTGTCAGACAGAGAGGTGCTGAAGTTGGCACATATTTATTCAGTGGCTTCCCTGTATATAGCATTGTAGTGCGGTTGCTATAGAAATAAGCCAGAGAATTTAACTCTGGACTCTTATATCTCACATATTCACATTTAGATGAGCTGTGATGTGGCCACAAAATAAATCATGTCATCTTCCATGAGACAGAAATGCAAACCTACAATTTCATTTGGTTCTTTAAACTGATAAGCAGTCATGTATAGACAGGGGAAGTCATTTATCTCTTGCATTTTATTTTCTCTGAACTTGGACAGGGGTGTGGGGAGGGCTTCATTTATAGTGAAAACTTAGATCTGGGCATTCTAGGTTCCCTGGAATTTAATGGAATGGGGGAAAAGAAGGAAGAAATGGGGTTACACAAGACTGATGCGGCACATTTTTGGGGTGCTTGAGATGACAATCTGCTTTTGTTTTTCTAATATCTTATCACATAAGTAGAATTTACTTGGAGACTGGCTGAGACCGAGGCTGCTAAGCCTGAGAGGGTGTACAGGAGAGGCTGTAGTCCAAGGACTAAGACTTGAAGAAGACAAAAATCAAGAACCCAAACCAATCGCTGAGTATTGAGGGAGAAATAGGTGGAATGCTCTATTTCTGATTTCCCTTCTTTTGAGCCAAGCTTTCTTAGTTTTTCTTGAAAAGGAAATTGCAGCTCAATCCGGTACACACACCACTCTTTAGCTTTTGTTACTGTAAACGTGCAAGTTCAATTTAAAAGCGGTATTGCTGCAAATAAAACAAACAAACAAAAAACCCATTGCCGTCGAGTCGATTCCCACTCATAGTGACCATATAGGCCAGAGTAGAACTGCCCCATAGAGTTTCCAAAGAGTGCCTGGTGGATTCAAACTGCCGACCTTTGGGTTAGCAGCCAGCCTCTTAACCACTATGCCATCAGAGTTTCCACTGCAAGCACAGCCGTTGAGAAATGTTAAATGGGATGGGAAGTGGGGAAAGAAGAGACACAGGAGAGCATAAAAAGTTTTAGGTCTTATAACAGTCAGTCTTTTAAATCCTATTTTCCCTTTAACACAAGACAAGCAGGAAAACCTGCACTTAAGAAAACGCTTGAATAAAATATGTTCTTACAGTACAAATAACATGTCACAATATTTGAAAAGGAAATTAGTGGGCATGAGAACAGTAAGATAGGACTTATGCATATTACTGCTCAGTGATTTGCACTTTAGCATTTAAAGAAACTTGGTTTATGGACTCATCCTTTTGGGTATCACAAGTTACATACCTCAGCCAGGAAGGTGCTTGTTATGGATTGAATTGTGTCCCCCCAAAATACGTGTTGGAATCCTAACCCCTATACCTGTCGCGGTAATCCCTTTGGGAATAGGGTTTTCTTTATTATGTAAATGAGGTCGTATTAGTACAGGGTGTGTCCTAAACCTAATCATTTTTAAGTTGTAAGAAGAACAGATTAGACACAGGAGGAAGGACAAACAGGGTAAGATAGATGCCATGTGAATAACACCAAGGAACCAAGGAACTCTGGGGTTACAGAAGCTGAAGAGACAAGGAGCTTCCCTTAGAGCCAAAAGAGAGAGAGAGAGAATGATAGAGAGACTTCCCATGTAGCCGGTACCCTGAATTCAGCCTTCTAGCCTCTTGAACTGTGAGAAAATAGATTCTGTTCGTGAAGCCACCCACTTGTGGTATTTCTGTTGTGGCAGCACTAGAAGACTAAGACAAGGTCCAAATGTCGCAGTGTGAAGGGCTTCACCTTCAGGGTGAAGGGTTTGGTGGGAGCTTGAAAATGTTGAATAAGGGAGTGTGGAGACCATAATCTTTTTTTTTCTTTTTTGAATTGTGCTTTAGGTGAAAGTTTACAACTCAAGTTAATTTTTCGTACAACAATTTATACACATATTGTTATGTGATACTAGTTGCAATCCCTATACTGTGACAGCACACTCCCCCTTTCCACCCTGTGTTTCCCGTGTCCATTCAACCAGCTCCTAGCCCTCTCTGCCTTCCCATCTCACCTCCGGACAGAAACTGCCTGTTTAGTCTCTTATATCTCCTTGAGCTAAGAGGCACACGCTTCACGAGTATTATTTTATGTTTTATAGTCCAGTCTAATCTTTGTCTGAAGAGCGGGCTTTGGGAATAGTTTTAGTCCTGGGTTAACAGAGCGTCCAGGGCCATGGCCTTGAGGGTTCCTCGAACATAGCAAACATTCATTGAATTTTAGCTAGTATTGTTGCTATCATTATTACTACTAGAATAGAAGCAAGACAGTAGCCTAAGCTATTTCCTTCTTCTTTTCACTCATATCTCATGCCAGTAGTAAACAGTATAATCATGCCCACCACTGTCCTGTTACTACTTCGGTTCTGTAGGAGTTGCAAAGGATGGCAAATGAACGTCTCCTAAAGCTGCCTACACATTTCATATTTGGGCTGACCTTTAACCTAGTGCTACAATATTAACCTAAGCTGTCGCATTCTGCAGCACTTCCCTGGACCAGTATCAGTTTGGGTTTCACATCATCAGGAACATACTACCTTTTCACTGCTAGTTTGCAGTTTCCCTCAGGTCTCACTTAGGGCTTTCAAAATTGGATATGGTCAATTTCATTACTAGTGGTCTGTAGAGTCAATTTTAAAATCATTAATCTTTGTAAACTCAAAGGTGCACCCATCAGCAAAGGTTCTTGCAGAGTTTTCATTATTCTGGGCTACCAAGTAGATGGATATACAGGCAAAATGCCTTTCATAGCAATAAGATCATAATGATTAATTAACAGAGAAATGGTTATCTGCTGCAAGTGGTATGAGATTCTCGCCTTCTTACTGGATTTCAAAATAAAAAGTTGCTGAAAATGAGTTGCTGGGAGTTATTAGCAGCATCCAGCTAATGAGGGTCATGCATGAAAGCGCCAGGGAAAGCCAGGATGAGATGAGGTGAGACAAGAACAACAGTAAAAAGGGAGTGGAAGCGTCTCTGCTCAGGCCTTCAGGAGATGGGAGAAAAATGAAAACAACTGTGTACCTTTGATTATTAGTTTGGAATCCATACAGGAGATCTGAGAAAAACCAATGTTTTTGCTGTTGTTTTGTTTATTTTTCTATTTATTCATTTACTCTTTTCTGGTAAATAGGATGATGAAGATGAACGAAGACCGAGCAATGTTTCATTGCGTTATACAGAGCCGACTTGATGGCAACTAACAACGACAAAAGTATGGTTAAAATAGGAAACAGTGAACAATTGTTGACTGACTATAAAGAAAAAAACAAACAGAAATCAAAAGAAATGTGTCGTCCAGTTCAGAAACCACTGCGAGAATAGGGAAGTTCTCTTGACATTTTGTCCAAGAAAAGTCAGTCTATAGCAAACCTCCTCTTGGAGGCAGTGGCGTCACTAGGGTCATGGGGGGGACCGGGGTGCAGACTGCACGGGGGTGCAGTGCATGGCGGTGACATTCTCAGAGGTGGTGACACCAAAATGACCCCAGGGTCTGCCATGGTAGCTGCAGTGGTGACGGCGGGTGGGCTGGCGTCATGCGGGAGGGGCCGCCAAGGCAGTGGCGTCACTAGGACTGGTGTCACCTGTCACCCAGTGCCTTGTCATCCTGCCTCCAGTCACCCACCAGTCAGGGTGCAGGTGGCCGGGCAGCGGCGCCCAGCATTGAGCAGAGAGGAGAGCCTCCGCCTTGGCCAATGGGAGAGAGGAGGAGCTGGGGGGGGCGGGGAGCGTGGGCAGAGCCGGGCCACTCCGCCCACGGGGGAGGGGGCTTCACAGGCTGACCCTACCCACCCTGAGCAGGGTGGCACCAAGAGTTACCGCACTGGGTAACACCATCCCTAGTGACTCCACTGCTTGGAGGCAAGACTTCTGTGAAGCAGCAAAAGATGAAGAAAGGCAGACGGAGTAAAGGGCAGCTACCAGATTCTTCAGAGTTTAGATCCTTTTTTCTAAAATATGTTCTAAAGGGTTTAGAGTTTGAGGGAGAATAAGCTTAGCAAAGAAATGGAGAACTCCATTGAAAGTCATGGGCCTTTGGGTGACACAGATGATTTTAACTCAACTGCTAACCAAAAGGTTTGGCGGTTTGGTCCCAGCCAGCAGTGCTGTGGAAGAAAGGCCTGGCAATCTGTTTCCGTAAAGATGATAGCCAAGAAAACCCTATAGAGCTCAGTTCTTCTCTGTAACACATAGGGTTGCCATGAGTCAGAATATAATCCATGGCAACAAGTTTGGTTTCTTTGTTTTTTGTTTTAACCAGTCTCATGACAAGTCTCATGGAGGAGCATCCTCTTTCCATTAAACTAAGATTTAACCACAATGATAAGAATAAAAATCTTCTTAGATCATTTTTCTCTGAAAGACAAAATAAGAGCAGGAGTGCCTTGTGAAAGGAAAGCCTTTGCTTAAAATTCAGTTATCATTATTTTCAGAGCAGATGGGGCCAGAGTCAGTTCAAGCTTCCTCACACCCAGAAACTGGCCAAATTTGCCACTAATTACAATATGCCACACTGTTAAATGGCCTTCTCCTTCCATTTGCAGTCCGAAGCCTCGGTGACCTGCAACTGCGCCACCTGAGACCACAACTCAGCAGGCAGTGCCTGTAAATCTCCTCCCTCAGGGGTCATACCGTCAGTTGCATCCAATGTTTGGCGGAACAAAGAAAGCTAGAAGGCAGCTGTAGTTTTTGTTTACTTTTCCATTTTAACCACCTTAAAAGGAAATACCAGTTTTTCAAAGGTCATTGACCAAGGAAGTAAAAATATTTTTTGTCTCACCAGCTATTTTCCCCACTTAATATTTCTCACTTCTTTTTCTCTCAGAAAAGAAATGTTTCTCTTCAAATAAGGGCAAAGGGAATCTTTTAATTATTTTTCTTCTGTGCCCATGTGGTAATTTTCAACAGTGTGTGTACTTGTAATTCTTTTGTATGTATATGTTTTAGTTGTAGTTAAAAATATACACACAAAACATACTCCAATTCAACACTTTCTGCATGTACAATACAGTGACATTGATTACGTTCTTAAAATTGCACAGCCATTCTCACCCTCCTTTTCTGATTTATTCCTCCCTTATGGACATAAACTCACTTCCCCTTAAGCTTTCGAATTTCTGTTAACAATTTGACCCCCTGTAGTAAGTTCTTTAAAAGAGCACAATTCTTATGACATATATTCTTTACGGAGTCCTGGTAGCACAGTGGTTAAGTGCTCGGCTGCTAACCAAAAGGTCAGCAGTTCAAACCCACCAGCCTCTCCATGGGAAAAAGATGTGGCAGTCTGCTTCCGAAAAGATTACAGCCTCCGAAACCCCATGGGGCAGTTCTACTCTGGGTCACTATGAGTCAGAATCGACTCCGGCAAAGGGTTTTGTTTGTTTGTTTTTTAGTTAAGTTAGACTGTTGTTTGGTTTAAAGAAGGCTTCAGGGGATATATTTGGTGTATGGTTTCAGGGTTAAAGTTTATCTCAGGGCAGTAGTTTCGGGGACTCATTCATGTGTATTTGTAATTTGTTTTTTACTTGCTTTACATTCGAGAGAGGATGTCTATCAACCTTTACGCAGGGAAAATGCAGCTGCAGGACTCAACTTGTAGCAGCTGCCCAGGCTCCTCCCCTCCCCCACCCTCTCAGTCCGGCTGCTGCCGCTGAAGATGATCATTAGGAACTGGGGGCTTTAGGGTTTCCTCTCAGCCACAGAAGCTCCCTACCACTCCCTGTGACCCCCAGGGGACGACTGGCTCTGTCAGGTCCACGAAGACAAAGGTTTTACTTTTTTAATGCCTTTTTCAAATGCAGCACTGTTAGGAGAAACAAATTCAGGGGTAGCACAAAGAGGTAGCTGTTCTCATTAGAGAGAAAATTCAATCATATCTCAGGTTTCGTTTTTTGTTTTCAATGACTGTGAAATTTTTACACTTATATTTTATCTTTGTAACAGTGTCCAGAACTTTTAAGAAGCTTTTTCTGCAACCACATATTCAAAGTAAAAATAAATAAGAAATGATACGTACCATAAGCATAATTCTAGAACAAGCCTTATGTTAACGCCTATATTAAAACCTCTCTTTGCTTCTATTTAGTTCTTGTGATTAAAACTTTGGTTTTCTAATATTTTATATTTTTAAATAGAACAGAGTGATTATCTTCATCTCTGAAAACTTGGAGATAAGCATCTTCCAATATTATTATACTTTGCCTCTATAGTCTTCAATTAATAGAAGCAAAAGGAAATATTTAAGATAAGTCAGGTAATAATAATAGTTAACATTTGTCAGTACTTAATTTAAGCCTAAGACTGTGCTAAGAACTTTATACCCATTACCTTATTTATTTCTTAAGACAATGCTATGTCAGACACCAGCATTATTCCTATGTTAGAGATGATGAAACTGGGGATCAGAGAGACTTAGTAACTTGCCTAAGGTTACACAGGTAGAAGGTGCTTAAGGTAGCTCCAACTGATCCTAGCATCTGAGCACTTAACCATAACATTTGCCTTTGACAAATGGCAAATGATTGTCTCCCTAGATTTTTCAAGGAAAAGCTTGCCATGGACATGATTGCCAATCCCATTAAAACTAAATATAGGGCTACACTGGCATGCTTCAATCAACCCCTACCTACATTGTTCTGTATACAAAACTTTAATCATGGCCGGAGATGAGTCTCTTAAGAACAGGAGCTAGTTCTGGCTGTGGGCGACTGTCTTAGTCATCAAGTGCTGCTATAACAGAAATACCACAAGTGGATGGCTTTAACAAAGAGAAATGTATTCCCTCACAGTCTAGTAGGCTACAAGTCCAAATTCAGGGTGTCAGC
>NW_004443946.1:7966832-7969021 GCF_000243295.1 Trichechus manatus latirostris | reverse complement strand
TTGCTTTCACAGGACAAACTAGTTCAGTGTTACACTAACTCTAGAGGCTTCACAGTGAAGAGAGGAAAAAGGCAAGGTTGCTTCACCTCTGAAGACCTTGATTCTGAATTCCCAGTATGAATTATGATGAAAAAGACCCTGATTTGGCTAACAAGAGTTCACTTAGCTATTTTATAACAGAAGTGAGATTTCTCCCAGAAGCTTTACAAGCAACTTTTGTATAGTTGCCTCCTAAATGCGCAGAAGAATGAAGCCCGGAAATGCGATAAAGGGCAATCACCAAGAGAGGCTCTATAATCTCTTTCCCATCTCCCTTCAGGCAGTTAAAATTTTCTTTCTTTACTGAAATGTTGTGCTCAGTAGAGGTATAAACAAATGGTAAGAGACCATTTATTTAAGTCTGACAGCTTAACCAAATCTGCTTGTAGCAGGGCTTCCATTATAAGATTCACTTCTCCTACGCCACAGAGGGAAATTCATATTCATAGGGGAGTGTAATCTCTTGTGAAAACCTGTCATGAGGATGGTACATCCTCCACAGTTAAACTGTTCACAGGGTTTGTAGTGGCACAGAGACATTACCATATTCATGCTGAGTATCCAGATCTCTTTCATCTTGGGAAATCTTGGCACTGAATCAAATAATTGTGCTTATCCTTTATGCGAACACTACCTGTAAATATGGACTACTTAGCATATGTGCCTTTTCTTGCCATAAGGAGCATTAGTATTGGAAATACTGCTTTCTGCCAAGAACTCTAGAGTCATCCTGTCATGAACTATTAATTCTGAGATCAGTCTTCTGGTTGGCAGCTAACCACCAAACCCACAACGTTGTGTTTAATTTGCTCTTGGAGGACAGACTGAGTTCTCCTTCCTAAACTGTGCGAGAGCAATGCCTCACTGAAGTGCCCCAGAAAACTTCTGTAGCAAAGCTGGTGAACAATATAGCACTTTTCATGGTGGTTAGTAGTGTGGTTGATCTGTTCCAGGCAGCCTTACCTGAAAGCAAGGATAAAATAAACTCAGCCAACTATACAGGCTCTGGAGGGAGATTTGGCTCTACTCTGCAAACTCAGAGCTTTCTATTAACAAAAGTTAATGTGGTCTCCCAACATTCTACTCATTTGAATGGTAAATGGATATGCTGGTTTCTTGACAACTAGGGAGATTATACAGCAGCAGCAATGGCAAGAGTTGATGTCTATATTTTTCTTGTGATTTGTATACATATGGCCTGCCTCCTCAGCACTGACTCTTCTTTCTTGGGTCAATGGACCAGTTTTAGTTGGAAGACCCACTTCCTACATACTCCTAGTCCAAGGGGGCTGGACAGGTCTCCATCCCTAGCTTCATTTCCAGGCCTAAGCCAATCAGTATAATGCATTTGTCTTGCTCACAGAAATTGGTTCAAGAGATCAGCATGTGGATCTCTGGGTGTTTGCTAATACTCATGAGATAAAGGCTTTTGCTCTTTCCTGTTGCATTCAACCTTGGAAGGGTATAGCCCTAGAAGCTGCTAAAAGACACTTTTGGACTACATAAAGCCTGAGACTAGACCTGATATGGAGAAGCTGATCTGAAGGATGGAGAGTAGTCAGTTCCTGGTGACATCATTTAAGCCTGAGCAAGCTTTGCCTGAAGCTGTCCTGGATTCTTCAGTTTTTAAAAAAATTTTTACATGAGCTAATTTGAGTTATGTTTTCTGTCACAGACAACCAAAACATTCCTAAACAATATAGCTTTTTAGAGAAATGTTACTTTAAAAGAAAAAGTACTTTATGTATTAGGATAGTCAAATTTGCCCACTAGAGTTTTAAATTTTTCTAAAACATATTTTGGGACAATAACATTCTTAAGATAACCTCTTAAAAGTTTAAAATTTTAAAAAGCAAACATGTCACTTTTATGATTAAGGTGCAGCTGACCCAAGCCATGGTATTTTTATTTCCTTATTTTTTTAATAGATGGGAAGGCTTCTACTATATTTAATATACACTTAAATCTTTTTATTTATTTATTTATTTTATTGTACTTTAGATGAAGGTTTACTTAACAAATAGTTTCTCATTAAAGAGTTAGTACACATATTGTTTTATGACAATGATTAACAACCCCACAACATGTCAACACTGTCCCTTCTCAACCTTGGGTTCCCTATTACCAGCTTTCCTGTCCCCTCCTGCCTT
>NW_004443946.1:7965298-7966289 GCF_000243295.1 Trichechus manatus latirostris | reverse complement strand
TATCTTAGATGGCTGCTCATAGGCTTTTAAGACCCTTCTTACCAAGGTAGACTGTAGAACATTTTCTTTTTAAACTGTGTTATGCCAACTGAGCTAGATGTTCCCCGAGACCTACACCAAACAATTCAGTCCCTCAGGGAGTTGGCTGTGTCTATGGAGCTTCCACCATGGTATTTTTAATTGCCTCATATGCTTGCGAAAGCTGAATGATGAAAAGAGAAGAAAGAAAAAGAATTAATGCGCTCAAATTGTGGTGTTGGCGGAGAATATTGAATATATAGGCAGTCCCAGGGTTACAAACATCTGACTTACGGACAACTCGTAAAACCATAAAGCCTATTATATTAAAAATTTGAGTTAAATACAATGGTTCATGATAACCAGCACATGCACTACTCTGTGACGCTCATGAAAATATTACAGTTTGGAAGTGTTTCTTAAGCATTTTATATGCATAGAAAGGTAAAATATATACTATAGATTAAGACAAACATTTGACTAACTGACACTAAATAAGTACCGTATGTACCTGTTCTGACTTACCTACAAATCTGACTTAAAGATAGATTTAAGAATGGATCCCATTCATAACCCAGGACTGCCTGTACCATGGACTGCCAGAAGAACAAAAAATCAGTCTTAGAAGAAATATAATCAGAATGTCCTTAGACACGAGGGTGGTGAAATTTTGGCTCGCTTACTTTGGACACGTCATCAGGAAAGACCAATTGCTAGAAAAGGGCATCATGGTTGGCAAAGTGGAGGCATTTTGGAGGTGAAGGAGGCCCTCAGAGAGATGGATTGACACAGTGGCTGAAGCACTAGACTCAAACACAGCAATGATCATGAAGATGGCACAGGACCAGGCAACATTTTGTTCTGTTATACGTAAGGTCACTATGATCTGGAGGTTTCTTGATGGCAACTAATAACAACAACAAGAACTTTCTAAACACATTTGAAGAACCTAATAAAGAATAGTAATAATAAA
>NW_004443946.1:7963457-7965198 GCF_000243295.1 Trichechus manatus latirostris | reverse complement strand
GATCCCGGTCAGAGCAGTCAGTGGTGGTAGCTGGGCACCATGTAGTTGTACTGGACTCAGTCTGGTGGAGGCCATGGTAGTTGTGGTCCATTAGTCCTTTGGACTGATCTTTCCCTTGTATCTTGTTTTCTTCATTCTCCCTTGCTCCCAAAGGGGTGAGACCAGTGGAATATCTTAGATGGCTGCTCATAGGCTTTTAAGACCCTTCTTACCAAGGTAGACTGTAGAACATTTTCTTTTTAAACTGTGTTATGCCAGCTGAGCTAGATGTTCCCCGAGACCTCCATCGAACAATTCAGTCCCTCAGGGAGTTGGATGTGTCTATGGAGCTTCCACCATGGTATTTTTAATTGCCTCATATGCTTGCGAAAGCTGAATGATGAAAAGAGAAGAAAAAGAATTAATGCGCTCAAATTGTGGTATTGGCGGAGAATATTGAATATATAGGCAGTCCCAGGGTTACAAACATCTGACTTACGGACAACTCGTAAAGCCATAAAGCCTATTATATTAAAAATTTGAGTTAAATACAATGGTTCATAATAACCAGCACATGCACTACTCTGTGACGCTCATGAAAATATTGCAGTTTGGAAGTGTTTCTTAAGCGTTTTATATGCACAGGAAGGTAAAATATATACTATAGATTAAGACAAACATTTGACTAACTGACACTAAGTAAGTACCGTATGTACCTGTTCTGTCTTACCTACAAATCTGACTTAAAGATAGATTTAAGAATGGATCCCATTCGTAACCCAGGACTGCCTGTACCATAGACTGCCAGAAGAACAAAAAATCAGTCTTAGAAGAAATATAATCAGAATGTCCCTAGACACGAGGGTGGTGAAATTTTGGCTCGCTTACTTTGGACGCGTCATCAGGAAAGACCAATCGCTAGAAAAGGGCATCATGGTTGGTAAAGTGGAGGCATTTTGGAGGTGAAGGAGGCCCTCAGTGAATTGGCTTGACACAGTGGCTGAAGCACTAGACTCAAACATAGCAATGATCGTGAAGATGGCACAGGACCAGGCAACATTTTGTTCTGTTATACGTAAGGTCGCTATGAGCTGGAGGTTTCTCGATGGCAACTAATAACAACAACAAGAACTTTCTAAACACATTTGAAGAAACTAATAAAGAATAGTAATAATAAATGCTTTGTCTGGGCAAAGAGCTTTCAGAACCATTATTTCATTTGGTCTTCACAAGCAAAATATGAGGTCCATAGTATGAGGACTATTATCTTATTTTACAGAAAAATGAAGTCCCAGGGAGTATGGCCCTCGGACACCCTTTTAGCTCAGTAATGAAGTCACTCCCGAGGTTCACCCTTCAGCCAAAGATTAGACAGCCCCGTAAAACAAAACCAGACTAATGGGGCACAACAGTCCGGGGACAAGGACTAGAAGGCAGGAGGGGGCAGGAAAGCTGGTAACAGGGAACCCAAGGTTGAGAAGGGACAGTGTTGACATGTCGTGGGTTTATTAACCATTGTCATAAAACAATATGTGTACTAACTCTTTAATGAGAAACTATTTGTTAAGTAAACCTTCATCTAAAGTACAGTAATAAATACGTTGGAATTATAATAAAAATGAAATAAATAAATAAATGAAGTCCCCAGGAAGTTAAATAATGTCATATTAAAAGAACATAAGGGCAGAAATTGACTTTAGCAATCATGTGGTCTACCCTACCATATTACAGATGTGGATACTGTAGTTCCAGAAAGCCAAGA
>NW_004443946.1:7961350-7962460 GCF_000243295.1 Trichechus manatus latirostris | reverse complement strand
GATATCTGGGAGAGGAGCATCCAGGCAGAGGGAACAGCAAATGCAAAGGCCCTGGGACAGAAGCATGACTCAGACATGTTTGAGGAACAGCAAGAAGGTCAGTGTGGCTTCAGTGGAGTGATTGAGGGGAGATGAGAGGAAATGGTGTCAAGTGATAACAGGGCATCATAGTGTGAACTTTGACTTTTATTCTGGGTGAGATAGGAAGTCATTGGAGGGTTCTGAGCAGAGGAGAATCGCAATCAAACTTTGTTTTGATAGAATAGCTCTGGCTGCTGGGTTGAGAAGGAACTGCAGGGACAAGGGTAAAAATAGGGAGATAGTAACTTCCACATTTACAAGAGATGATGGAGAGTTGGACCAGGATGGTACCATGAGGGTAATATGAAAAATCTGAATGCTGTATATATTTTGAAGGTAGAGCCAACAGGATTTTCTGAGACATATATACAGCATGAGAGAGTAGAAAGAGTCAAGGATGCCCTCAAGATCTCGTGGCCAGAACAACTGGAAAAACACAGGAGAAGCTGGTTTGAGAGAGAATGCTAGGTACTCAGTTTCAGACATGTTAAATATGAGATGCCAATTAGACATCCAGTTGGAGATGTCACATGGCCAGATTGTTTTAGAGAGTTTAAGTGAGAGGTCCAGGCTGAAGATACAATTTTGGCAGTCATCATCACTTGCATGGATGGTATCTAAAGCCGTGCAACTGGAAACACTCACTAAGAGAGTCAACATGATTAGAAAAGTGAAGCATCCAAGGGCTGAGCCCTGAGGAAGTCCAACATTTAGAGACTGGAGGGATGAGGAGAAGCAGCAAGAGACAAAGAGGGGACTGACTAGTGAGGTAGGAGTCACACCAGGAAACCTGGAAGCCAAGAGAAGAAAGTGTTTCAAGGAGGAAAGGGACATCGGTTTTTGTCAAATGCTGCTTGTAGATCAATTTAGATGAGGTACATTAGATTTAGCAATATTGTAGGTCATTGGTGACTGGCTAAATTTCAGTGGGGTAGTGGGGGCCAAAACCTGCCTTGAGTAGGTGCAGGAGAGAGGGGGAGAGAAGCAACTGGAGGTGGGCAAAAACAGATGCCTCTTTCAAGGTTTTTG
>NW_004443946.1:7945101-7961030 GCF_000243295.1 Trichechus manatus latirostris | reverse complement strand
AAGAGGTTACTTCTCAACATTTCTGCAAAGCTAAGGCATGTCAGCATTGACAATGTTGTGACTGTGAAAACTAATGAGATTTGTGCTGCTATTATTAGTTTTGTGCCTAACTTATCATACTCTGAAGAGTAGATGGCTCTGCTATCCTAGGACTAGGCCTATCTTTCCAGAAACAAATTCCTGACACTCAGATTAGATGGTTCTGAGGAAGTCTCACATACCTGATTCTGTCACTCCTGGGGGAAAGAGGCACCCAACCTTCCATAACTTGCTTCCATGCGTGCCTGCCTGTTCTCTCTTCCACGCGCTTCCCTCTATGTCAGAACTCTTTTCAGATGTTCCGGAGAGCGTGCTATGGAGACAGTGGGAGTGAACCGCAGACCAGCAAGAAACACCAGGGGAACTCCAGACAGATTCTTGCCATCTTAATGGTTTCCCCCAGATTTATATTGGCATTGTCCCTAATAATTTCTTTCTCAGCTTAAAATCTTTTTCTGTCATTTTTTTAAAAGTCATGCTTAAATCTCTGAGAGAGGACTCCATACAACTATGATGGATGCAGTAAATACACCCTTTTCCACAACTTGGACTTTGAGATTTTCAAAGTGTCCGGCAAGGTAGGGAAAGGAAAGGAAAGGGCATTTGTTACCTCATCCAATTCTGACAGTTTTGTATAGTAGGTATTTATACACGAGGTTCAGAGAGATTAAGTAATTTGCTCTAAGTCACACGCTAGTAAATAGGGGACCCAGACTTGAACTCCGGGATTTCAGAGCTCAAAGGCCCTGATCTTTTCACTATACTTTTCTCTATGACAAGTTAGCAAAGGCAATCCCTGTGTCAGCAAGTGATGAAGGATTTTCCTGCCCTGTCTCAAGCTGGTTCTTCAGGTAATTCAGAAATTCCTACCTCAAGCCTTTGTTCTCAGGGGTTTATGCTACAAAGAACCTTTTGTTATACCACGGGCATTCAGCACGTTGCTTTCTGCCAAGTTTACTTTTAATTTATCAAAGGTCTCCCTAGTATTAAGACATCCACGCTATTTGGTCTGCTATTTTCTTAGCCAAAAAATCAGTCAGGGAAGAAGTCTACGCACTCAACCAGAATGTGAGCCTGCTTTTTTTGTCTTTAGGATCGCTTACTTTCAAAAACAGCCTCCATTTTACTCCAAGGCAATGTTGTATTCTGCTCTGTATTCTGTATCCCAAATATACTTCTTAGGCATCCCACGTGGATTTTTACCATTTTGTACAGATCATCTTTTCTGAGCACATGCTCTACCGTGGCCAGTCTCGATATTTCTGATGTTTACAGTTCACAACCCTCTTCATTAGCAACAGATGTTCTCACCTCCTGCTTTAGTGAGGAGAGGGAGGCCATCCAAGGCAAACTTCCTCAACTCCTCTACCCTTTGCGTCGGGTTTGCTCAACACTCTCTTATCTCAGAGGCAGGAAGCAGTGTCCCTCCTTAATCTTTCTCTCTGTGTCCTTGATCCCATTCCCTTCCCATCTCCTCGGTGGGAATCTCCTCTCACATTTTTAAGCTCACGTTAACCTAATGTCTAAATAACCTGGTTGCCCTTGGGTTGATTCTGACTCATGGTGACACTGTGTGTGTCAAAGTAGAACTGTGAGCCATAACAATTTCAATGGCTGATTTTTCGGAAGTAGATCACCAGGCCTTTCTTCCAAGGTACCTCTGGGTGGACTTGAACCGCCAACCTGTAAGTTAGGAGCAGAGTGAATTAACCATTTGCATCACCCAGGGACTCCAATGTCTAAATAACTCCCATTTAAAATTTTTTCTTCCTTATCTAGCCTATCTTCCTAAGCTACTGCCACATTTCTCACTTAAGTTTTATGGTAAACTTTTTGGAAGAGATGCTAAGCTTAATACCTTCGCTTCTACTTATTGCAACCTGTTCTGACCATTCTACTGAAGTTGCTCACTTGGGACGTCCCAGTAGCATCCTGATTACCACAGTAAATGTCATGGTCTAGATCTTCATTCTGTCTAGCATCTGCAGAGTTGGATCTGGGTACAAGCTCTGGCCTGGTCACTTACTAGCTTTGTCAGTAGCTGTAGTGCCTGGCACACAGCAAATTGTCCCCAATGTCAGTTGTTATTCTTCTTATAACTAGTATTAGCCATTCCTTCTTTTGTAAATTCCTTCATCCTTTAGCTTCTTTGCCATTGAACTCTTCGTTCTCCTCCAATATTTTATAGCTTTCTCTAAGGTCCCTCCCTGGCCTCTCTCCCTTAAATAGAGGCAATCTCTAAGCTTTTCCTTTTCACTGATGCTTTTCCCACTGCTCTTTTTCTCCGTGATTTGACTGACTCCCACAACTCCCCTGCTCTACCCTGGGTGTGGACACCTCGTGAGGTACACATCTCTAGCCCTAGGCCATGACCACTCTAATGGGTTGGAGATCTCCCTCCTTGCTGGTGGAGGCCCAGCCCCAATGCCAGATCCTTCACAAAGCCTTCCAGGTTCATCCCATCCTTGGTCAGAATTCAGCTCTTCCATGTGAGGCCTCTCTCTATTCAGAACCCCATCTGTGAACGTATCATCAGGTATGTTATTACCTTGAATTGTGGTTGGCAGTGTGCATTCCTAATTCCCTCATTAGATTGTAGGCTCCACAGGGCAGGGTTCATATTTCAGTCACCTTTCTATCCCCCACCCACTGAGTGCTATATTCTCCTCATGGTAGGCTGAGTCGATTTGAATTGAGTAAGTAAAGCAACGGAAGGGTAGGTGGAGTTTGGTGAGTATTTAGATACTCAAGTACCTCCAGAACTTGACTGGAACTTATGGGATAGTTCAAGAAAGGCAGGAAAGCTGACTGATGAAGATGACTCAGAGGAGAAAAGTATGGAGTTCATGAACTAAGTGGAGGGAACCTGAGAATTGCAAACTATGGGAAGAGGACTGAGACAGGACAGCAAAAGGAAAAAGGTCAGGGAGTGCTTAGAGACACAGGGATCAAGGAGGGCCAGCAAAGACGCAGGGGTGGAGATAACAGAAAAGTAAGTATTACACTATACCAGCTGCTGTGGAGTCAACCCCAACTCATGGTGACCCCATGTGTTGCAGAGTAGAACTGTGCTCCATAGGATTTTCAATGGCTGGTTCTTTTGGAAGTAGATTGCCAGGCCTTTCTTTCAAGGTGCCTCTGAGTGAACTTGAACCTCCAACCTTTCAGTTAGCAGCCAAGCAAGTTAACTCTTTGCACCACCCAGAGATTCCAACAGAAGAGCGAGGAGTCTTATTTTCTCTGTCCCATGACTTTGGGCCTTTAATTCTCTAATGTAATTTCCCTGGCCCAGGGTGAATAAACACTAATTTTCATATGGCTATTTTGAAGCTTATTACTTGTAAAGTTTTTGTCAGATCCTCAAACATAAAGTATAATAGAGAGAGAGGGATTTCATTGTTTTTTACATAGTCTTTAGATATTAAAGTGAGACAAACATCTTTAAATACAACTAGAAAATATACCATAAACTTTTGCTTTAATTTTTCTGATAAAACATTGCAAATAAAATACTCTGACCAAACCGACTATAAATATCTACTGAATGAATTTGTTAAATGACTAGATGATAAATAATGATAAATTAGATACAGAACACATATTTACACCTCTTTGCTTTACTTACCTTTGTACCAAAAGGAAGAAAAATGCAATACATTATGTTCATCTTTAATATGTTTTCCCTCTTTGTCTCCCATTCTTCTTTGAATTAACATTATACATTACAGTTATGCAAGCTGAACTCCCACAGGCTGCTCTCTTAATGTGCTCATATAAATACAGGCCAGAGGCCTAACACAAATCCTGCTTAGACAAGACCTTCTCCTCTTCTGAGATCCCTTCCAGGATGCTCCGTGGAGAGTTTTAGAATTTTTATTACTGAAAACTGGCATACAAAACATTTTCCACAGCAGAAAAGAAACATGCAACTTCCTATTTGCAGCCCAAGAAAATGCCATTGGGATAAAGCCTCAAAAACATATTTGGGTGATGGCAGATCGCAAGACACTATAGCTCTGGACTCAAGATAGCAGCTTTCCATCAAAAATTGATAGATGGAATATGAATGAACTCTCCAGAAAGCTCACCCTTCTCCACTTGACTGGATATTCAGATGGGAGATGAGTAACATTTGCAGATGGTTCCAGAGAAACAAGGATCCAATCTGCAGACAGATGAAAAAAACAAGGACATTTTTCTTGCATACTTTGCTTGAGATGTGTTAGACATAAAATAGTCTATCACATCTTTCTAACAACACAGGCTAGAACTTCCTTGCCAACAATTCAATTGGTTTAGAATGTTAACTTAAAGAATTGCGCCATCCATCTCTGAGTTCTACAGGCTCATTCCTGCCTAATCAAGGGAAAAATGAAAAGTTCAATGACATCCCAGCATCAGCAGCCCATCGTGTTTTGTTTTGTTTTTGTACTCACTTGCAGAAAAAAGCACAAAAAAAGTGAGGTAGACTATAAATGGCAGGACTTTTTCAGCCTGTGATCTCTATCAATATATTCCATCGTCTCATTCAGATTTGCTCTTCACTCTAATTCATCCTTTTCCATGCCCCTAGATGGCTGTCTCCATGCCCCCAGATGGCTGACCCAAACAGACTGCACCCACTGGGCTTGGCCGGTGGGAAACACTACTGGAAGCCTGGAGGGTGGGTGGAGAGGGAGGTCAGGGTACTTATTTCTCCAGCTCCCTCCCTGCTAGATTGCAATGGTTTGGCTGCATTCACTATCAAAGGCCACAGCTCTGTCAGGTGCTCTCTCCATATAACCACCCCTTGATTCTAATAACCACTGGTCCCTTCAAGCCTAAGAATGGTAAAGGTTAGCAATAGTTGCTTTACTAAACTCCCCTAAGTTTACCAGTTGGGGTCTACCATCTGATTCCTGCTGGGTCCCTGGCTATAATATAGGCTTACTGTGATGAATCGTTGGTGGCTGCCATCAACAATGCTGTACTGAAGATTCAAAGGCTGGAATACAGTTCATGATAAAGAGTGCTGTGACTGTTTGATAATGTTGACCTTGAGCATGGGAGGAAGGGAAAAACAGCCAGAATCCCATATATCTCCTCCCTGCCATAGACCTTTATCATAGTGGGTAAAAACTGGGCTATAAGTAACTTCAATTTAAGGTCAAGTCTTTGATCTTATAATGTGGTCAAGGCTAATTAACGGTTTTCATTTTCATGTTGCAGATACTCAAATGTTACTGCCAAGATCGAGAAAGGGAATTATTTATAACTGGGATGACACTTTAAAACTCTTTTGCCCTACATGTGTAGTAACTGTTAAATGAGAAACTATTTTGTTCTGTAAGCCTTCATCTTAAGTGAGAATAGCAGCACAATTGCAAGAGCATGGTCAATGTCACTGAACTGTGCATGTAGAAATTTTTGAAATGGTGTATCTTTGGCTATGTGTTTTTTCACCAAAAAAAAAGGTTGAGAAGTTAGAGGGTTGACATGTTGTGGGGTTGTTAACCAGTGTCATAAAACAATATGTGTACTACTGTTTCATGAGAAACTATTTGTTCTGTAAGCCTTCACCTGAAGTACAGTAAAAAAAACAAAAAAAAAAACAAACAAAAAAAAACTGTATTGCCCTATAGAATTTACAACCGGCAGATGAGATTTTGAAAAACACTCCAGTTAGATTCAATTTTCTTTCCATAGTCTATCCTTAGTTCTGTGTTTTAGTTTTTCTTCTGCAGTCTTTACCATTTGCATGATAACAAGATCCCTATTTCTTTAGTAATCACTTCTCTTAATTTCCCACTTGAAGTTATTTCATCCTCCATAAGAAGGCAAGTGGGTTCTAGAAACTAGAGCAAGGAATAGCACAGTGATTAAATTCCTGTCCTTTAAGTCAAATTTGACTTTTCTTGTGCCTAAATTTGTCTTTTGGCAAAGTGAGAGAGGATGAGAGGTAATGCTGCTACACTCTGACAGACTGAGTCATACAAAAACCTGACAGCCTCCAGAATCATGGTGATACCAGCTTTACTACAAAGATGTGTCGTTATATCCTACAACGCTGTGTCTTCTAACAGACAGAGGCAGCAAAAGGTGTAGACCCAAAAATGATTCTTTAATATTAAAATATATTTGATTATAAATAAGAGGAAATGTATCAATCCGGACATGAGATATAAAAAATGATTTTTTTTTTTTTTTTTAAGAAATGTGCTCTCTTCAAAATATCAGCACCTTTCAGCCAATTGTTGTTTGATGAGCTTATGGCTCTAACTGTGAAGACTCTGCCTAGATGATTTATTATTATTATTATTATTAACACTGAAACAAAACATATATTGTTTATAAGAGAGAACAGGGTTTGGATCGCTGAAATCAATACCAGGACTGCAGAGCTTGGTGGATATGATCCATATGTCTTTCCCACACACTATGCATCTGGAAGGTCCCTGGGTGGTGCAAACTGTTTGCACTTGACTATTAACTGAAAGGTTGGTGGTTTGAACCCACCCAGCAGTGGCATGGAGGAAAGGTCTGGCAATCTGCTTCCATAAAGATTACAACAAAGAAAATTCAACGGAGCTCAGTTCTACTCTGTAACACATGGGGTCTCCGTGAGTAAAGATGGCAACAGTTTGGGTTTTTTGTTTTTTGTATACATCTGGAATTCATTCATTCCCTCCTATATTTATTCATCAAAAATCATTTATTAATAAACAGCTAATTATAATACCATGTAAGGACACCTGTTGGCATAGTGGTCAAGCACTCGGCTGCTAACCAAAGGTCAGTGGTTCCAACCTACCAGCCACACTATGGGAGAAAGATGTGGCAGTCTGCTTCAGTAAAGATTTACAGCCTTGGAAACCTTATGGGGCAGTTCTGCTCTATCCCGTTGGGTCACTGTGAGTTGGAATTGACTCAATGGCAACGGATAATAGCATGTAAGCATTATTATTAAGGCTTGGACCACAAGCTATTGGAGCACAGATTATGAGCAGTTAGTTCTAGAGTTGGAGGTGACTAGTGAAGGGAGACTCACATTTACGTTGGCCATTGAAAGATGAGTAAGAATTCACCAGTCAGACAAGTGGGTGGAAAGGAATTCTAGACAGAAAGAATAGCGATTGTGAAGGCCCAGAAGCATGAGAACATCTGGTGTAATTAGGGGATGGAGATGGAGTCAGATGGCAAGGGCCCTGCGTGCCATCCTAAAGCATCCAGACTTTATCCTAGGGACAATGGAGAGCCTTTAGAGGGTTTGACCCTTGGAAAGGGCATGATCACATTTCTATTTCTGAAAGGTTTTGTTGTTTGAAGTTTGGATAGATGGGAGAAAACTTGGAAGCCAGGTAAAGGGTCACTGCAAGAATCAAGTATGAGACAGTATGGGATTGAGTTAGGGCAGTGGCACTGGAAGGGAGAAGAAAAAGATGTATCTGACAGATGTCTTGGAAGCACAAGTCAATAGGACTTAGACTGCTGACCAGCTGGGAGCAGGAGTGAGGGGGTGAAATGAGTCAGAGACAACTTTGAAGTTTCTAACTAGTGAATCAGAGGGACACGCTAGTGTGGAGAGAGAATGAATTCAGTTCTAAACATGCATAGTTTGTGGTTACTATCCAGATAGAGGTATCTAATTGACAAGTGAAATATGAGTCTGGAGCTCAGAAGCCAAGTCAGGCTTGAAGATGGAGAGTTTGGAGATCATTATTTCACGAGCACTGATACCATGGGGATAGAGAAGATCACACAGAATAAGAAGAGGAAAGGAGAAAGGAAAAGCCAAAGTCCAATGTGTACTTGTTGTTTTCAACTGTGCAGCATTCTTCATTCCTTCCCTTTTGTCTGATGTTAGTTCTCCATTTATCCTTTCGTTAGCCACCCTCTCCCACTCCATGAAGTTCTGTTAAAGTGAATCTTCATGGTGACCTAATCAAACTACGTCTCCTGCTCCAAGTTGGCCAGAATATCCATCCTATCACCTTGGCCACAGTGATTTGATTAGCAATGTGGCAGTGGTGTGCTGGAACCAGATCCTACCAGCTCATAAGTGACATCCCATTAGTAGCTTAAAGTCAGCTGTGATGAAGTATTTACACCATGGAAATTGGCCAACACTGCAAAATAGGCCTCCCATCATCCCTGCTGAGAGCCAGTTTACTAGCACATCACGGGATGTGGGTATAAAACTCACACAGAGCCAGTGAACATCTCCCCAGAGATTTGTCATATAGCTCTCAGAGAAAGGATGCCCTTTCTCATTTTAGATTTCATCTGTGAGGTTTGGCCAACTTTCCTGCTCTAGGGAAAACTGCCTGAGAAGAAAACCAACCCACACAAGGAAGGAGGGATGAGGGATGGAGAAGAGATGGAACTTTGAGCACAAAATTTGTTGTTGTTTCTTTTTTAATTTTTAAAACTTCTTTAAATTTTAAAATGTAACATACACATAGAATATTCTATATAACATATGTGTTCAGTTAACAAATTAGATGCCTGAATGAACCACTTCCCAGCTTAAGACATAGAATATTATCAATTTTTCTCTCTATCTGGACTAGTGTAATAATCATTTCCTGGCTTTGAAAAAACAAACAAACCAGTTTTACAACCTATGTATGCATTCTTAAACATAAGTGTAGCTATTTTTCTCTTCTCTTTTAGTCCTTTCTTCTCTCTCTCTCTCTATCATTTAGCAGGGAAACCAGAATTTAGGGAAGCATTTCTTTTCTGGGGTGGGAAAACATTGAATATGTTTATAGGATCATATGAAAGAGTCAGTGGAGAGATAAAGATTGGGGATACCAGAGAAAGAGAGAGTGATTTAGAGCATGGTCTTAGGGAAGATGAAGATACATGGAATCAAGCATACCAATGGGGAGCTTAGCTTTGGCATACAGGATGAGGAGATGCTTCTTTCTGATACAGGAAGGAGGATTGGTGTCAACTCGTGAATTCCTGTGACCAGTTAGATATTTACAAGGTACAGCTGAAGAACAGTGAGCTCCCTCAAGTCCATGCTCTGTGTGCTCTGAGCCTCCCTTAGATAAAGCTTTGCCTCCCTGGCCTTTGGTGTTAGTGGCCTGGGACCTCCTCTCCACTACTACTTTGGTCTGGCATCTCTGGGCACAGCTCTTCGTACCTGGCCCTGGCTCCTGCAACCTGCAACTCCTGGCTTTCTCCCTGGCACAGGGCTCTGGCAGCGGCTCTGCCCCATGGAGCCTCAGCCTGTAGCCCAGCGCCCCTCTTGCTTCCTTCAGAGTGTCCAACACCCTGGCCTGGTTGGAATTCCTACTTTCTCTTGCCCTAGATTTGTTTCTAAGGCAACCAGCTCCTGTGGCAGTGGGGGCAGGGGGAACAAATTGAGGGCGTCCACTCCTGTGACCTCCCCTGCTAAACCTGCACCCTCAGCCCACAGTATCATGTCCAGAGAAGATTGCTGGGCTCTCCGAAGGCTACCCACCCAAGAATTCTTGAAACCTCAGATCCATTTCCCAACCGCCTTCCTGCTTCTGATACAGTGTATGTTTAAATTTATTTGGCTACATCAAAAACAAAACATTTCACAAATTAAAAACTTTTTGGATTCCTTGTCTTGTCTCTGAGCTTGCCTTTGAAATACTAATTAGCCAGAAAAATATGTGCTTTGTGTTTCCAAAAAAAAAAAAAAGTGGAAAAGAGAGACCTCACTAAAGATAGCTAGCTCTAATGGGAGATTTTTTTTTTTTTAACTGCAACTTAATGTCTATATATTCCAACAGCATTTAGCAAAGACGTCTCTTGTCTTTTAAGTACGGAAGGCACCGAATGAGAAGTCTCTCCCAGGGCAGGCAACAGTAAAAGGACTTTAGGAACTAGAGGCTGGCTTATATAAAATACGCAGGAGGAGAGTGCTCAGTCAAACGACCCCTAGCAATGCTCTGACTCCAGATTTGAAAGAATAGGCATGAGCAGCACATATAGCGTTTTAACTGAGTTAACGCCAAAGCTTTTCATCTCATCCCAGTGGATGGCAAAGGTCGCTGCCTCCCTTCATTTGATGAATGACCATGGTACTGCCACATTTGTCTTGTAACTGGCAGCAATTCTCAAGTTAGTGATAATGAGGGTCTTCCTAACAAGGAAGCCGGATGCGCTAAGAGTTAGCTAAAGGCCACTGCTTCTGCCACCTACTTCACATACAGTTTACAACCAAAGAATTCTGCTGGCCAGTCTACTGAGGCACACAGTAACAGGATGTTAACGCAATGTTTCTAAAGATACCAATCCCCAAATAATGATCATAAAAACTCACAGACGAACAGTATTGAAAAAAAAAATTAGCCTATAGAATATACACAGAGCATGGAACTGAGCAAAACAGAAAGGTCAAATTTGCTTCCTCATTTGAAAGAATTCCAGACTACTGGAATTGTTCCCCCTCCACCCTCAAGCACAGCCACCACCCATTTGTCAATGTTGCTATGATGCTGAACAGATTTCAGCGGAGCTTCCAGACTAGGAAGAAAGGGCTGGAGATCTACTTCTGAAAATGAGCCAATGGATCACAATGTCCAATCCCATTCTGCATGAGGTCACCATGGATGGGGGCCAACCCAGTGGCAGCTAACAGCAACAAATTCCTA
The DNA here is from genome assembly GCF_000243295.1 of Trichechus manatus latirostris. Lineage (NCBI taxonomy): Eukaryota > Metazoa > Chordata > Mammalia > Sirenia > Trichechidae > Trichechus > Trichechus manatus. The sequence goes on along the minus strand of NW_004443946.1, from coordinate 7,950,378 downwards.
TTGAATACCATTTGGGTAGAAGTCCTGCAGCACCAGTAGGTAACTGCATGGACAGGTTAATATTGTCTGCTGGCTATTTAAAAATTAATGTGGTGGGTGGGGAATAACAACACATTTTTAAGAGGAAATATTAGGCAAAGGAGACTTTGAGAATGACGTACTCAGTCACTGAAGAAAGAATGTCAGACATTTGGTCCCAGGAGATAGAAAATACAGACCTGAGAAAGTAGAAAGCCAGAATTATGATTTTGTTCAGTTATACATAAGGGGGCTTTTACTTAATGACCTCTTTGCCTCTGCAAACCTGGAATTTATTTCAGACAGGAATTGTAATTTCCACTCACTGGCAGGAATATATGAGTTCCTGGGGCCAACAATGCGAGCAATGCCCATACTTACCAGAATATATTTCACAGCAAGTTGGTAGCCATACCAAGGACGGAGTCCTAGATTCTCTCCACCAAACTGCCTTTGGATACGGAGCAAAATACAAGCCACCTCCATCCCTTAGTCCCCCCATCTCTGCGTGCATACCCAATACATGAGATGACAGAAGTTCTCTATTTTTAATACAGAATACAATGCTTTTTAATAGTCGTCAGGTATCTGCTACAATTGATATTTGATTTAAGTTAAAGAAATGATAGGTGCATTTCTTTCTTCTCATTAGTTCATTTATTTAAAAAATACATTTATTAAGCGTATCCTATGTGCTATTTAATCCCTGGGTGATAGCACCAGGCTACTCACTGCAAGGTTGGTAGTTCAAACCTAACCAGAGGTGGCTTGGAAGTAAGGCTTGGCAATCTGCTTCTGAAAGGTCACAGCCTTGAAAACCCTACGGAGCAGTTCTACTCAGCACACTTGGGGTCGTCGTGAATCTGAATCGGCTTGATGACAACTCACAACAACAGTGTGCTATGTACTGTGTGAGATATTAGAAAACCAAAGGCAAAGCAAAAACTTGGTACCAGCTTTCCCCCCCTTAGTGTCAAGGGGGGAAAGCCGGGCAGGTAAAGAAATGAGCCAAATAAAATCTTACAGTTGCTGTTAATGGAAGTATCTACTGGATATGGTGAAGGGACCAGTACCAGTTGCCATCAAGTTGATTTCCACTCCTGGTGACCCTGTGTGTGTTAGAGCAGAACTGTGATCCACAGGGTTTCCAATGTTGATGTTTTGGAAGTAGATCACCAGGCCTTTCTTCTGAAGTTGCTCTGGGTAACTGGAACCTCCAACCTTTTGGTTAGCAGCCGAGTGTGTTAGCTATTTGCACCACCGAGGGACTACAGCAAAGGAACCAAGGAGAAAATGGCCAATCAACTGTGTGTGTGTGTGTGTGTGTGCGCGTGCGTGTGTGTGTGTATTTGTGCAGGGCACAGGGCAGGGGGTATGGGTTGATAAGAAAAGGTTCATGGAGGAGGCAAAATTGAGCATAGTCTTGTAAGATGAGTCGGAACTGGCCAGGTGCAAAAACTCTGGAATGTGAGAGGAACGTAGGTCTTTCCTTAAGGTTGAGGCCTACGGTGTTGGTGAGGGAGTCAAGCGACAAGGACAAAAAGGTGGCAGGGGTTAGATCACAGAAGGCCTTCTATGCTGCACCAAGAAGATTGGATTCTATCCTGCAGACATGGAAGGGTTTAAAGCATGCTAAGACCATGAACATATGCTGATTTGGAACCCTTACTCTAGCAGCAGTGTGCAGGAGAGGTTGAAGGGGCAGGAGGCTGAGACAGGGAAGCCAGCAAGACAACAATTGCAAAGTTCTATCCAGGTGAGACTACACTAAGGGAACAGCAGTGGAGAAGAAGAAGAGGGGTCTCATACAAAGAATGGCAAGAAGGAGAGCGACTGTGGGAATGAGGGAGGAAGCAGACCCAGGTTTCTGGCTTGGAATGGATGATGGATGGTACATATATGGAGATAGGGAGTGGAGAAGGAGTCGAAGATGATGAGTTCACTTCATTCTTTGAATGTGGGTTCAGATATCAGGGTGAGAGGTCCAGTAAGCAAGAGGATAGATGAGTGCAGAACAGACGTCCTTAACCTAAAAAATATTTAGAGGTCGATAATTTGAGTGCGAAAAAAATTGCATCTTCATTTGCACTAACCTCTAACTAACACTGTTTATTTTCTTCCACTATGAGTATAGGCAAAACACCACAGTGGCATTAGCAGTGCATGTGGCTTTGCTAGGAGCCCTGGTGGTACAATGGTTAAGCACTTGGCTGCTAACCTAGCACTGATGGTTGACAGGCTGGTGGTTTGAACCCACCAGCCACTCCATGGGAGAAAGATGTGGCAATCTGCTTAAGTAAAGATTACAACCTTGGACCCTACTCTGTCCTATAGGACCCTACTCTGTCCTATAGGGTCACTATGAGTCAGAACCAACTCAACAGCAATGCGTGGGTGACTGTCACTAGTAGAAATCACAGTATATTCATGTCAGTTTTCATTTATTGCAGCCATCTTAAAATATTGTTTACACTCACCAGATCTTCAAAATGATGGTAGTTATTAGACCTGCTGCTAAATATTATATTTAATATTAATAAACATTATATAATATATTCAATTTTAATAATTTAATAACTGTGCTTCAATATAATTTGTTTTCCTTGTAATCCCATGTATTTTATGCCATGTATTTAAAAACATAAAAAGAGTTCATGGGCTTCAACAGACTGCCAAATATATCCTTGGGCCAAAGAAAGGTCGATAGCCTCTGGTCTAGAGTTTGAAGGCATCAGGACTGGTCAATAATTCAAGGGCTTCTGCTGAGCAATGATATGCTGAGAAGGATGTGACCTATTCCAGGGTTTCCATAAATAGATTGGAAATAAAAGAAATGGTTGACGATGAAGGGAAATGAAGTTTGTACTCATTTGCTTAAGAAGCTTCTGGCCTCCTTCTTGAAATAATTGGCCTTATAGATCCAGTGTTCTACTCAAAATATGCCCCGCGATAGCTTCATTTATTGCGGTTGGGAAACTGGGAAGAAGAGAACCGTGAGCCAAGGTGATGGTGTAGACTGATTGCAGAGTGGGACATTCTTACAATGAATATCGCTTAGTAAAGGGTTTGAACTGTTCATGTAAAGCAAACTGCTGAATTGCATAATTGTCCTGGGAAGAAAGGGAAAGGAGTGGAATGAGGTCTTTTCTTCTCTTGAATCCAGATCCCAGTGTTCAATCAGCCACAAAGAATGTTGTGTGAAGTTGGAGAACACACTGGGTGGTGACCGGTTCAGCTGGCCGTAAGTCCAGATGCTGACCACAGGCTGTGTTCCTTCACCGGATGCACAGGGCCTCGCTTCGCTCACAGAGCATCTCCTTTTTCAGCCTTCGAAGGCCAAGAGATTGAATTGGACACTTGGCCTTCACATGAACCCTATCTCATCCCTTAGTTCTGCCGTCTTACAGCTACTCTTGAGGGGTGAAACAATCAAAATTGTAATGTAAATGTCAATCCTCAAAAAAATGTCAAAGTCCACTTCAAAAGGTCAAAACTCTGCAATTTCACTTCTAGACATGTATCCTACCAAAATCTTACTCATGTGTGCAAGGTTGTTGGTTGAAGCATTGTTTATGATATTGAAAATTCAAGCAACTTAAAAGTCTAACAGGAGGGAACTGGTTAAATAGTTTTAGTTCATCTGTTATGGGCAGATATCATATTACATGGTTATGTGAAGAAAATAATTACAGAATAATTTGTATAGTAGGGCCTCGTTTTAAAAAATGTGTGTGAGCGTGTGGTCCTCACATATATCTGTAAGTGCATAGATAAGAGCATACAAAGGTGATTGTCGCAGTTAACGGTGCTTATTTTTTAGAAAGTAGAATGGGGTGGGTAGGGGAGGAGAAAGATGGGAGTTGTAAGGAGAAATTTTTGCCCATTACTATGATATCTTCATATAGTTGACAGTACAAAATTACTTTGGTGATTTAAATATAATTGAAAGGAAGATCACATCAGCTTTCAGCATGTGTAATGGTAATTGGTTTGCAAATTTTAATTTGTCAGGAAAACAATACTTGTATCAGAAATCCAAACTCTGTATCAGTTATGATTAGGTTTAACTGTGAATAACAGAGATCCAAAATAACAGTGTTTTAGACAAGTTAGGATTATATTTCTTTGGAAGAAGACAATTCAAGGCTAATTGTCAGCTCTGTTTCCTTACTGGCTCCTTCCAGCTCTCTTTCCAACTCCTCTGTCTTGGGTGTGTGGCTTCAGTCAGGAGACCTAGAGCTACAACCATCTCACCCCTGCTCTCTGAAGCAGAGTGGAAGAAGAGACAAAGAAGTGAGTCATGTAGGGGCAGACCCACTGTCTGCATGGATCATTGGCCTGGATGTTGTATGAGAGTGCAATACACAGATGAAGCTTTGAGATGTCTCCCCTGCTAACTCTAGACTAGGAGAGCAACATCTGAAGCCCTCTTCTCAGAGATTTCACTTTTTTTCTTCCTTCACTCCACCTCCCTTCTTTTCCTTCTGCATCCTCTTTCCTCACTCTCCCTTCCTTGCTCCACACTTCAGTTAGCTAAGCAGGAACTGCTCAGAGCTGAAGGGTTTGCTGCTTCTTGGGCTAAAGGCTGCTTTGGGATTGCTAGATCCCCACAATAGGATGGCAGGAATTACAAAGAAAGGTTTTGCTTTGTTTTCTGAGCAGCATTTGGAGAACTAACTCACAGCATGTGAGACACAAAGAGACAAAGGAGAAAAGATGCTGCCATTCAGCCAATTATGGGTTCTACTCCTGGCTGCAGAAACATCTCATTCTGGTCTCTCTTTCTCGCTGTCTCTTGATTCTGTGAAATTCTACTACTTGACCTCTCAACATCTCTCTCATCCAAACCCCTGAAGTGTTTTACTAACACCTCTCTTATGACATTTTGCTTCCTCCTTTGATATAGTTATTTGTGCATCTATTTTATCTCTCCTACTAGACTGCATGCTTCTTGTAGCAGAGACTATGTTTGATGCCTCTTTGTAACTGTGGCATCTAGAAAAGTGCCTTTCACAAGGCAGGGGCTCAGTGTGTATTGACAGAACAAGTACACCAAAGAATCTTGAAATCTAAAAGTAACGTATTGGTTGCTAACTCTACCCCAAAAGACAGATTACAGCTGTATGAAGATATTGTGAAGCCTTTCTAAAGAAGAGAGGAATTAAGTAGTAGGAAAATGTGAAGTAAATAGGTTATGGTATGGAACATGCTTCTAACTCCCTTCTGGAGTGTTCCTTCATGACTACAGTTTACATTTTT
>NW_004443946.1:7934544-7936724 GCF_000243295.1 Trichechus manatus latirostris | reverse complement strand
GCTTTTAGTTTGTGCTTTCTCAGTCAATCTGACTGATTAATCCACACTATCCTGTTTTATTGACCTAAGCAGTGGTGTGCTGGAGTGGTTTATAATGGTTCACAAGAGCCGACTGTACACATCTCTTTTCAGCTCTGCATTCAGTGACTTCAGATTGGTAGCTGGAGTTCAGCCATGGTGGCGGTACTTACACTATGGAAATTGGCAAAGGCTAAAAATCAGGGCTTATTTATTTATTTATTTATTTTTGAGAGCTGGTTGTTAATCATATACCACTACACCACTGACAATGTATTAACATTATCTTCATCCCTCTACTCCTTTTTAAAGAGAATTCTGGGCCAGGATTAATTCAAAGAATGACTTACCAAGAAAGATTTTGAGGCCACGTATTCACTCTCTTGGATCCCTGGTGGTGCAGTGGTTAAGCATTTGGCTGCTAACCAAAAGGTTGGCAGTTTGAATCCACCAGCCACTCCTTGGAAACCCTATGGGGCAGTTCTACTCTGCCCTAGATGGTCGCTATGAGTCCGAATCAACTCCACGACAACAGTTTTTGGTTTATTCACTCTCTTGCTCAGACTTTTTCACAGCTTTCACTGTTACATTCTTTCAGACCTTAACTCTGAACTTCACAGTTTACTGTAACAGACTAAAATCAAATTAGAAAGTTTTAGGAGGTTTTAACTAACTTTTTGTCAGTTTAGAGGGAAAAGACTATCTCTTGCAGACATCTCCCAGTCCTCAAATTAGGCCAGACTTGGTGCTTAAACTTGGCATCTGTGTGTATAAACACACACACACACACACACACACATAAATACATAAATTCATTCAACTTTGTGCACCCCTGACTTCTGAGACCAAAACTACCCTAAAATTCCTAGGTAATTACCTATCTCCTGCCTAGTGATTCCATAGCACAGACCCTTAGAATTTTAGGTCAATCCAAATAATAAGAGATCATCTGATCTAGTGTAGTGGTCCTCATCCTGGCTGCACATTAACATCACCTGGGGAGTGTGAAAAAATTATGAGTGTCTAGGCCCTGGTGGCACAGTGGTTAAGAGCTTGGCTATCAACCAAAAGATCAGCAGTTCGAATCCACTAGCCGCTCTTTGGAAACCCTATGAGGCAGTTTCAGTGTATCCCATTGGATCGCTATGAGTTGGAATCAACTCGACGGAAACAGATTTGGTTCTTTTTTTATTTAGGCCCCACCCTAGACGAATTAATTCAGAATTCCCTGGGTTGGGATTAGGACATTTCTATTTTCAGTAGGTCCCCAGGTGATTCCAATGTGCGGTCAGGGAGATCCACTGATCTAATCAAGCTTTAATTTTTCAGATGAGGAATCTAAGCCCCGATTCAAAGAGCTATCTGTGCTCAAAGTCTCAGGGCAGCTACATGAAGCAGAGCTAGTCTAAGACAGAAATCTCTTTGACTAGATCTTTCAAAAACATGCCCCAAACCTCCAGACTTCACCATCTTTGCATAATAAACCCTCAAACATCAGTCATAAAACCAGCGGGGATTTTCCTACAGCTGGAGTCTTGGAAGGGTAGGAGTCTTATAAGGCTTGATTTTTATTCATGAGTCAAATTGATCTTGATCTTGAGCAAATTAGTTCTCTACATTTTTACAGTATATCAGCAGCTCTAAAGATGTTTACCTGTGTTTTATTGATTATAAAAAAAGGCATTCAACTGTGTGGATCATAACAAATTATGGATAATATTGTGAAAAATGGGAACTCCAAAACAATTAATTGTGCTCATGCAGATTCTGTACATAGACCAAGAGGCAGAACAAGGGGATACTGTGTGGTTTAAAATTAGGGAAGGTATGCATCAGAGATGTATCCTTTCCCCATACTTATTCAATCTGTATGCTGAGCAAATAATCTGAGAAACTGGACTATATGAAGAAGAACGTGGCATCAGGATTGGAGTAAGACTCATTAACAACCTGCAGTATGTGGATGACACAACCTTCCTTGCTGAAAGCGAAGAGGACTTGAAGCACTTACTGATGAAGATCAAAGACTACAGCTTTCAGTATGGATTACACCTCAACATAAAGAAAACAAAAGTCCTCACAACTGGACCAATAAGCAACATCATGATAAATGGAGAAAATATTGAAGTAGTCAAGGATTTCATTTCACTTGGATCCACAAT
>NW_004443946.1:7927230-7934004 GCF_000243295.1 Trichechus manatus latirostris | reverse complement strand
AACAACAAAATTACAGTGAGAATCTTTGTGATAGATATAGTAATGCAAATTATGTAAGTATAGGGACTGTGTCTAATCTTTACTGTGTCACCCATAGGGCCTGATCAAAGATCACATTAATCTATCTATAAATACCTGATGTGTTAAGTGCCTCAGCTAGATTTTTGGAGTCATTTGATTATACTGGTTAGGAGCATGGACCATGAAGTCAGACATCCTAGGTTCAGATTCTGGCTCCTTTTTACCAGCTGGGAGACCTTGAGTAAGTTACTTAACCCTTTTGTGCTTCACTTTCCTTACCTGGAAAATCGGGTTTCTATACCACGGAGTTACTGTGAGGTTTAAGGAGGTAATGTACGTAAGACACTTAACACTTTGCCTGGCCCAGAACCCTCTTACTCTCATCTACCATTAAGAATTTAGTCGAGAATTTTCCTTAAAGGCAAAATCAGCTTGCCTATCTTGATAATATGTTTGAACTGATGGGAAGGGATCTTACTTTCACTTATTGTTAAGAATTAGGTAGAGCATTTTCCTTACAGGCAATAGTATTAGTTGTCATTGTTGTGTTGTGTCAGCCTATCTCTATTTCTTCACTTCATTTCTGCTGGGAGAGGAGAGGACAGATATAAGAGTGATGATGGGTCAGGAAGGGGCAGCCTTTGAGTACCATGAACTGGAATCCTGGCTTTGGCTTTGAGGGTTTCTGGTAGCTAAGAGGAAGCCTCACACTGCGCCCCAAGAGCAGCACACAGGAGGAGGCCTAGAGCAGTGGACTCTGGGCCAGCCCCATTCTTCCTCCCTCTGTGAGTGGTACTGATTCTTGAGGGTGGTGGTTCAATGAGCCTCCTGTTCTCTCTCATCCCTCTAAGTGGCACTGGCCAGCCTGCAGGCCTAAGCTACCAAACCTAAGGAATGCTGATATAATGCCCACTCTCCACAGCCAGGTACTACCTTCTGTGCCCCCTGGGCTGCTTCTCAGCTTTAGTTTGCTTTTCACTCAGTGTCCCAGTTCAGCAGGCGGCTCCCTCCCAGTTGGACAGGAGATACTATCAGCAGCTCACCTCCATTCGTAACACTGACATGGCTTCTGCTCCTCTGATCAGTTTTTGATGAAATCCCTCATGAGATTAAAGCAGAGCAGAGGAAGGAATAGAGAATGATGAATGTCTTAAAGCGAAATGAGGTACAGTTTGGAGATGGTTGGGTTGCACTTGCTTTTTTAGAACAGCATTTGACGAAAGACATTGGCAGAAGTGTCCAAAGCCTTCCGTCTGAGTTTCAAATGTGAGCACAGGATATTTCCTTTTGGTCATTATCTGAGATGGACATGCATTCCCACTCGAGGGGCCCCAGGTGGAGCTCAATCTCCCCCTTCAACTAGAGCATCTTTCTGAAAACTGGCTTTAAGGTTGTGGTGTGAGGAATTGATGCAAACAAGTGTGCAGCGAGATCAAAATGTGGTTGGACAGGGCTTTCAGAATCTCATTAGATGAAAACCTGAATTTAGAAAATATTTTTGCATACAACTACACACTTTTCAAAAGGATTCACTAACAACCTAGGCAGGACAGAGTGCCTCTGTGTATTGGTATATATAGATATTTTCTTTTCTCATTTTTCCCTCCAGTCGGCCGTATAGCAGACTTTTAAGTTCTCCTTAACAGATTACTTTCCGACTCCCACCCCTGTTCTCAGCAATTTATCGAAGTTTGAATTTCCTAAAATCTGATAATCTAAGGAATTCAGGAAACCTCGAAGCAGTTCAAAATAATCCTCCTTCCCCAGCTCAAAATAGTCTGTTTGCCTATCTTGGTAATTTATTCGGACTAATGAGAAGGTTATCTTACTCTCGCCTACCTTTAAGGATTTAGTAGAGAATTTTCCTTAAAGGCAGACTTCAATATTATTGGATTTACAAAAAGTTTATTTACACATCACATTTCAGGACCCTAAAATGTGGAGCTGGAAAGTCCTAAGGTATTAGCCAGCCCCAAATCTTCACTTTATAGGTGAAAAAAGTCAAGATCGGCAAGATGAAGAGAATTCCTCCGAGGTCACAGAGCTAGTTAGAGGCAAGATCAGAATTAGAACCCAAGACCTCTAACTCATGATTAATTAATTAATTGACTGATTAAATAGTTATTGAGCAACTGTGATATGCCAAACTCTGTGCAAGATACTAGAACACATGAGCAGACCAAAAAGATAGAGGTCTTTCTGTTCTGTGCACTGGGAAAGCAGATCTATAACTACAAACTTGAGTGTTAATAAAGAAAAGCTGACAGGGGACATGACCGGAGCGGCGGGCAGGGGGGCGGGCAGGGGAGGTTAGGAATGGCTTTCCTGAAGAAGTGGCACTGGAGCTGAAATTCAAATGATGGGTGAGTAGAAGTTAACTAGAAGAAGGACTGTGACATGCGGGAGCAGAAGGTTCCAGGTAGAAGGGACCACCTGTGCAAAGGTCCAAAACATCTTCCAGTATACGTCACTACTTGACTACGGAATCAAGCAAAATACACCTGCTTCCCCCTCTCCCCACCTCCCTTACCCAGCCACGTTGCTTTTTATCTTTTCTTTGGTTTAGGTAGGTATGGTTTAAGAATATACATGTCCAATCACCAATCCCTTGGTGACAAGAATTAGCAAGAAGCACTAGCTGTGCTTAGGAGGAAGGACAAGCTGGCATCTGGAATGACTTGATATGATTTTAATAATTTTGAAAATAAAGAATTGATTGGAACTCATTCTAAACTCATCAAAGCGTTTGTTTTCCATCTTCTTTCATATTATTCCAGGACTGGAAAAGATTCCCCCATCCCAAGTCTCTAGATTTTTGCCAAAACTCATTAAACTCAATCCCTTATTTACACTTCCCCATTTTATTTTCCTGAAACAAGGAAGAGAAAGCAAATTTGGGAGCATAGAGATCATGATGCCAGATGGGAAATAAGAGCTTTAGAATTATTAAGGAGACTTCAATATGTTGCTTTCTTCTTAAAAGCAAGGGAATTTGAAACTCACGAGCTCTACATATGAAAGGCGTAAGGAGGGAGTGGGAAAGTATTAGTTCTGTTACTAAGAGGCTAGAATTGGAAGACTAATTAGGAAAGGCGACACCAGGGAAGTAGTGCTCTAGAACTTTTAGTAATTTTGAGTCCATTCTTCCAAACGTGAACTACTACAAACCAATGTGAGCCCCTCTCTTGTCTGATCTTCCCGCTCTTTTCAGCTTCTCTCAACAACCCCCACCCCCAACACCCCCCACCCCACTACACACACACTTTCTTACTTGCAAGGTCTAGAGAGTTGTTAGAGATAGTAGTGGGATATGAGATGTAGATGAGCAAATTTGCACATCAACTCGATCCATGGATATGGGGGTTCAAACCTAATTCCAAATGTGGAGAATGAAGGGCATTGGAGTTGTGACAGAAAAGGGAGAACACCTCCTTGTCTTGGGAGGAGGACACATGGGCACTCAGTGGCCATATATATTTATTATCCAGTGTATATCTGTGCTCCTGTGTTTGCATTATGCATATGCTCTTGTTTGCTTTTAATGTGCTGAATATCAACGGGAAGTTGTGATTCATGTGGGTGCTAAGTGTTACTGTTTTAAAAGAAATAAAGCATTCTTTAAGGTTCCTTCTTGTTTGAGTCTTCAAAATGTGTGTAAAAATAAACATCGAAAGGATGCAGGATGCAGGATGCAGGCTACAAGGCCACATGGAAACACTGGTTTAGGAAAATCTGAATCTACAAGAATATCAGACCATCCGTGACAATATATAGATGAGCTACTCAAGATAATAATAAAATTATACAGTGAGTCTGCAAATTGAGCTCAAAGAATGGGACAAGCTGAGAGAATTATCTTCACAATGGCCACTAATTCCAAGAATGATTTAGCCATCTGTCCCCATTAATATGGCTTTATGAACTTTTTCTTCAATTTCCTCTTCTCTCAGTCTCATATCTATTAGAAGCATGAGCCTTTGCTCATCTCCTCCAGGACAGAAACCTGGAGTTAGCTTTCTCTCTTCCCCACTGTTAATCATCTGTATGCAATCCATCACCAAGTCCATTTGTTTCTTCCTTCACTATTCTCTCAGCTTCTTCTTTTTTTTTTTTGCTACCATCCTACTCCAAGCCTTCATCCCATCAGCTGGAATACTGTAATAGTCTAGCTAGTCCATGTCTAGCCAACTCCTCTCCTGTATTTAGAGAATTTTCCATGGTATGAATCTTGGTGGGCGGCAGAGATGACCTCCCGCTGTAGAAGCCCGAAAGGGCAGATGATCTATTTCCCAGCCTCCCTTGCAGCTAGAGCTTATGTGCCTGCCCCTGGACTTGGCCAATCAGAAGTACCCATCCAGGACACCGAATCTAGCAGTAGTGATGCACAGAAGTAGAAGTGATTGAGAATTCTTTTGCTGCAGCAGCAGCAGTGGCAGCAGGACGAGTTGTTGGCAGGGCCCCAGAGGAGGACTTAGCACACAGCAGCAGCTATAGTGCCCAGTGCTCAGCAACTAAGCTAGTGGCATTTTCACCAGACTAGCTCTGTGGGGTGATTTTGACTGTGGCCCTGACTGTGTGGCCTCCTTCATTTCTGCTCATTTTCTGAACCTGATTCTCTAGCTTTCTGCATATTTCTGTGAGTGATTAGGTGAATTTTTCCACTTGAAACATTCTTTTCACACTTAAAACAGCAAAAATAGGTTTCTGTTCTAAGAATCTTCAATGATATTCCAGTCTATATATCCAGCCACCCCCTCCCCTACCAACTATCATCCAGGCCATTTGCCAAACTCTTAAAAATACCGCCTTTATCATATCAGTTCTCTGCTTAAAAAGGTACAATGAATTTTACATCATCAAACTCCTTTGCTTGACTTTCAGCATTCTGAATAAGCCAGGCTCTCTCCATCTAACAGGAGATCCCATTTTCTCTGGAATTAACCAGTAGTTTTCAATTTTTTAAATGAGGTTCATAGAAATAAGTAAAATTAAGAACCAACATGCACGCACACACACACACACACACAAATTGAAACAAAATTTTCATGAAAAATACCTACTTTACGTGATACACTCTGATATTTTCTAGTCAATTCTTTTTTTTTTTTCATTTAAAAAAATACTGGTTGTCACCATTAACACTTTGGTGACACAAGTAGTTTCTGCTTTGAGTTTTTTGTTGTTGTTGATACCATGTTTTTATTAATGGAAGCATGTTGAATCATTGAGTGCGTCTGAATTTTTGGTAGATAGTATGGACTTTTGTCTTGCCCCCTCTCGCAAACCTACCTTAAGTGTTTAGTGGTACCTATGAAATGCCACTAATTATACCACAGACTTCCACTGGGGTCTATTGGTACAGATAACAAATACAAATTTTCAATATTTTTATTTTTCCTACCAACAATTCAGACACCTCGTACAATACCCTGTAAAAACAGTAATTTGCAGCAAATGCCCATTTCTTCAGTTTCAGGCAGTCATAAAGGCCCCTGCCTTGTGGAAACATGCACTGTCAGTGGTATAGCAGCTTCCCAATAAACCCCAAAGACTGAAAAATTCATGGTTACTATATGTACCGCTAGGCACGAAAGGGTTTAAATTGGTTTGTAAAACACTGGCTTAGCCTATACTCGTGGTTTGGGGACCAGCCACATTCTGATATCAGTTCAAGACATAGACAGGAAGTACAGAAAGAAATCAACCTAAAACCTTCAGTTAATCCCACTTTTCTTAGGGTTTCTTATAGTTACACAAACCTTGAGGAAAAAATAGAAAATTGGCATCGTGAAAAATAAGACCTAAGAGAAAATCATACTCAGGACTATTGAATAATACTTAAATCATAGTTAAATCAATTACAATAACAACACAAAAAAATCTTTTCAAGTTTTTATTTGAATTTGCACTATCACTATGGAAGAGCCTTTTTGTTTCCACCCTCACTAACGTGTGTTTTGCCCAGAGTTGGTTTTTTGAAGGAAGTCTTGCTTCAGTTCAAGGGTTAGGGCACTGGCTACCCTGGTTTGACTTACAGTGTTTCCTACTACAGAAACTCTACCCAAACAGGTGTGTACAGAGCATTGCTGATACTTATCAGATGAGCAAGGTAGACTTAACCAGTAACCAGTTGCCGTTGAGTCGATTCCGACTCATGGCAACACCATGTATGTCAGACAGAACTGTGCTCCGTAGGGTTTTCAATGACTGGTTTTTCAGAAGTAGAGCTCCAGGCCTTTCTTCCAAAGCATCTTTGGGTAAACTAGAACCTCCAACCTTTTGGTTAGCTGCTGAATGCATTAACTGGTTGCGTCACTCAGGGACATCTAATCAGACTTAGATTAGGGTAATGAAAGGCAAGTCTACAAGGGTGGGCATGAAGGGTTTCAATGTGTTGTTACACATTTCAAATGTCTACTGAAGTTCAAAGGTTGATTTGGGAGATGGAAATTGGACCCGGGATGGGACTTGGGGTCTAGAAACAGCGTTAGGCAGAGACTGACAAAAGACTTAACAGCTCCAGCTGGTAGTGGGTATCTGAGTTCCAGCCCTGGGGACATGCTCACACCAGCTGTGCCCATTCAGAGCTCACCACTCATTTCCACTAGGTTTCTGATATCGGTGCATTTAGTTCTCGTGTTTGATGGCCTGTAGCCTTTGTGCTTTGCAGCCTGTTATAAAAACCTGTTTACCTTTGTAAATATCTGGTCCCTTGAGGTTGGAACTACATACTGAAGTAAGAAAAAAAAAAAA
>NW_004443946.1:7906738-7926024 GCF_000243295.1 Trichechus manatus latirostris | reverse complement strand
TTTTGTGAGTTAGAATTTTGTTCTACATTTTTCTGCAGCTCTGTCTGGGACCCTCCGTTATGATCCCAGTCAGAGCAGTCAGTGGTGGTAGCCAGGCAGCTTCTAGTTGGACTGGACTCAGTCTGGTGGAGACTGTGGTAGTTGTGGTCCATTAGTCCTTTGGATTAATCTTTTCCTTGTATCTTGTTTTCTTCATTCTCCCTTGCTCCCGAAGAGGTGAGACAGTGGAGTATCTTAGATGGCTGTTTACAGGCTTTCAAGACCCCAGACACTACTCACCAAGGTAGAATGTAGAACATTTTCTTTATAAACTGTGTTATGCCAATTGACTTAGATGTTCCCAAGACCATGGTCCCCACAGTCCTCTGCCCAGCAATTCAGTCCCTCAGGGAGTTTGGATGTGTCTTAGGAGCTTCCATGACCTTTCCTTGTACAAACTGTGCTGACTTCCCCAGTATTGTGTACTGTCTTACCCTTCACCAAATTTACCACTTACCTATTGTCTATTTAGTTTCCCCACCACCACCCCTCCCATCCCTTGTAACCAACAAAGGTTGTTTCTTTTTGACAATCACAAATATTTCTAATGCTGCCGCTCCCCTCATACACAGTGGGAGACAGTGTAGAATAGGGGCAAAGAACCTGTAGTCAGATGACTTGGGTTTAAATCCTGCTCTGCCAGTGTCTACTTACATGACTGTGATGGTTCATTTTATGTGTCAACTTGGCTAGGCTGTAGTGCCCAGTTATTTGGTCAAGATGCTGTTATGAAGTAGTTACATATGATTAAATCATTTGGCCTTAAGTAAAGCAGATTACCCTCTATAATGTGGGTGGGCCTCATCCAATCAGTTGAAGGCCTTAAGAGCAAAAAGGAAGTTTTCCCTAGGGTATAGAATCCCTGGGTGGTGCAAAAGGTTAACAGGCTTGGCTGCTAACCAAAATGTTGGAGGGTCAAGTCCACCCAGAGGTGCCTCAGAAGAAAGGCCTGATGATCTACTTCTGAAAAATCAGCCATTAAAAACTGTGTGTAGTACACTTCTACTCTGACACACATGGGGTCGCCTTGAATCAGAGTCAACTTGATGGCAACCGCTTGGTTTTTTCCTAGGGTACATTCTGCCTCTAGACTATAAATAGACATTGTTATGGATTGAATTGTATCCCCCAAAAATGTGTGTCAACTTGGCTATGGCATGATTCCCAGTATTGTGTGATTGTCCACCATTTTGTCATCTGATGTGATTTTCCTATGTGTTGTAAATCCTACCTCTATGATGTTGATGAGCTGGGTTTAGCAGAAGTTATGTTAATGAGGCAGGACTCAAACTACAAGATTAGGTTGTGTCTTAAGTCAATCTCTTTTGAGATATAAAAGAGAGAAGCGAGCAGAAAGACATGGAGGACCTCATACCACCAAGAAAGCAGCGCTGGGAGCAGAGTTCGTCCTTTGGACCAAAGTTTCCTGCGCTGGGAGCAGAGTTCGTCCTTTGGACCAAAGTTTCCTGCGCTGAGAAGCTCCTAGACTAGGGGGAGATTGATGACAAGGATTTTCCTTCAGAGCCAACATAGAGAGAAAGCCTTTCCTCTGGAGCTGGCGCCCTGAATTAAGCCTACTAGACTGTGAGAGAATAGATTTCCTCTTGGTAAAGCCATCCACTTGTGGTATTTCTGTTACAGCAGCACTAGATGACTAAGATAGACATCTTGCCAGAACTCCTCCCCTCTTGTCTTCCCATTGTCTGACCTAACAAATTTCGGGCATAATACTGCAGGAATCTCCAGCTTATTGCCTGATCTTCAGATTTTGGACTTGCCAGTCTCCATAATCATATAAAAATCGTTCCGTCTATATCTGTATCTAATCTGTATCTATATTTATATCCTACTGGTTCTATTTCTCTAGAGAACCCTAAGACAATAACCTTGGACATACTACCTAACCTCCTTAAGCCTCAGTCCCCTCCTTTGAACTCTAGTTATTATTATGCTTTACAGGGACAAAGCTGTGTGTCCTACACTCTAGGAGCTTGCAATGAAATGGAAAGAGTGCTCAAGTCACACATTCTACATTGCTGTCACCCCAATGCTCCACCACTGTGGATGCTGTGGGTATCAAGTCCCTGGTGAGAATGTGGGTCAACTGCTTTCCCTAGCACGATTTAGCATGTGAGCTTTGGAGCTCACTTTTCCTTCCTCTAGTCTTTTAAGACAAAAGACACCCTTGACTCTCCAGGCTGGTTGATTTTGTGGTGATATGACACCAAACTGAGGTTTTTAAGCAGATTTTTTTCTTGTCAACAGCATGTATGGCCCATAGCTGGCACCCTTTTCAGAAGCAGTGACCCATGTGCTGCAAAATGATGCTTCTGGTGGCAGATGAATGGATTTCCTTCTCCAGCAAAATTTCTCTTTTGGAATGAGAGGGAGCTTTCTCTCTCTCTTTTCCTTCCTTCTTTCCTCTCTTCCTTCCTCCCTCTCTTCCTTCTTTCTTTTCTTTGTCTGTCTGCTACCAGAAATCACTGTGTTATTTGGGACATCTTTATTTTTATTTCTAAATAGGGTAGTTGACATCAGCTGGATATTATGAATTCTTGCAAAGTAGCCCGACAGTGTGTTTAATTAGATCCTGGCATGATAACAATTCATAGGTCCAAATTTTTTCTTTACAAATCTGGAGGACATCAGCGTAGCCTAAAATAATTTCACCATCTGCAAAAGATTTCACAGACAAATAGTACTTAAGCTGAGAAATCCCTTGATAAATTTGCCAGTAGACCAATTCCCCTCACTGGTATGAGGGAGGTTTATAACAGGAATCCTCTGTGCCTTGAGGAAGGCAAATACACATGCATTTTACATGAGCAAATTCTACACTAGCCATGATTCTTTTTCAATTCCCTTTTTCCAAAATAACTCCCTTCAGGACAAGTTCTCAAAGGTTTTCTCTCCATGGTTGCAAGCTGCTCTTGGAGCCCTCAAATGGGTGGAGAGGAAGACTGAAGGACATAGTTCTCCATGTAACCACAGTTATTTCTTGCATTGGAAGCTGCCTAATTTTATTCTCTCTGGAGAGAGAATTGCAGAAGATTTTTATGACTGTCTCAAAATTGATTATGTGTTTTTAGTTTTACTAAATTCAAGCTTAAAGAAAAAAATCCCAACAAAAGAAACAGGAAAATACTACTTATCATCATTTTCCGCCCATGTCAGCGAGTTTGCTCAGCACTTGGGCGTGCTTGAAGTAACATTAATTGTTGGTATTTACTATGAAATGCTACAAACTTGCAAGTAGGGACAGGAGGACAATAGGAGAACAGCTGTGTGCTTTGTATGAGTTGATTCAATGCTGTTATGAATTAGCTAGGCCTTTGGTCAGTTTTTTTTTTTTTTTTTTTTTAGGTGATAATTCAGTGAAGTCTGGTTCCAAGTTACCCTAGTGAGTACCACTGTTTAAACAAACTTTTTGAAGTCTGGTTTTCACTTTTTGGGCAATAAATAAAAATAATCATATTGTAAAGCCAATCTTAACTTTGTAGTCTAGCATAATTGTGTCTCTTTTTGGGGGAATGCTTTACACACAAAAATATTTAAGTTAATAAAGGTAGAAAGGTTATAAACCAAAAAAACAAAAAAACCCTAAGCCCATTGCCGTAGAGTCGGTTCTGACTCATAGTGACCCTACAGGACAGAGTAGAACTGCCCCCATAGAGTTTCCAAGGAGTGGCTGGTAGATTCAAACTGCTGACCTTTTGGTTAGCAGCTGTAGCTCGCCATAGCTCTTAACAACTGCGCCACTAGGGCTATAGAGACCAAGAAAATAAGAGGAAAGAGGCACAGAGGAGGGGGAAGAGACAGGGAGAGAGAGTGAGATTGGTTTTGTAAGTCTTTACAAAGAGCAGAAGATAAGAATTTAATGAATGACTTTATGTCGTCACTAGATCTCCTTGGTTGAGTTCAGCATAACAGGCACAGAGAGTTTATCCAAAACATCCCTCAAGCACCAATACAAAGTTTTCAAATGCTTATTCAAACCCAGCCAACCATATCAGAATGGCCTGGGTAAAAGTTATTCTTAATGTAACCCACATGGTAGCTGGGATCTCCCTACTCCTTGAGACCTAGACAAATTTGGCTTGAATCCTTCTTCTGTGTCTTGTAGAGGTTCAAATCTCCCCCCTGAGAATTCTGGTATACTCAGGAACATGGTGGTAGAGAGGGGATATGGAAGAACGTAAGTTTATGTTCCCATTTTTACTGTTGGCTCCAGGAGTCTGTCCTTACTGAATTAATTTATGGTTGATCTCACTAACTCAAATGTGTTACTTTATTTCACACCACATCATGCCCAATGCGAAAATTTTTAATTTCCAAAAAGCAAAACCCACTTACACAAGGCTTTCTATATGGAAGAGACTTTACTGAACATTTGGGGCCAGAAAGGAGATTTTTTTAAAAAACAACTTTATTGAGGTATAATTTATATGTAATAAAATGCATGCCTTCTAAGTGTACAGTTTAGTGAGGTTTTACAAATGTAGGTATTTTGTAACCACCACCATAATTAAGATATTGAATATTTTTCTCAGACTAAAAGTCCCCTTGGCCTAGTCTTCATCAATCCCTCTCACCCCATTGTGCCTTCAGTCCCAGACAACCACTGATTGCCATTATACCTTCATTTTGCCTGGTTTAGAATTTCATATAAATGGAATCATATAGTATGTACTCTTTGTGTCTAGCTTCTTTTGCTCAGCTTGTGTTTTTGAGATCCATTTATGTTGTTGCACGTATCAGTACTTAGAGTTGTCATTGTTGTTTTCCTGAGTAGTATGGTTATATATATGAATTACAGTCTTGGCAGGGGTGGATAACCCAGTAAGCAAGGTAAGCGCGGGCTTACTTGTGCTTACTTACTAATCTGTAGTGAACAATTTCACATGTAAGTAAGCACAAGTATGCCCGTGCTTACCTTGCTTACTGGGTCATGTGCCCCTGCCAAGGATTGTATATTTGAAAAGAGGCTTTTATTCTGTAGGAAGTTGCTGTGGGGCTGGGAGAGAGATAGATGCCAGCCATACCTAGAAGCAGAGTCTTTGATACGGTGAAAAAAATGTGAAATTGTTCAGTACAGATTAGTACGTAAGCAAAAGTAAGTACATGCTTACCTTGCTTATAGGATAATCTGCCCCTGGGTGTTGGTGAAGAATATTGTATATACCATGGACTGCTAGAAGCATGAACAAATCTATCTTGGAAGTACAGCCAGGATGCTCCTTAGAAGTGAGGATGGTGAGACTTTGTCTCACGTATTTTGGGCATGCCCTGGAGAAAGACATCATTCTGGTAAAGTAAAGGGTCAGTGAAAAAAAGAAGACCCTCACCTCAACAAGATGGATCGACACAGTGGCTGCAGCGATGGGCTCAAGCATAACAATGATTGTGAGCATGGCACAGGACCAGGCAGTGTTTCGTTCTGTTGTACGTAAGGTCACTATGAGTCACAACTGACTTAACAGCACTTAACAACAACATGGATATACTGCAAATTATTTATCCACTCACCTGTTCGTGGATATTTGAGTATTTTCATTTTTGGTTATTATAAATAAATCTTCTATGAACATTTCTTTACAAGACTTAATGTGGATATATGTTTTTATTTTTCTTGGATAAATACCCAGGCATGGGAATTGCTAGACCATATTGTAGGTATATGTTTAACTTTATAAAATTTCCATACTATATTTCAAAATGCGCGTACCATTTTCGAATTTCATCAACAACATATGAGAGTTCTAGTTGCTCTATATCCACACCAACACTTAGTATTGGCAGTCTTTTTAATATTTGCCATTCCAGTAGGCATATAGTGGTAGGTCATTGTGGTTTCAATTTGCATTTCCTAGTAATTAATTAGGCTGAGCACCTTTTCATATGCTTATTTGTCATTCATATGTCTTTTTTGGTAGTGTCTGTTCAAATCTCTTGCCCATTTTTATCACTGAGTTGTTTGTTTTCTTATTAATGAATTCTAAGAATTCTTCATATATTCTGGATAAAAGTCCTCTATCAGATATGTTTTGCAAATATTTTCTCCCACTTTGTGGCTTGTTTATTCATTTTTTAATGCATCCTTTTGATGAGCAAAAATTTTTAATTTTGATGAAGTGAAATTTAACACTATTTCCTTTTATGGTTCATACATTTTAAGTCCTTTCTAAGGAATCTTTGCCTATTTCAAAAAGAAGAGGTGTTTTAACGTAATATTGCAAATAATTTCATCTTGATCATTAGACATTCTTGCTGGCCTTCCCTCTATCAGGGATTTTGCAGAGATGCTTTCGAGGAGCATCATCACCTGACTCCTCACTCCCAAATGCTCTTAGATTATCCTCCCTATAAACCCCAAATTTCAAATTGTTTTCCCTCTAATAGAGAGCCCTTCAAATTTCTAAAGCTCCAGGATTATGACTAAAACCTATAAAATGTTGAGGAAATCAAACAGGTCTTCCAGAACATAGCTGTGATTGTAAATAGCAATTTTCCTCTTCTTTACATTATTGAATCAACTTAAAGTTCTGGCCAGTTTTCTCATCAAAATTCCAGATTTTAACTAAACTCTATCCTTTAATAAAATAAACCCCGAAGTCTTCAACATCTGGGGAACTCAGAAACTTGCCCTCTTCTCATCCATTGTGTCCATACTTCCGAGTATGATGTGATATGGCTGAATATAAAATTAATCAGCTACTTTCCTCCATGAATAACACTTTTGTCTTCTGATCTTATGACATTCAACATGATCACCTCACATCCCAAATATTATCTTGGTGACTGTTCCTCTTTTTTCTAATTGTTGAGACCATTTTACCCATTTGTATCTGTGGAAAGTCCCAGACATTGCAGGGTTACTTTATAATATGGGAGCTCAATATTAAATTGCTTTCCTCAAGAGTTGAAATCTAACATTATAATCAATAGATAATTTCTTTTAAAATATATCTTTTTTTGAACATCAGATTTTCTGTCACTTCAAGTTCAACATGTCCAAAGAGAATTTGTTTCCTCTTCCAAAATGGCTCTCCTTTTCAACTATCTATAGCAGGGTTCCTATCCTAGGCCTTTTGCACTCTGATGTCCTCATTATCCTCTGTTTCTAATCTGTTACCACAGGCTATTCTTTTGTACTGCCTCTAAGATTTGTCCTTTCTTCTCTGTTCCCACCTAGTCTTCCTTGTTTGAGTTACTGCAGTAACTTCTAAACTATTCTCCCTAATTTCTTTCTCTCCTTTTACTCTCTTGACCCTGTCAACAGCCCTGCATCCTTCCTGTACCAGGCAAATCTTTCTGTAAGATCCGTTGTACTTGCTCAATAACCTACTTTGGTTCCCTCTGGTCAATCACACCCACCTGACTTTGAAGGCCCCTGGAGACAGGCCCCACTCCACCTATTTGAGTTATTTCTCAACAAGCATTCTGGTCCACGAGACCATCTCCTCACTCTCTCCCTATGTGTTCCCAGCTCGTCCCATCTTTAAGTTCTTTGCTTGGGCTACTGACCCTTCCCGAAGACTCACAACTTAAAATACCACTTTTCACAGTCACACTCTAAATCCTTCTCTTTCAAAACCTGGCTCATCTTACCTCTTCCAGCTCATTTTTCTCTTCTTTGAACTAGTGCTTCACTTATAATTCACTTTGCTTACTTTGGAATATCTGGATAATATTAACCAGTTCACAAAGTTAACTTGAGAATCAAACGGAAAAGCATGGGGAAAGAAAAGATAAGATGTTAACAATATACACGGTTTTTGTTAGGCACACTGGACCCTCTAGGGGCCTCTGGTAAGTAGATTTAGACTCTGCTCCTCCCCTTGACATTTCCTTGTACATCCACTAATTTACATGGGGGCTGAAAGCCTCCTGAGAAAAAACAACCTTGAAACCTGTCTACTCTTGGGGATCAGACACATACAGACATGCCTGATGGACTAGGGTGGTCCCAATAGAGTCACAAAGACAATGGGATCTTTAGAGAAAGTTATCATGGGAAGGAGGAGTCTAGCTCCATGGGCCAGAATGGAGAGGTGATTTCAGGGATGGCTGTGCAGCTGATACCAGAATCTTCCTGACCTAGTCCAGGTGACAGCACTTGTCATTGTAGAAAAAAGCTTTAGTTGTACGAAATGGAATGAACTCTATATTAAGCACTATAGCACTTTGGGGTTCAATAAACCTTACTGACAACCCTTCCTTCTCTTTTTCGGTCCTCCCTGCCTGGGCTAAACACAGAAGGAGCATTCTTCTTGCTTTTCCAGAGTGGTGACAAGATCTCTGGCCTCAAGGTACAGTGTACTATTCCAGTTTCCCCAACAACAGTGCAGTGGATTCCCAATTCCACAGGTGGCTATAGGGATAGGAGCCAAGTCCCGCCCCTAGAGGAGCACCTCTGTGAACGTGCCAGTGCCCCAGGCTGCAGATTCCTGGCTTGGCTTGTCAAAGTGGCCACAGTGGCTGTGTGAGTGACTGAAAGGCTGGATCACACAATGAGTCTTATCACTGCTGCAGGGTCTCCTGCACTCTTCTAAATCTCTCAGTATGGTTAAGGTCCATTTTCTAGTTCCAGAAGTGAAGCATGTTCTTTTCCTCCAAATGTATGAACTTTACACTAAGGTAGAGATTCACAGAGTACACATCAAGCACAAACACGCTTTAATGCCACTCATTGTCCTTCCATGACCAAAGTGGGTGGAGAGGGAATCCTATATAAAATAAAAAGGCTATAGTTTCTCACCAATTCAGCCAGGGCTCAGTGTAATCTGACGGTTAAGAGGTTATTGTTCTGATGGCCTATAGGTTCCTAGGAAGCTGGATTCCTCTTCATTCATTTGGGGGAAATAAATCACCTGAATGTTAAGAGATCTCAGGGGTGCAACAGTAATGGCACAGACTGTTGTTTTTGTGTGCCATTGAGTCGATGCTGACTCATAGAGACCCTACATGACATAGTAGAACTACCCCATAGGGTTTCCTAGGCTATAATCTTTATGAAAGCAGAACGCCAGGTCTTTTTCTCTGTGGAGCTGCTGGTGGGTTTGAAACACCAGCCTTTTGGTTAGCAGGCCAGCGCTTAACCAATGCACCACCAGGGATTTTTTGATATACAGTATATGCTTAATATTAACAACAACAACAAGTTGACCTAATTCCTCAAACTGCTTTTGAGGCTTTCTTTTTTTGGGGCGGGGAAGGGAGCAGCTAATTTTACTTGTCCCTGAAAGAGAATGGTCAGTCATGAAAGCTGGGAGGCCTTATCACATTATAGTCAACTAGACAAAAATAACTCAGCCATCCTTTAAAATCATATGGTTACATCTCTGACCACAGTGGAATGATGCTAGAAATCAATACTAGAAGGAAAACTGGAAACTTCACAAATATGTGAAATTAAACAACACAGTCTTACACAACTAATGAGTTCAAGAAGAAATCACAAGGGAAATTAGAAAATACTCTGAGATGAACGAAAATAAAAACACAACATACCAAAACTTATGGGATGCAGCAGAAGTAGTGCTCAGAGGGAACTTACAGCTGTAAATACCTACAATAAAAAAGAAGAGAAATATCAAATCAATAACCTAGCATTACATCTTAGGAAACTAGAAAAAGGAGACCAAACTAAACCCAAAGAAAGTAGAAGGAAGGAAATACAACGATTCGAGAGGAGATAAACAAAATAGAGAATAGTAAAACAATAGAGAAAAATAAACAAAACCAAAGGCTGGAGAGGTGTGCAAACTCCAGATAAAAGACTTCAAATACCTTACCGATTCTAGATTTTGACCTATGTGTCAGTGCTTCCTGGATTTTAATGTGCATAGGAATCACCTGGAGGTCTCGTTAAGATGCTGATTCTGATTTAGAAGGTCTGGGGTGCAGGGAAAGTCTGCATCTCTAACAACCTTCCAGGTGTTGCCTATGTTGCTGGTCTTTGGACCATATTTGAGTAGCTGTTGTTATTGTTGGGTGCCGTGGAGTTGATTCCAACTCATAGCGACCCCGTGTAACAGAGTAGAACTGCCCCACAGGATTTTCTAGGCTGTGATATTTATGGGAACAGACGGCAGGTCGTTCCCCCTCGAAGTCACTGGGTGGGTTTGAACCACCAACCTTTCGGTTAACACCAAGGTCTTAACCATCGTGCCCAGGGGTCTTTACGATAAACTTAGTGATTCCTTATTTGGTAACTAGGCCACGTAAATAGTTTGCCATGTAAGAAGGTGGACTAATATGAGATCAACATACTGAAGATAATATGTGTAGGCACTCTAGTCAATTGTACTAGTGGAGCCCAGCATTTCAGACTTGAGTGAAGCTGCCTAGGACCCTCCAGACCAGCTCATTTGCCATCTAAATGCCACCAAGTGACCTCAGTTGAAGTGGAAGAGAAGAATTTCCCAGACAAACCCTGTCCAAATTTATGATCCACAAGATTATGAGATATATTAAAGTATTTTTGTTTTACACCACTACATTGTGGGCCAACTAAGTTTTACTGTGTAGTAATAGATAACCAGAACAGAATTTATTTTAATAAGTACTAGTGGCATATTAAAACCAATTAGGAAGCTTTTAAAAAATATTGATTCCCAAGCCCCATCCCAGAGATTCTGATTCCTTTGGTCTAAAGTGGAGCTCAGGCATTGGGGCAGGTGTAGCAAGAGACACAAGTTCATTTGGGGATAAGTTGACTTTGCATTACCTGGAATATACAGGGGGAGCTGTTTAGCAGCAATTGGACTTATAAATTTGAAACTCCAGGGAGACGTGTTAGTTGGAGGTATTGATTTGAGTGCTATCATCATTTACCCACTGCCATTGAGTCGACTCCGACTCATAGTGACCCTGTATTATCATTTAAATAGTAATTAAAACCAAGAGAATGGATAGCCCTTAGTGTGTTGGGGAAGAAAAGCTGTGGGCTGAGGATAGAAGCCAGAGGACCCCAGCGTTTGTGTAGGTCAGGAGGAGTCCTTAAAGGAAGCCAAGAATGAATAGTCGAATAACCTTGCCAGAGCAATCGACTAAAGTCTTGCATTAGCATTACGATGAGGGATTCAGCCTCCATTCTATCCTTCTTGTATGGTGTCTTCCTAGTCGGCAGAGGTGAAAATGGCTCAGATGACACTTATTTGAGATTTGGAAGGCAGAAATGAAGCATAGATCCTCTTACAGCTGTTTCTGCTGGCAACTAAGGTCACGCACTATGAGCAGAGAAGCCACTGCAATGGCCAGACTCTGCTGGCCAGAGGGTGGCTTCTTGGCTCCTGTGGCCCCCAACTTTCACACCTCCCTCTAGACCTACCCACACCTATGGTTTCTCTGGCCTCACAACTGTTAGGATCTTCCATTTATGAACATTTTTTCCATACCGTCTTGCTACAACTCTGTATCCATGTCCTTAAAGTTAAATAAAATTTGTTTGTTTAGATCAGTGGTACTTAACACATTAAAGTCACCTAGGATGCTTAATTGATACAAAGTTCCATGCCCAGATATTCTGGTTTAATAGGTCTAAGGGTGTGGTCCAGGAATTGTTATGTTTTAAAAGCAGTCCAGTTGATTCTAATACATAGCCAAGCTTAAACTACTGACTTTTGCTAATATATGTGTGGTCTTGATTATTTTTGTGTAAACCACGAAACCTTGCTTGTCTGTTGCATCTTCTCTGTGTGGATCATAAAGTAGGGTGGTTATCTGTTTTTCAGAGAATAAACTGAGGAACAGTTATTTACCTTGATTTATACTCTGATTAAAGTAAAACTTAGGCCAACCTAGGCTTCTTGAGTTCAAACACTGTATTATTCATGCTTATATATCTATGAAACAACTTCCTTACACCAAGCAAGTACATAATAAATAATTGTAGAATTACTATAATTGACCAGAGTATTTTGTTGTAGATTGGCTTCTAAATCTACTAAATTTCCACAAACCATTTTCATAAGTACCCATTTATTTGTAAAATATTCATTGACAAGTTAGATTTGGATATGATCTGGCTTAACATATGAATATAGCACACAAATGAAATGAAGTAGGTGTGGACTCTTTTTTTTTATGCCAACAACATCTCATCAGGCTAAAGTCCTTCAAGTCAGTTTTCTGATTAAATGCCCCAATTACCAGTTAATTGCTAGAGAATAGATGCAACTGACTCATTTATTTTACAAATTCCAAGCTGGAAGCCTCAAATGAGCAAGAATAATTCTAGCTCAGTAGTTAGTTAAATCTTAGGCTAAACCTGGTCAATGTCACTGTAAAATATGCCCTCAGGCATCACAATCCTAGCATACAGCGCCAAAGATATTTCACATTAATAGGGTGTTTTCAAAGTGCACGATCACAGCGGGGAGCTAAAATCCACTAGTGTAAACCACATGGATCCACATTTTCCAAGATAAATTCTTCACATGATTCCTTAATTTAAGTCATTAATGATAATTAATCTCATGGGAAAAATGACTCATCTGAGTCATTGGTAAAAATACCCTTGGTTTCATTTTGGTCTATTGTCTTCTTTCTAAGGTTACAGATGGACTATCTTTCCTTGAGCTTGTCTACTCACCTGACAAGCAAGAGGACAGAACACTCTGGATAACTCTTCTGTTGGTTTTGGAAGACTCGGAGTAAATATCTGAAGCTATCTAAAAACCTGATCTCTTCTAAATAAGGCTGCTGCTTTCCCTGAGGAGACACTGAAAGCTTGCCAGTTATGTTGACTTAGACATTACATTCTTGATGACCAGCGATAAATAATGTAAGTTTACTCACTTTACTAGCTTGCTCAGAAAAATCAATCCCGGGGCTCAAATTTATTGTTCACCTAAATGTACAGATCAATTAATATGCATTGTTGACTCTTGGGTTTTAATCAGATTTGAACAAAAGCACTGTTATGACACCACAAGGGAGTAAATTGGGCACAGCTTCCCAACACGGAAGCAGCATCCTTCCATTTTCACATTTTCAGCATCGTTTGATGGTCAGGAAGAAAATCCTATGAGTTTCATTGCCCACATAATTGCTAGATTGATCCCCCTTTCTCGCCTATGGAGAATCAAGGCAATTCAAAAAGCAAGGGATGAATGAGCTGTTCTTTTGGCGCTAGGGGGAAGAAATCACAAGGGTTTGGGAGCCTGCTTAATTAAAGCATATAAGCCTTGACAAAGGCTGCTGGTGCGCATTCAATTTAAAACAGATCTAGGTGACTTTCTTTCAACTGGTCACTCCTCATACAGCATCTCCAATTTCTACATAAGAACCCTGGGTAATAAATATATAGGTAACTTGTTCAGCACTGAAATTAGGACCCACCAAAGGGTCTATGCCACCTACTTCATAAATTGGACCTTTAAAATCAAGTTGTATGAATTGTTGTCTATTGTGTGTGGTGTAATAGATGCTGTGGTGCAGCACCCATATCCCGCTTTCAGGGACCAAGGCACTCATTCCCTCAGCCTCCTGGAGTGTTGGCTGCCAATGGCTCACAGCTGAGTTCCCCTTTAGGAATTACCAACAGCTGAAAGTGTTGCCCAAAGTTGGGCCCCCTCCAGGCTGGGGTGTGTGTGTGTGTGTGTGTGTGTGTGTGTGTGTGTGTGTGTGTGTGTGTTGGGGAGGAGGGGGAGGAGGGAGGCTGATTATACAGATGCTCAGATCGTTTCTGTCAATAATAAATCATTATTTGCCTGACACAGTAAGTGATACAAAGACTTTTTTTTAATCTTTAAAGTATGTAACCAAACATTTGCCAATTCAGCAATTCTTACATGTATAACTCAGTGACATCGACTACATTCTTTATGTTGTGCAACCATTATCACTATCCTTTTCCTAACTGGGGTATAAAGACTTTTGATGTCTGGTCAATGTCTGCAGAAACATAATATACTTGATAGATGAGACATAAGCACTTGAAGAGGTGATAAGAAATAACTATGAAATCCTATATAGTGAATGCAAAATGAGGATGTAATTGGGTAAGTAGGTAAGAGGAAACTGACCAGAGTCAGAAATCCTGCCCCCCAATCCCATCCTCAAGAAACACTGTATTTCTAAAGGCTCATTAAAATACAGGTTACAACGGAACTCAAATTCTTTGAAAGTCCAGACTTACCAGACTGGATGAGACTAGAGGACTCCCCAAGACTATTGCCCTGAGATACTCTTTAAACCTTAAACTGAAATTATCCCTTGAGGTCACCTTTTAGCTAAATAACAGATTGACTCATAAAATAAAGAATATCACCTATGAGTAAGGAGCTCCTTTAAAAAATCACCTATATATCAAAAAATTACTCTAAAGCAAAGATGAGAAGGAAAGGGGGCAGGTGAACTAGAGTACTGGAAATGGTATAACCAGAATGGAATGAATGAGAACGATGACACATTGTGAAAAATGTAACCAGTATCACTGAATAATTTGTGTAGACATTATTAAATGGGAACTTAATTTACTGTGTAAACTTTCATTTTAAACACAATAGAATATTAAAATAAAAGACAGGTTACATGGGTTCCTCCAGAGGGAAGTATTTATAATGGTAGAGGTGGAAAAGAGATAGGGAGCCAGGGTTGAAGAGATTCCGTAAGACTGGGTTGGGGTTGAGATTTTCAGTCCCAGAGTTTCTAAGATTTAACCTTTATGACACCCTGTGGTTGTTGCCAAACCAAAGAGGAAAATGACAGAGTGGTGTGCTTAGGGAAGACCATGTCTTGGGCTCTAGTGCCCACAGCCTCTTTAGAGACACCATGCCTCAGGTACATGGACATTAGAACTGACTGCTATCAAAGAACCATGTGTGCTTGGACAAGGAGCATCTCAGCAGTACCCAATGAGTACCAAAAACCAGATTATGCTGAATTGTGTAAGATACCTGGGGCCTTTGCACGAGGGGATACAATGGGAAACTCCAATAAAAATTGAGAAAGATTTTTTTGTGATCCTGGCCAGTGGGGGTTTTGAGTCATTTAATTTAATATTGAAAAATTAAATGATGGCATCCGAGTATTAGTATGGAGTCATCACTCAGTGATTTTTTTTTTTTTTTGCATTATTTTTGTGGGGAGCAAAATCCACACCAGCTATAGGCAGTATGAACTCTAAGTCTGATGGGATTATATCAAAATCACCACTGCCTGGAGATGTCAAGAAATTTCATGGAAAAGTGAGTTTAATAGAATCCTTGAAAATTGAGAAAAGGGGAGAGGGAGAGCAATATGCCAACGACGGGTACAAAGACATAAAGATGTGACCTACCGTTCCTGGGAGATGGAATACTTTAGGTATCAGATAACTTCTCAAAAGCACTAAAGGCACAATGTTAATAACCATATCTTTAAGATGGAGCTGGAACTGTAAGCAAGGGCTGTTCTTATCTGTTTCTAAAGTTTCTCCAATTCTTCTTCATGTGTAACCTAACTAAGCTGGAGCAGTAGATTTATCATTATGCATCAACTCTCCATCCCACTGAGATGGCCTCTTTGCGTCTCAGTGATGGGCGAAGCGGTGGCTCTTCCTCCATGGTCCACATCTTACTTTGCCATGTTCTTAAGAAGGAGAGAATCAGGGTAAACATGGCCACTTCTAGTATTCCTCAGCCTCTCTCACAGTCTAGCGTGCTTATAATCAGAAAAGCATGCACACATGTGAGAAATGAACTGTGCACCTTTTAGCAACAACTTTGGGCTGCAGTCCTCATGCATGTATTCTGTTTGCCACTCAAACAACTTTGCCTTTTCACCAGTTAGTGAAAATGCTGAAACTGCTCTTTTCTAAACCATCCATATTTCCTTAAGGAAGTTGTTAACCTTTTTCAGCTGGGTGCATAACCTACAAATCCCAAATTTTTCTATGTCAAGTATTTTTTATTTGATAAATGAAAAAGAATCACAGACCCATATTCTATATAAATGTTATATTAAAATATCATTAAGTCTACTATTTAGTTATAGTGATCAGTGACTATTTAGAAAAGTCCTGGTATTTAATTTTATCTGTGCATGTTCAATCAGGAGAATATATATGCAGGCACATAATGTCCTCTACTTCTTTTTCTCTGTGTCTCAAAACTTTGCTAATATCCCTTCTCTATTTCCTCCTTCCTCTCCCCCTCTCCTTCCTCTGTCTGAGTGCCTGGCTGGGTTCTCGTCTATAGTTTCAGGAGAATGAAGAAAGTATACTCTCTAACTCCTTAAAGCATCTTTTCTGGACATTTTAATAACAATGAATTTGCTCCCTTGCCCTACATTTTTCTCCTATTTGTTCTTCTTTTTCTTTGTTCCTAGTGACAATTGACATTATTTTCTGCACAATTCATTTTCTGTTTCACAGAGCTACCAGGCCCTGACTTTGCTGAGTGGAAAAGCTCTTTCACTCTGATAAATTACACATGGTAAATATTTACGGAGTTACAGAACTATCTTCACGATGTATAAATGATTTTTAACAATCAGCAGTTAAGAATAAATTAGTGGCAGAGGTGGAGCCAACATGGCGCTATAGACAGAAGCACCATGCCGTCCCTCCACAGCAAAGACACAAAAAACTAAGTAAAACAGAGACAAATGTCAATCCTGGAATGCTAAGCATCTAATGAAGAGATAAAGAACTCAGTCAAGCATCAAATGGAGTAAGACACCGACAGAGAATGGAGAGCGAGGAGAGATATGTGCAGAGGTCCCCTATTAGCTAACGCAGGATGGATTCACCATCTTGGACTCCTGTCAAAGATCACTAGATAGGGAGTATGGGAAAGCAGCTTCATGGAGCTCCCAGCAGGAGACAGAACAACAGGTAACCAGCAATATACGCTTTCCCATCACCCACACTTCTTCTCCCCACTCGGCCTCCGCCCCTTCCTAGATGGCTGCAGTTGCTCAACAGGACAGGAAGTGCAGGGTCCGAGCCCCACCCACATTAGAGATCGGTGAACAGGGAGTACAGGAAAGCAACTTCACAGAGCTCCCAGCAGGAAATATATGCTTTCCCACCCTCCCCACTTCTTCCCCCAACTCGGCCTGCACTGCTTCCTGCTGGTTGCCATCTCTTGGCCAGGAGACACTGGCTCCAGCACCATGCCACTTGAATTCGCCCCACCCACACTGGTGGGCTCCAGCAGTGCCATTGGTTGCTGGTGTTGCTTTTTTCTGATTCTTTTGGTTTCTTACCTGCCTCTCACCACCTCTCCCTCCTTTCTCTCGAACATCTGGCTTCATATGCCGGCCTTGCTTCTTCTTGAAAGGCTGTGAAGCACCGCTCCGCTGGACAACTGCTTATCTGGTCTGTGCCGCCATGCTGGTGGGATCCCCGGGGTCCTTTTTTCTTTTTCTTTTTTTTTAAATTTGTTTTGTTTTGTTTTATCTGTTTGTTTGTTTTCTTTTTTGTTTCATAGCTTGGGAGCCGCTTCTAGCTGGGCTGTACTGCCTGGCTTGGGAGCCACTTCCCTGGTCTGCACAGTCACACCAGTGGGATCCCTGGGGGCATTTCTTTTTTCTTGTCTCTTCTTTCCTTTTTGTCTTTCTTCATTTCCCAGTTTCTCATCTCTCTATACTTACCTTCTTTTCCTGTCTCCTGAATACCTGGCGCTGTGTGACACCTCTGCCCCTTCTAGCCAGGCTGTACTTCGCAGCCTTGGAGCCACTTCCCCAGTCTTCATAGCTGAACCATTGGGATCACTGGGGGCTGTTCTTTTCTTTCCTTTTTTTCTAATTTTAATTTATTTTATTTTTTCTCTTTTATTTTTCTCCATTTCTCAGTCTCTTGTCTCTCCACTCCAACGGCAAGCTCCCTTAGCACTCTTCTGTGTGTGTGTTTTTGTTTCTGTTTTTTTGCTTGTTTGTTTTTGGCCCCTGTTTTTCTCTGCTCTCTCACTTCTTTCCCATACCCATCTTAGCTCCACACATCACAACCTCCCCCCTCCTTCCTGCCTACCTGCACCATGTGCTGAACATCACACCCCTAAGCAGCACAGGCACATCCTTCCAGATCCTGCCCGGCAGAGATTCCCGGCCTGCCCTGTCAGACCTTGTACGTTCCACAAACAACCCATACCAGCCCCTCCCATTCAGCTGGAGCTTCCCTGTTGCACCATAGCTGAGTCACTGGCTCTGCCCATTGGACAAGTAGGTGAAAAGTATCGTGCCTACAGACGAGCAAACAACAAAGAACGCACAGCCTGACTACTCAGACATAACCAAATAAAACAAAAAAGTAGGACAAAACGAACATATCTACAATCAATAAATGGAGAAAATACCTACTGAATGTCCCAAAGACAGCAGGCAATATCAAAACATATTAAAAAAAACAGGACAAGATGGTTCCAGTAGGTATCCAAAATAAAACACCAGATGACGTTCCAGTAGAAGAAAAGGCACTAGAACCACCTAATAGGGAATTCCAAACTGTAATATTCAGAGCTATCCAAGAGTTGAAGCAAAAAGCAGACAAAAATGAGGAAAAAATAGACAAATTCATGGAAAATACAGACAAAAAAAAGCCAAAAAAATGATGAATTCCAAAAAATAATACAGGAACAAAATGCCAAAATAAATACATAACTAGAAATCATACGAAAACAATAATTCAAAATCCAAAAGGTAAACAACAAGATTTCAGAAATAGACAGTGTCATAGAAGGTCTGAGGAGGAGGTTTGAAACAATGGAAGACAGGATCAGTGGAATTGAAGACAAACATCTGGATATAACTTTGTGGAAAAATCAGAAAAAAGAACAAAGAAAAATGAAGAAACCCTGAGAATTATGTGGAATACAATCAAAAGCAAAAATCTGAGAGTGATCAGAGTTCCAGAACAGGGGGAGAAAATGGAAAACCCAGAGAGGATCATTGAAGAACTGCTGACAGAAAATTTCTCAAATATCACGAAAGATGAAAAGCTGACCATCAAAGAACCTCAATGAACCCCATATACGATAGATCCCAAAAGAAAATCACGAAGGCATATCATAATCACACTTGCTAAAACGAAATACAAAGAATCCTGAGAGCAGTTACAGAAAAATGAAGTCAAGTACAGAGGGGAAAAAATAAAACTAAGCTCGGATTATTTGGCAGAAACCACGGGCAAGAAGGCGGTCGGATAACGTATGTAAAACCTTGAAGGAAAAAAATTGCCAACCAAGAATAATATATACAGCAAGACTCTTGTTCAAATATGATGGTGAAATTAGGACATTTCCAGATAAACAGAAATTAAG
>NW_004443946.1:7901530-7902820 GCF_000243295.1 Trichechus manatus latirostris | reverse complement strand
ATGTAAATCCATCCACCTACGGTCACTTGATCTTTGACAAGGGCCCAAAGTCCAACAAATGGGGAAAAGACAGTCTTTTAAACAAACGGTGCTGGCAAAACTGTATGTCCATCTGAAAAAAAATGAAACAGGACCCATACCTCACACAAAAACTAATTCAAAATGGATCAAATACATAAACATAAAGCCAAAAACTATAAAGTTCATAGAAGAAAAAATAGGATTAACACTAGTGGCCCTAATACACAGCATCAACAGGATACAAATCATAACCAACAACACACAAACTCCAGAAGATAAGCTAGATAATTGGGATCTTCTAAAAATTCAACATTTATGCTCATCAAAAGACTTCACCAAAAAGTAAAAACAGAACTTACAGACTGGGAAAAAAATTTGGCTATTACAAATCAGACAAGGTCTAATCTCCAAAATCTGTAGGAAAATCCAACACTTCTACAAAAAAAAGACAAATAATCCAATTGAAAAATGGGCAAAGGAAATGAACAAACACTTCACCAAAGAAGACACTCAAGCATCCAACAGACACGTGAGGAAATGTTCGAGATCACTAGTCATTAGAGAAATGCAAATCAAAACCACAATGAGATACCATCTCACCCCAGCATTACAGGCAGGAATAAAAAAAAACAAGAAATAACAAATGTTGGAGAGTCTGTGGGGAGATCAGAACTCATACACTGCTGGTGGGAATGCAAAATGATACAACCATTTTGGAAAACGATATGGCTCTTCCTCAGAAAGCTAGAAATAGAAATACCCTATGATCCAGCAATCCCACTCCTAGGAATATATCTTAGAGAAATAAGAGCCATCACACGAATAGACATATGCACACCCATGTTCATTGCAGCATTGCTCACAATAGGAAAAAAATGGAAACAACAACAGATGAATGGATAGATAAACAAAGTATGGTACATACACACAATGGAGTATTACGCAACGATAACAACGATGAATCTGCAAAGCATCTCAACATAAACTGGAGGACATTATGCTGAGTGAAATAAGTCAATCACAAAAGGACAAATATTGTATGAGACCACTACTGTAAAAAGTCACAAAAAGTTTTACACACAAAAAGAAGCAATCTTTAATGGTTAGGAGGAAGGGGAGGGGTGGGGGAAGGAAACGCTACATAGACAATAGATAAGTGGTAACTTTGGTGAAGGGTAAGACAGTACACAATACTGGGGAAGCCAGCACAACTTGTAAAAGGCAAGGTCATGGCAGCTCCATGGACACATCCAAACTCCCTGAGGGACC
>NW_004443946.1:7895572-7901240 GCF_000243295.1 Trichechus manatus latirostris | reverse complement strand
AAAAAAAAAGACCAGACTTACTGGCCTGACAGAGACTGGAGAAACCCCGAGAGTCTGGCTTCCAGACACCCTTTCAGCTCAGTAATGAAGTCACTCCTGAGGTTCACTCTTCATCCAAAGTTTAGACAGGCCCATAAAACAAAACAAGACTAAAGGGACCCAACAATCCAGGGGCCAGGACTAGAAAGTAGGAAGGGACAGGAAAGCTGATAATAGGGAACTCAAGGTCGAGAAGGGAGAGTGTTGACATGTTGTGGGATTGTTAACTAATGTCATAAAACAATACGTGTACTAACTGTTTAATGAGAAACTAGTTTGTTCTGTAAACTTTCATCTAAAGTACAAAAAAAAAAAAAAAGGAATAAATTAGTACATTAAGATGTTCATCCTTGTTCCTGACAGGTGCTAAGTTTAAAGCTGTGGACTTCGGCAGTGGTGGCAGGCTGGCTTTCCATGGGACAGATGGGGTGTTCCTTTTAAAAAAAAAATCCATTGGAAATGTTCTAGAAATAATCATGGTATTATTTTCTACAGGCTGTTTGGAACATCACCAACAATTACAAAGGAATTGCTAATCTGATGTATTCTCTCATCTTTGGGGAGCTGTCAGATGCTCATAAATGGCACAAGCAGAAAATCCCAGTTTGAATCCAAAGGCAACAGAATGTTGCAATTACTGCTATTTATGTGCCTCTGAAAGTTCCAATTTTGAGAGCACACCTTCATATAAACAAGCAGATGAGCAACACAGTACGATGCTGGTCCCCAGATAAATCAGGGACTCCCCCTCCCCACCCTGCCACAACCTAGTATTTGCATCAATTAAACCCTCATGGGTTCATTCAGGGTAACAGAGTTCCAAGCCACAGAGTGTTTTCACAAGAGACTGACACTGACAGAATAGATACCATATTACCAACTCTGTCACTGCTGTTGCTGGACAGAGAACCAGCTGAGCATGGCACTGACTTGGGACTTTCACTGCTGTCCCTGAATGGAACAGATGTTCGTTCCTACCTTGTCTAAGTGGAGTACAGTACAAAGCACTGGAGAAAGGATGGTTGCCCCACTGCAGGGAGTATGGAGCCTGGTTTGAGCAGTTTTTCATAAGGAAGCAGGAATGGAGAAAGAGGAGGCTCCGTCCGAGGGCTGACTGTCCCAGAGAGAGCAAGACACGAAAGGCTGGGTCACACACATGTTTCATGTTCCAATGTCATGGTCTGGTGAGCCACTCCTTCTCACAGGAAGGGAGAGGGATGAGATTTCCTCCAAGGCTATTCCCTACTGGGGGTGGAGTAACAGTCTCTTCTAGGAGACTAAAACTCCCCAAACAGAAATCCCTAGAAAGCACTGAAGAAAATATTTTTTTTGAATCAAGTGTTTCAGAAGAGTCCTGTTTAGTAAATGTGGCAGTTCATCAACTTATATAGCACTAAAACAAAACAAGCAAAAAACGAATTAGTTGCTGTCTAGTCAATTCCAACTTATGGCAACCCCATGTGTGCAAAGTAGAAATGCTCCATAGGATATTCAATGGCTGTGCCCTTTCGGAAGTAGATAGCCAAGCCTTTCTTCCAAAGCACCTCTGGGTGGATTTTCCAACGGCCAACCTTCTGGTTAGTAGCCGAGCGTTTAACTGTTTGCACAGCCATCTCCATACAGCACTAAGCAGACAGCAAAATGTCTTACTCCAAGGTGTCTATGTGCTTTTGGAAAGCACAGCTCATGCTAGAGAGCCCAACCACACTTCCTCTTATTGCTGTTCTTTCTGAACAAGGCTTTTGGGAAAGGCATACCCTGCTTCACAGATGCTTTTGGGTCCTACACCTCAAGCAGAGCCTCTGTCAGGAACATGAATAACGAGCTCGTTTGCATATGTTCCCCATCAGAATTGTTCAGTGATCCAGAGCTTCTGTCTCTAAATATTTACAAAGTACTATTTATCAGAACGAAAGAGAATGTTTCTGCTCCACAATGTCAGGCATATGGTAGCAGCATGAAATAGAAGATAAATCATGTGGGGTGATTCCAACTGGATTTAATGCTGGCAATAATGACTTTTAATCAGATGGAAAGTTCCCTTGGTGATGCCAGGCCATCTAACATCGGGAAATAATCTTGTCATCTCTCGTTGTCTGGTGCTGTTTCTACAAATAATCTCCTAGGGTTCTACAAATAATCTCCTAGGGCCTTTTGAAGTCTTTTTATCTTTTCCATTACCCTTTCTCATTCTTTCTTTCTATGAAAATGTTCAATCACTTCTCTAAATCATGGCTTTTAATTACAAGACGCCTTTATAAAGTTGTGTAAAGCACTTGGGGCTTAGAGAATCCCCTCACAACTTCATGGAATTTCAGCAAGTTCCTTGATTCTCTGTGTACTTCTCCCTCCTGCCCACTACTCCCACCCCTCCTCGCCCCACAAAAAGGTACAACAAAATACAACTAACAACATGAGAACAGTCCCGTTCAGGTGATAGCTAATTGGTGTTCGCCGTGTGCTAGTGGTTGAAGCTAGAAGAGGGTTAGATGCTGTATTGGTTTCCTAGTGCTGCCATAACAAAATACGAAAACTAGGTGGCTTGTCTCACAGTTCTGGAAGTTGGGATCCGAGTTCAGGGTATCAGTTGTGTTGATTCTTTCTGAGGCTTTGAAGGAGAATCCATTGCATGCCTCTCTCCTGGCTTCTGGTAGCTCCAGGCATTCCTTGGCTTGGAGCTGCAGTGTCACAGGGTGTCCTTCCTCTATCTCTGTGTCATTTATCTTTTATAAGGAGTCACTCTGATTGGATTAGGACCCACCTTACTCCAATATGACCTCATGTTAACTGAGAACATCTTCTAAGACCGTATCTCCAAGGTCATGTTCATAGGTACTAGGGGTTAGAACTTCAACATATCTTGAGGACACAATTCAATTCATAACAGAGGTGTTACTGGGGTAATAAGAGACCTAACGGGCCCCTCCTTGCAAGGGCTGTGTGCATGCACACACATACACACCCCGTGAAAGCAAAGAAGTATTTTCTAGCCAGCTATGATCTGAAAGGCAACCAGTAATTTTTGAAATAACTGGCTGTTTGACTGAATTCACTTGTAGGTTTAAAAAATGCGTGTAGGCATACAGATAAAAATCCTATTTCCAAGTAATACAAAGGGGTGTTGATGTATATGAGAATTTGATATCAATAGTGAATAAGTAAAGCCATATCTCTGACCCAAACCCACCATTCAGTTTGGGCTGATGAATCTCCTACCTTAGAAGGAAATTTTCCCTTCTGGGTTTTGAACACTGCTCGGAGGTCACACGGGAAACACAAAGTGGCTCACCAGGAGAGCTTAGTCAGGGTCTGTCTCACTGCTCTCCCCAGGTGTGGTGACTGTCCGGGGCGCTGTATCTTGTGGGCTGAAGACTTGGCCCCTCACCTCTCTTCCCAGCTCCTAATCCCAATCCTAGAGCAAATAGTAGCTGACTGTCAGCATTTTTGCTAACAAACGAAAGCTAATTTCTTACAGGTACGAGCAAGAGTTGCAAGTACATTCCTCTTAAAAGGAAGCAATGAGAGCCTTTGACTGTACCTAGCTGAGGATTTAAGTCTTGGTGATTCCTGGCTCTGGACCCCTCTCTGCACTTGTCTTCTTGATTCTAGGAAAAGTGGCTTCTTATCTTGGCTCCTCCTGCTTCAAACTGCAGACCAAACTGGAGCCATCTAAACTTTCCAGGCCACTGAGAAATTAGGTTATTCCTGCTGCTTCCCTTGGGGTAGACTGAACTGTGCCTCAGGCTGCTGCTGCCATTCTCTAAGCCAAAATCGTATCAGCGGACCTCCAACAGGGTAGCACGAACCAAAGAGAGGAGTCACAAAACTGTCCAAAGGCATTCGCCAAGGGCAGTTCTATGGGGATCAAGTTTAAGATCTCTGACTTCCAGATGCACTCTTACCTATAATTGATCTTTTTGTCATATAATCCGCTTTTATAATCTTTTGCCACTGGAAGAATGAAAGACTATCACTTTCCCATTTAGAACTTCACCATGATGCATAGTTCCAGGGGTATATAAACCTCTGCAACATCAAAGAAAAGGTAAAGACACTAGGGTAGGTGTTGAGAAAGTTAATGATTCTAATAATGATTCTCAAGTCAGGTAGTTTCCAATTCTTTGCTTTTAACAGAATTGAAGGACAAAACATAGTTGTTACTTGATTTATCATTAAAAATATTTTTGGATAATAGATCATCCTGCAAAAAAATTTTTTTTTGGCAAATGTCTCAGAGGGAGTAATAGTTGGGTGATTCTGATATGGAAAAACTCTCTATTCCATCTACTTCTTTAGTGCTTTGCTTAAATACTTGAAGAGAAACTTACTATGTTTCAGGGACAGTTTTATGCGCTTTATATGTATTATCTCATTCAATCCTTATAATGACCTTGTAAAGTAAGTTCTATTATTATCCCTATTTTACAGATGAAAAAGGAAGCTCAGAGAAATAAACTACTTGTCCAAAGTCATTTAGCTAGGAAGTGCCAGACCTGAGATTTGAACTCAGGCAGAATGAGAAGGAATGGTCGCCTGGCTGTATGCGGTAGGAGAGGGGATCTAGATGTCTTACTACTTCCTTTCTTTTTTCAATTAATTAATTTTTTTTTAAATTATGCTTTAGGTGAAAGTTTACAGCACAAGTTAGTTTCTCAGACTAAACGTTTATACACACATTGTTATGTGACCCTAGTTGCTATCCCTGTAATGTGACAGCACACTCCTCCTTTCCACCCTGGATTTCCCGTGTCCATTCAAACAGCTCCTATCCCTTTCTGCCTTCTCATCTCACCTCTGGACAGGAGCTTCGCATTTAGTCTCATGTATCTGCTTGAACTAAGAAGCACACTCTTCACAAGTATCATTTTATGTCTTATAGTCCAGTCTATTCTTTGTCTAAAGCGTTGGCTTTGGGAATGGTTTTAGTCCTGGATTAACAGAGAGTCTGCAGGCCATGTCTTCTGGGGTTCCTCCAGTCTCAGTCAGACCATTAAGTCTGCTCTTTTAACTAGAAATTTGAGTTCTGCACCCTACTTTTCTCCTGCGCCGTCAGGGACTCTCTGTTGTGTACCCCGTCAGGGTGGTCATTGGTGGTAGCCGGGCACCATCTAATTCTTCTGGACTCAAGCTGATGGAGTCTGGTTTATGTGGCCTCTTTTGTCTCTTGAGTTAATATTTTCCTTTGGTGTTCTTCATTCTTCTTTGCTCCAGGTGGATTGGGACCAGCTGATGCATCTTAGGTGGCTGCTTGCTAGCTTTTAAGATGCCAGATGCCACTCACCAAAGTGGGATGCAGAGCATTTTCTTAATAAACTTTATTATGCCAATTGACCTAGATGTCCCCTGAAACCACGGTTCCCAAACCCTTGATTGTGCTACATTATCCCTTGAAGTGTTTGGTTATGTTCAGGAAACTTCTTAGCTTTTGCTTTAGTCCAGTGGTGCTGACTTCTCCCGTATTGTATGTTGTTCTTCCTTTCACCAAAGATAATTCTTCTCTGCTATCTAGTTAGTGAATTCCCCTTTCTCTCCCTCCCCACCCTCATAACCATCAAAGAATGTTTTCTTCTGTGTTTAAACCTTTTCTTGAGTTCTTATAATAATGGTCTCATACAATATTTGTCCTTTT
>NW_004443946.1:7887622-7894012 GCF_000243295.1 Trichechus manatus latirostris | reverse complement strand
TTTTGTCTGTTTATCTTGTAGCCTGATACTTGGCTGAAATCATTTATTAGTTCCAGTAGTTTTCTTGTGGATTCTTCAGGGTTTTCTGTGTATAAGATCATATCATCTGCAAACCAGGATACTTTTACTTCTTCCTCACCAATTTGGATGTCCTTTATTTCTTTTTCTAGCCTAATTGCTCCGGCTAGGGCCTCCAGCACAGTGTTGAATAAGAGTAGTGATAAAGGGCATCCTTATCTGGTTCCCGTTCTCAAGGGGAATACTTTCAGATTCTCTCTATTTAGGATGATGTTGGCTGTTGGCATTGTATAAATGCCCCGAATTATGTTGAGGAATTTCCCTTCTACTCCTATTTTACTGAGAGTTTTTATCATGAATTGGTGTGGGACTTTGTCAAATACATTTTCTACATTAATTAATAAGATCATGTGTTTCTCGTCTTTTGTTTTATTTATGTGATAGATTATATTGATTGTTTTTCTAATGTTGAACCATCCCTGCATACCTAATATGAATCCCACTTAGTCATGGTGGATTATTTTTTGATATGTTGTTGAATTCTATTGGCTAGAATTTTGCTGAGTATTTTTGCATCTATGTTCATGAAGTATATTGGTCTGTAATTTTCTTTTTTGTGGTGACTTTACCTGGTTTAGATGTCTTACTACTTCTTATGAAGACTTTCAACCAATTCTACTTTCAGAGGTTTCCAGTCCTCCAACCTCTGAATCACTCTTGGGCTTTGAGGTGAAAAGCAGCTTAGTTATTGTCATAGATTGAATGTGTCCCCCAGAAATATCTGTCAACTTGGCTAGTCCATGATTCTCAGCATTTTTGATTGTCCACCATTTTGTCATCTGATATGATTTTCCTATGTGTTGTAAATCCTACCTGTATGATATTGGTGAGATGGGATTAGCGGCAGTTATGCTAACGAGGCAGGATTCAATTTACAAGATTGGATTGTGTTTCGAGCCAACCTCTTTTGAGATATAAGAGAGAGAAGTGAGCAGAGAGACGGGGGAGCTCATACCACCAAGAACAAGAACCAGGAGAATAATGCATCCTTTGGACCTGAGGTCCCTGCACTGAGAAGCTCCTAGTCCAGGGGAAGACCGATGACAAAGACCTTCTTCTAGAGTAACAGAGAAAGAAAGACTTCCCCTGGAGGTGACACCCTGAATTTGGACTTCTAGCCTATTAACTGTGAGAGAGTAAACTTCTGTTTGTTGAATCATCCACTTCTAGCATTTCTGTTATAGCAGCACTAGATAACTAAGTTACTGTTGACTTCTTCCTTTCTGACTTAAATTTAAGCTCCCGTTTGCCAACTCAGTTATAGTTTATTCATTTACTTTCCAGCTTCTGAAAAATTTTTAATGTGTTTTTTCTTCTCCTATCTATATCTTTGTAGATTTATATTCTTTTCCATCTTTCTACTCTCATTTTAGTCAAGTATTGGCAAGAAGTAGAAGTAAATGCATTTTTAACTAGAAGTCAACGTTATTATCTCTTAGTATTTACTCTTGCCCATTCTTTCCTTTCTCTTCTCCTAATATTTCTATTAGATACATGTTGGAGACTTTTACTCTTTCCCACATCCTTTTACTTTTCTTTTAAAAATTTAAACTCTTTATCTCCCTTTATTGTGTTCTGGATGAATTATACACAATGCCAATTCATTTATTGTCTCTTCATTCATTTCAGTCTATTGAATTTTTTTTCAATGACTATTTTTTAATGATTTCCATTTTTGCTAATTATTTCTTTTCCCATTCTTGTGTAATTTCTCCTTGTTTTATGTTCATAGTTTAAAGTCTTTGTCAAACTGTTACAAACAATTCATTTCCTCTAGAGTCAGTTTGTTTTAAGACTTAGAAATTGGATAACTTGTTAGCATTATATTTCATTACGTATTTTGGGATTTGGGTTTGCATATCAATTTTCATTGTTTTTTTCTCTCTCTCCCTCCATGCTCAATTTTCCTTGTGCAGTGGTTTTGTGAATGTCACCACTCAGCTTCCAGTTCTGGTCATATAATGCCAGTTCAGTTTTCCTGCACTGATGTGTTAAGAGGGATATGTACATTTAGTCACCTAGCCGGCCAGTGGCATGGTTCAGCTCCAGGACTGGAGACTGTGTCTGGGACTTCCTATCTCCCTAGACTTGTAGATTACCAAGAGCCATTGCCCCAAGCAGCTGTTTAAAGTAGCTTTGTTCAGACTCCTTTCAGAATCAGGATAGATCCACTCATTGAAGCAGAGAGCTTTGGGGATCTTGCATGGAACACTTTGAGTCCCCGTTACTCCACAAGAGTCAGACTCCTACATGTCACTCTGTGTAGCCTGTCATGCAGACAGGCTGTGCCTCAAACTTCCAGGTACCTATAAGACTGCTAGGAGTGAGGCACGTGTACCCACTGGCAAAAACCATTCCATGAGCTGTGTTCATCTCTGATTGAGCCAGACATAGGAAACACACAGTGTTGGCAAAGTGAAAGCCATTATTATTATTTATAGAAAGCAAACAGTAAACAATAACAACAGATTCTCAAAGGGGAACCGCTTACCCTCCCCAAATTACCCATGTCCATTGTTCTTATGTCACTGGGCAGGCACACCATAGTTCAGGTCAGATGCTGTGTTCACGTCACTGCTTCCTAGGGCTACCACGATGCTGCCCCGGGGCCAGCGCAGCTCCCAAGGCTTCTGTTCTGCCACTGGGCCTTGCTGCGTTTCCCATATCCTTTAATGGCATATTCCAACCTTGCTGGCTGGAAAACCTTAAACAGGATCTCCTGAGCCTCTGCTGTTGGGACCTTCTAGGCCTCTGCCCCTGGCTCCTGCCACTCTACCCAGGCTCACACGGTTCTCTTTCTTGCCGCCATGCTAGCCGGGACCGTGCTGCCTCAGGGCCCACATGGCTTCAATCAAGATGTGGGGTTGGGGAAGGGCATGTTGCATGGGGCACACTCAGGTCTCTGCCCTGCCTGGGCAAGAGCTATAGCTGTTTTGCAGCGGGCAAACCTCCTGCACGGAGGCACCCTGCTCTCCCTTTGTCTACCCGCAAGCCCACCTTTACTCTATTACAGCTTTCTCTTCTGGGTCTCAGAGGTTCTCAGTGGCAGGGACTCCAGGTCCAAAGGATGTGCTCTGCTCCAGACTCTCTTGATGGTAATGAAGTTCCCACAAATCTCTGCGAGACTGGCCCTTATATGAGCCTAGCAGGATGCAAAACTGACAAATCCCTTAGCGGGACTGCAAGGGGCTCAATCCTATTGGGTGGATTTTCAAGCCCCTATTTACATGGCAAATTGACCAATTCCTTGCAATAATGTGGCCCAGCCAATCATTTTGTGGGAGTTACAAGACCATGCTAGACAGGCCATTTAAAAGTAATTCATTGCACCTCAACTGCTCTCTGAATCCAAGAGCCCATATGGGTCAGTGGTTTTAGCTACTTTGTGATTCTTTTCCAAATCTTATCTTAAGCTATGTTGATCTTATTTTTTATCCTGGCTGTGTCATTTTTGTTTTCTCTTTT
The DNA here is from genome assembly GCF_000243295.1 of Trichechus manatus latirostris. Taxonomy (NCBI): domain Eukaryota; kingdom Metazoa; phylum Chordata; class Mammalia; order Sirenia; family Trichechidae; genus Trichechus; species Trichechus manatus. Next base: position 7,890,469 of record NW_004443946.1, on the reverse strand, counting down.
TTTACGTTATTAGGCTGAGCTACTTGAAATTGCCATTTTGTGGGCAAATTGGTCAAATACTGGCAGTTTTATATGGCTTATTTTAATAAATCTATTTTTGCTACGTTTTGTACATGGGTACATCAAAGCATGAGTATATTGTGACATCTTGGCTGGAGGTCTCTATAGACTTTTTGATCCTTCTTTCCCTCACCATTCAGCTCACCTACTTACTGCTCAGTCGACCAGTCAAATATCCACCTAGTAGAATCCACACACAGTGTCATGCAGAGACTTTTCCCCATAAACTGTCTTTTAGATTTTGGAAGGAGGCAGAGAGGTGGGTGACAGTAGAAGGCCGATAAACTATGAAGGGCTGAGAAAGAAATTTGTTTAAGTTTACCTCCTCAAAACTGCATTTTTCCTTTTTCTTATGTCATCTCAATGTTTAACTCAGACAAAATCTTATTGAGTCTAAGAGCTACGATTTTGTTATGTTTTGTTTTTTAGTTTGGCAGAGAGAGGGGAACTAAAAACTATCCATAGTTACAAAAGAAATAATATATTCATTTTTTTTATCATTAAAATCTTGATTTACACCCATTATCAGCAAACATCCTAGCCTAGCTTATACAATGAATAAAAAGCCATGGGTGACAGGAATGTTTAGCCCTGTGTATGTATTTTTAAGACTTGATTTTTATGAAAGCCAAGGCAGAGGAAGCTGGAACACACACAAAAAAAGCTTTCTGAAGGAGTAAGGGCCCAATAGTTTCCTTTCAGACATAGTGAGTTTAGAAAGCACTGATATCTTTCAGCACTGACTGGCTCCCTGAATTCCTGCCTCCACCCTCTTCTCCAACCCCTATACATGGGCCGCTATTGGTCCCCAATACCCATTCCCCTATTTTTCTTAGTAATAGAAGCCTTGATCTCTAGCTGGGCTAAAGACTGCCACCCAATTGAAAGACTGCGTTCACCAGGCTCTCTTGAAGTTAGGAGTGGTCAGGTGACTAATTTTGGCTGTGGAGTTCAGTGTGAGTTCTGGGAAATCTCCTTAAAGGGACAGTATGCTCTTAGTCCTTATCTCCACCCAGATACTGGAATGAGGATATGATGGCTAGAGTTCAAGATGCATCTTAGAGCGTGAGGGAGGGCAGAGCAGAAAGCTGGGAGAAGCCTGGATCTGTGACGCCTTAGCAGAACTGCTGGAGCATGTGACATAGGCTCCTGTCCTGTTTAAGCCACTGGTACTTTTGTTATTTCTGTTATATGCATCCAATTGATAGAGCCTACAAATTATCCTGGTCCTAATATAAATTATGTACCATGGCACGTTCATTTTGATGATAAAGCTCAGCACTTGTTATTTCCATGACAAAGTGGAAGGGCAGAGAAATTCATCATTTGATTCATTCCACTTTAGTTTCAAATGCTTGAAAAACAGTTGGGTTTCTCTTAAGTTTGCTTGATCATGCAGAGATTCCAGTGACTCCAGCCAGCATGTTTGCAAACTGCGGTTTTCATGTCATAGCTATCTGGATCTATATAGTAAAATGAATCTTTCATTTTTCAAATGTCAAACTCCCTCTCAAAAAGAAGAAATATTTTTAAAAATACAGACTCTGTTAATTGCTGTGAGCTTGCTTTATGTGTTATTCAGTACAAGTGTGCTCTCCATTTATTGGACTTATTAACATCCACCTCTTACTCACTCATAGTTTTTCATTGGATTCAAGGCTAAATTCTCATCATCCTAAAGTTAAGGAAGACAGTTCTCAGGAATGTTTTGATTAAAATAAGAGAAATTCAACTCAAGTTAATTTAATAAAAATATAATCTCTTTGTCATGTCACTAAAAACACCAGGGGACATGAATCTTGCGAGCTTCAGGAATGACTGGGTCAAGCAGTATTAGCATATCTCTTTCATTAAATCCTAAGACCTTGCTCTCGTTGGTGGTATCAGGATTTCTCCACATGGTAGGCAAAATGGTTCCCAACAATTCAAGGTTTCCGTAGTCCTTAATATCAGCATCACTACCAAAAAATGGGCTGACTCTGATTTGTCTGATTGTCATGTGCTCAACCATGAACCAATCCCATGGGGAATGGAGTATTATGATTAGCAAAGCCCCATCCACTTTCCACCCTTGTAGCCAGGGATATTGCATGGACAGAGAATGGATGAGGAATAGTTCCTGAAAAAAACCAGAGAGACTTTATTATCAGAAAAGCACATGCTTAGTGGACAAAGACAGCAGGCATCTACTACAGGGCAATTCAAGGACTTTAAAAGTAAAACAGACGAATAATGTGTTACTTTCAACATCTTTGGATACTTTCTAGATACATCCATTTAATCTTACTATATTTTATAGCAAATTATATTTTACAGATAATTAACTTGTAGTAGAGCTAATATTTATATAGGTGTCTTGCCCCTCCAGCCCAAACTTCTTCTGGCTTCTCAACCTAGAGGTACATGAGTGAGAAGACCAAGGCTGTGTAGAAATAGGGGATTTTAAACATAGGAGGGTTGAGTTTAAAAGCTTTGGGGGATAATGAGACAGAGGGTGAAACAACCCTGCTTTGGGAAGTAGTTTAAGAGACCATTATTCTGGGTGCCATCTATATGGAAAAGGAATAGTACTAACAACTAGCATACAGTGGATGGTAGAGTTTGTCCACCACAGGTTTTTCTATCTTAAGAGTTTCAGCTCTGACTCATGCAGGGCCTCAGAGTGAGCCAGACAAGGAGGGGAGGCCAGGGCATGGGGAGCCAAGAGTGAACCAGGAAGAATTGCTAGCCAGTCATCCAAATGGTGACTGGTCCACTCAGTGTCTTAGTCTGGGTTCTCTAGAGAAG
>NW_004443946.1:7885121-7886325 GCF_000243295.1 Trichechus manatus latirostris | reverse complement strand
AATGTTCCTTGGACTCGGACAGACATGGCTGTGGCAGCATGCTTATCCGTTTTCCCATTCTTGCCTATTCGGTAATATTCTTTGGACTCGGGCAGACATGGCTGTGGCAGCATGCTTGTCCGTTTTCCCACTTTTGTCTGTTCTGCGATATTTCCTTCTACTTGGACAGACATGGCGCTGGCAGCATGGTTGTCCATTTCCCACTTTTGCCTTTTTGAATATATGTTGAATAAAACTTTCTTTTTGCTTTGTGATGTTTTTACCCTACAACAGAGCATAAACTGTTCCCCCTCAAGATGTCTGCAGGGCCATGTTCTCCACAAGGCTCTAGGGAAAGATCCTTTCTTGTCTCTCCCAGCATCTGCAATCTCTGCCTCCCTCCTCACTTGGCCCTCTTCCCTCTGTATTCCTGTCTCTGTGTCTCTTTTCGTCTTTTATAAGGACATCATTTATATTAGATTAGGACCCACCCTACTCCAGTACCATCTCATGTTAACTGTTAACATCTTCAAAGATCCTACATCCACAGGAAGTCACATTAACAGGTGCCAAGGGTTAGGACTTCAGCATATCTTTTTAGGAACACAATTCAATCCTTAACAGCTGAACTCTCCAAGCATCAGAGAAGTGGTTTACAATGTAGAGAAAAACATCATATCCAGCAAGAAAACTCAGGTACGAATCAAGAAACAAAAGCAGTAACAGCACAAGCAGGAAGACTGGTCAGTGTGGCTTTGATTTGGGGCATGCAGTTGCCAGATGAATCCCAGAGTTCAGTGGCTCATGGCTATGTAACTGTCTATGCTTTCTGGATCTCTGGGAAAAAGCTATTAGAAGTGGAAACATGGGGTTTTCACCCCTATAATGATGACATCTCCAGGCCCAGTGACTGTCCAGGAAGGGAATTTTGTCCTCTTAATTTTTAAACTGGGGTGGTCTGGTGCAATACTTCAGGCCACTCTCACCCACTGTATCTTTTCAGTTCCGATAAAAGGCAAACTGTCCTACCCTTATTTGCTTATTTTCTTCTCAAATGGCGTGTCAACTCAGGTGACAGAGGAAATCCTTTGTGGCTTCTATGGCCACTGGTCATATGAGATCACTAAATAGTTTTTGGATCCTCTTGGGAATCAGAAAAAGTAGGTGTTGCCAGATTATTTTGGCCATAATTGGGCTGACAGGTGTCCCATCCAGGTTGTCCTCA
>NW_004443946.1:7881942-7883022 GCF_000243295.1 Trichechus manatus latirostris | reverse complement strand
CGTCGAGTTGATTCCAACTCATAGCTACCCTATAGGACAGAGTAGAACTGCCTTATAGGGTTTCCATGGAGTGGCTGGTGGATTCAAACTGCAGACATTTTGGTTAGCAGCCTGAGTTCTTAACCACTTTGCCACTGGGGCTCCTCAAGTTATATATAACCATAAAAAATTTATATTGTGTGATACAGTAAAATTTAAAATGTTTTAGGCTGGGTCCTTCAGAGAAGCAGAACAAGTGGAGCATATATATATAGAGAGAGAGAGAGAAAGAAAGAGAGAGAGATTTATTTGAAGGAAATGGCTCATGCAGTTATAGAGGCTGGAAAGTTCCAAGTCTGTGAGTCAGGCATCAGGCTGAAGGCTTCTCCTGACTCACGCAGCTGCAGGGGCTGACCAACCTAAGATTGGCAGGTCAGATGGTAGGCCGCTGGCTCACAGGCTGCGGAGGCTGATGAATCAATTCCAAGATCAGCAGGCAATAGGGCAGGCCGCCGGCTCAAGTCCCGAGAACCGAAGGTCAGGATGATGAAAAGCCAGATGCAGGATCCAGAGTAAAAGCAAGTAAAATTTTGCTAAAGATAGTTCAAAAATGGCTGCAGCAGTACATCAACAGGGAAATTTGAGAAATTCATGCTGGATTCAGGAGAGGGTGTGGAGCAAGGGATATCATTGCTGATGTTAGATGTATCTTGGCTGTAGGCAGAGAATACCAGAAAGATATTTACCTGTGTTTTATTGACTACGCAAAGGCACTGGACTATGTGGATCATAATAAATTATGGATAACATTATGAAGAATGTGAATTCCGGAACACTTAATTTCACCCATGAGAACCTGTACATAGACCAAGAGGGAGTTGTTAGAACAGAACAAGGGAATACTGCATGATTTAAAGTCAAGATAGGTGTACGTCAGGGTTGTACCCTTTCACCATACTTATTCAAACTGTATGCTGAGCAAATAATCTGAAAAGCTGGACTATATGAAGAAGAATGTGGGATCAGGATTGAAGGAAGGCTCATTAACAACCTGTGATATGCAGATGACACAACCTTGCTTGCAGAAAGCAAAGAGGACTT
>NW_004443946.1:7866744-7881069 GCF_000243295.1 Trichechus manatus latirostris | reverse complement strand
AACCCAGAAAAACAATGCAGTCCCACCGAGTTTCGGCTCTCACATGTCTCACTGTATAATATATTCAGGAATCCTGGTGGCACAACAGTTAAGCACTCAGCTGCTAACAGAAAGGTTGGCAGTTTGAAGCCATGCAGCAGCTCATTGGGAGAAAGATGTGGCAATCTGCTTCCGTAAAAATTACAGTTTAGGAATGGGGCAGTTCTACTGTGTCACATGGGGTCACTGTCAGTTAGAATCGACTCAATGGCACACAGCCGCCACCACCACCACCATCACCATATAATGTTTATAATATATTGCTCATAAATATATTTAAAATAAAATAACATATTAAAATATTGTAAAGTATATATTATTCACTTTTAATATGCTTGGAAAAAACTGAAAAAAAGGAAATCATACTACCAAATTATTGATTCTAGTGGCAAAATTAAGAGTGAGGTTTTGGTTCCTTCCTTATACTGTTCAATAAGACCTAAGTTTTTTTTCACTAAGCAGGGTTTTCTTTTACAATTACATTTCTTATTTTCATCATGGTCATCTAACATTTACTGAACAAGCACTTTGCTCCTGGCACTGTGCTGAACACTTACATGCAGTACTTGGAATGAACTTTACAAGCACTATGGGTAACTGGGAGCTCTGGTGGTGCGGTGGTTAAGGGCTTGGCTGAATCCACCAGCTGCTCCTTGGAAACCCTATGGGGCAGTTCTACTCTGTCTTATAGGGAATCAGCTCAGCCACAGTGGGTATGGGTAACGGACATCACAATCATTTGTGAAAATGTTATTTTATAAAATTAAGTCTTGCTCAAGAATCTCAGGCTTATCAAGGTGTCTCATCACAAAGTTCGTTAGAGACCCTTTTCGGTTACTTCCACAGCGCGCTTGGGCTCAAGCATAACAACGATTGTAAGCATGGTGCAGGACCAGGCAGTGTTTTGTTCTGTGGTGCCTAGGGTCGCTATGAGTCGGAACTGACTTGACGGCACCTAACAACAACAACGACAACAACAGTGCAATAGTCCCTGAGTTCAAAGCAATGACTAGTTGTTCAGTAGATGAGACAAACTTCCTTATGCTAGGATTTTCAGCCTCACTAGGGAGTCTATAGAGGCAAATAACTTTATGTTCAGTTTGTTTAAGCAACATAACAAGTTAATTATGAAGCACCTACTATGCATCACTCAGACATCGGGGTACAGACAGGAATGCTAAGATAAAAAATGTCCCCAGCCTCAGGGTCTGGCAGAGTGGCAGACATGTAAGCAAGCTACGGTCGTATATAATAAATGCTATAAAGGAAGCCACGGCAGTGGTACAAAGAAGGGACTTGGCCTCGAGGATTTTATACCAGACTGACATCAGAATTGTCTGGAGTACTTTATAAAAAGTGCAGACTCTGAAACACCATCCGACTCTTGCTGAATCAGAATCTCAGGAGTGGAACCCTGGGAATCTATATTTTAAAACAACTCCCCAGTGATTCTAATTTGCAGCCATGATCAGGAAACAGTAGATTCTTTTCCTTGACTTGTATGGCTCATTCATAGGTACTATTGCTGACTGACATGACAATCTTCTTATTTAAATAATAGAAGGAGGGAGGAACTGGGAAGAGTTTTATAGGATAAAAGACAATTAAGACGGGGGTGGAAGGATTAGTAGCAACTGGGATTTATTTCCTTATTCAACCAATGTCCTACAGGGTAATATATCTTGCAGATGTGTTAAAGAAGACATATCGACCTAATAATTTTTTTTTTCTGAGCCTAAAGCTATTGAAAATATTAGTGATTGTTTCATATATAACGAATTTGCTTAAATATTTCTACCACCCAGCACCCAACTGGAGTCCCAATTCATCAAACAATTCAATTCAATGTATACCTTTTTAGTACTTACTATGGGCCAAGTGGAAACCCTGGTGGCATAGTGGTTATGTGCTACAGCTGCTAACCAAAAGGTCGGCAGTTCGAATCCATCAGGCGCTCCTTGGAAACTCTATGGGGCAGTTCTACTCTGTCCTATAGGGTCACTATGAGTCGGAATCTACTTGATGGCAATGGGTTTGGGCCAAGTAAGGAGCCCTGGTGGCACAATGGTTAAGCGCTAATCGAACGGTTGGTGGGCCCACCAGTGGCTCTGTAGGAGAAAAGACCTGTTGAACTGCTCCCCGTAAAGATTAAACCTCTTTGCCGTCTAGTCAATTCCAGCTCATAACGACCCTATAGAACAGAGTAGAACTGCCCCCATTGGGTTTCCAAGGCTGTAATCTTCACGGAAGCAGACTGCCCCATCTTTTGCCCACGGGGGCAGCTAGTAGGTTCAAACCTCCAACCTTTCGGTTAGCAGCTGAGTGCTTTAACCACTGCGTCTCCAAGGCTCCTTGTCCATAAAGAGCACAGCTTAGAAAACCCTATGGGGGAGTTCTATAAAGATCACAGCCTAGGAAACCGTATGGAGGAGTTCTATAGTGTCAGTATGAATTGGAATGGACCAAAGACAAACAAGTGCTTTGCTAATCAATGAGTAAATAAAAAATGATTCCAGACCTTAAAGAGATCAAGAGGGCTTTATAGATAAGTAATCAAATGTGAGAGGAAACAGGAGTCAGTAAAAAGTGCATATAAACTGAGAAAATTTGACCAGACTGCACACAAACTCAGTTCACATGGACCTTGAAGTCGGCTTCATATCATCCCACACTGCTGAATTGTTGAATAAGAACTGAGAAAGAAACTGCTAGTTTCCCGCCCGATATCCATCCTCGCCTTCTTCTCCCTACATTATTGGAGGCAAAAAAGCACCTAGCAAGGAAAACACCTTAAATTTTACAGCGTTCCTTACATTTAGGTGTGGCCAATGTAATGTAAGCAGAAGTCATTCACTGAAGCTTCCAATAAAGTCTTTTTTTTTCCCCCTTCTACCCTTTTCTCCTTTCTGCTGCCTAAAGTCCAGATGTGATGGCTGGATCTCCAGCAGCCATTTTGAGACAATGAGGAAAACCTCAAGAGAATCACAGAGACCTCAATTTTGACATCTTTGTGTTGTTGAACTAAGGACAATCTCCATTTACCTCCAGAATTTTCAATATGTGAGAGAAATAAAACCTGTGTGTTTAAGCTACTGTAGCCAGATCTCTGTTTCTAGCAGCCATAAGCACCACCTATTAGAAAATATGCAGTTCTGGCCAGGCACATCTATCTTTCAAAGCCTAGATTATGCATGGAGAAACCTACCAATGTGCTTCAGTGTACTTGTTCATGTGACTTGTGTACTTGTTCATGTCAGATTGGACTCCTATACACCAATAAAGAACTAAAGAATATTTGACTGAGGGATATTCTATGTAATCATCTCATCAACTACGTGAAGAACAATTAGTTGTCTTGGTAAATGTCGTGTAGGTAATGGCCAAGTTTGAGACTGAACCCAAAGCTTTGGGACACTGAGTCCTCTGTATTTCTACTGTTCTATGCTGTCATTGTGCCATCCCAGGAGGCTTCTGGCCTCTCCAATTAATCAAGATAAGAAAGGCAATCTTGACATTTATAAATTTTGTTTAACCATTGATCGCGTCAAAAAGAGATTGCATTGTTGCCAAGTTTGTGGGATTTAGGGAAAGATTCTGCTGTCATGGAAGACTGGTTAGAAGGACAGGCTCAGCTTTCTCTCACAGAAAATCTGCTCCTGCTCTGAAGCTTGCGATTCCATTTCCTTCGCTTTGATAAACTATAAGTGGTTTTAAATTGAGTCATAAATTTTTCCAGGTCTTTTAAAGACCAGCCCCCAGCCTTTGATTTCCTCACCTCTCATGGCAGTGAAATCTGGCTGGAGACTTACACAGACTGCTTTGTGTACATTTAGGCTAGGGTCTAAAATTTATAAGCCTTGCCTTGCAGAATGACTTCCACTTTTTAATAACCTGAGATGGAACCAGAGAGATTGCAGTTGTGTTGGCACGAGCTCAGGTCTCCCTGACAGGTCCATGCTGCGTCTAGAGAAGACCCTAACACAACACACTGAGAAGTGAACAATTCATTGGTGGTTCTGATAAACTCTTCTTCTCGAGTTGAATATGTTGACTACTTGTTTTGGAGTTGTGGGCTAAAATGAGTTTTCCTTTTTTAAAAATTATGGTTTTTTAACTCATACATTTTGGCTTGGTTACCTATGTCTAGCTATAGGAAATGAATAATTTTAAATGTAAAGCCTCTATGTTCAGAGAAAAAATAATTAGTAAACACTGTATCACACTAAGTCCCTGCACATTTTCTTCGTGGATGTCTGCAGGTCTCCCACCCCTGCTTCTTCTCTAGAGTCAATTATTGGGTGAGGGACAGCAAAATGGAGGTGGGACATGGCTACCTGAGCAGGTGGGATGCTCATGGCCTGGAAATAGGAACAGCAATTCCTCTTACCCTCTTCTGCACCCTGTCCTCTTTCAGGTGGCTTGGTGCATGCTGGGCAGGACCTCACACTGTCAAGTCATGGCCAATTCCAGTCTATTCTCTGTTAGGGCTAATTTAAGACTATATATACAGAGAGAGAGAAAGAGAGAGAGCACTATCTTTGAAGATGACAGGGGTCATGAGCCAAAGAATGTGGTGTCCTCCAGAAGCTGGAAAAGGCAAGGAAATGGATTCTTCTCTAGTCTCCAGAGGGAACATAGCCTTGCAGACCCTTTGATTTCAGTCCTGTGATACCCATTTCAGACTCTGACCTCCAGAACTATAACATAATAAATTTGTGTTGTTTGGAGCCACCAAGTTTGTGGTAACTTGTTATAGCAGCAATAGGAAATAGTCCCATTTTCCCCTTCTAGGCACTGGGAGACTCAACTTGAGCCCCACTCCTTCACTGGGGCCCCTGACCCTGGGTTAGGTCTGGAGAGCTGGAGAGAGGGTGGAGATGCCAGCTCCTGTGCTCAGCAGCCCCCACCCATAGCACTAACTACCCCATGCCCAGAGGTACTGTGTCCTTGATCACATAGCACTCTTGTTTCCTAAATGAGCTAATGTAGGTGAAAGTCCTGACCGCACAAAATGTCTCACTTGGCACTGCTGTTCATAACATTAATAAAAAGTAAAGGAGAAATGACTTACAACCCAACACCTGCAAACATGCAGAAGACCTTGTTAGTAAGATATAAGGGAGAGAGTGAAGACGAACTAGGATGCTTTCCAAAGTACAAAAGGAAGACTGTGCTATGTAATTAAATAAGGAACTGGGGAGAGATGGCTCAATGATATGAGCCTACAGAAAATCACGCAGGGCAGCATGCACAATTCTGTGCGAGGACTCACTCCTTGGTCCCAGGCAGTACCTCCAACATCATCCCTTCACAAGCCTGTGTTGATGTTCCTCAGGAATCCAGGACCTCAGTGTCCCAGACTCTTATCCTGTGTATAACATAAAAGGAAAATGGACCAGTGTCCCTGCCAAGTAATTTAAACAAGGATTCCAAGCCATCCCCTCCACACCTACCCTCATCCCACTGGGTGAGCATTTTCTTTCTTAATTTGTGGTGAAAATATACATAATAAAACATACACTCATTCAACATTTTCTACATGTACAGTTCAGTGACTTTGGTTATATTCTTCGCATTGTGTCACTACTATCATCAGTATCTCCAGTAACTTGCTGTCCCCTAGACTTCTCCTTTGTATTTTAGAGTCACTGGCATCAACTTAACCTCATATAGACAATTCTTTAAAAGAGCACACTGCTCAAGGTGAGTTGAACTAAACTGTTGTTTTGTTTAAAGATGGCTGCGTGGGATAATTTCAGTTTAAGGTTTAAAGATTACTTCAGGGCAATAGATTCAGGGGTTCCCCCAGTTTCAGTGGGTTCAGTAAGTCTGGTTTCTATTAGAATTTGAAATTCTGTTCCACGTTTTTCCTGTCTTTGATCAGGATCCATCTATTGAGTCCTCGATCAAAACATTCAGTAATGGTAGCCAGGCACCATCCCATTCTTCTGGTCTCATGGCAATGGAGTTCATGGAGGCTAATAGACCTGCAGTCCATTTCTTCCTTCTATTCGGGGATCTCCTTCTTCCTCTGCTGTTCCAGGTAAATAGAGACCAATTGTATCTTGGATGGCTGTTAAGCCATTTCTTAATTGTCCCTCATGTTGTGAAAAGGCATCATTACTGCTCTATGTTGTCAGTGAACCATCCCATAACTCTTAAAGCACAGATTATCTCATTTCTTCAGAAGGTATTTGTCAGGTCCTCCTGATGACTGCAAATGCCTTAAATTCATAAGGATTGGCTCATGAACTACTCTTCTTCACCCCTCCCCAGGGCACTAAGGCTCCCTTTCTTGGTATGTCTCCTCAGAAAAGTAACAGAGGGATTGGACTCCCGGTTTTTAGGTGAATAGTTGCTCTTGCTACTGGCTCCCCAGGTTGAGGCTTGGAGAAGACATTGAGGAGTGGGGAAAGCAACACACACATCTTGGTGAATGTGCTTAATGTGTTTCTGATAACTTGGGATGACTAGACTAGAACCATATCAGCAGACTTCACCTTCTGCTCCATGCCAGCCAGGAAAAAAAAACAACTGTTCCACTGCCCATCCCCACCCCCACCCCTTTTCCTGTTTGAAAAAAATCATTCATTATAAAGAAGTTTCATATGTAAGAGAGCAGTGGTTGCAAGCCCCTTTGGGGAAAAGGACAGGAAGAAAGGCTGCCCAGAGAGTAGCAGTGTTCTCTCCAAGCTGCAGGCCCTCATGCAAATAGACAGGAGATTTATGACTCACCACAGGTGAGAGAGTGAACGCTTTCATCAGTTAATATTCCAGGGATTTGGCACTCTGGGATTTATGGATTTAATATAGTGTGTGCTTTCGTGGCCTTATTGGTTGGGAGAGTGCCAGATCCCATGTTAATAAAACACAAGCAGGGATGATGGGCCATATCCCACAGTGGACGGGCCCCTCCAAACCACCAGCTGTGACAGTGGGGTTGGGCTGCTACAAGCAGCTCCATGGCGCTAGCCAATGTCACCCCAGCTCAGCGAAGCAGCAAGTGTTCTCCAGAAGGAAAACTCAGAGAGTAAAATTAGGTGAAGGCTAGCGATGTCATCCTGACCAGAAGGAACTCTTAGGATTCCTTGGAAATACAACAGGAAAAATGTAGCTCCACTGCGGTATCTGTGCTGATATATGTTATCTTGTTGCCAACTGAAACGGAAGCAAAGAGGAACAAACACTTGTTCCAGCTTATGGAGATTGCCTCCCACAGACATGGGAAAGAATTGAGGCGACAATTGGTTGTTTGAAATCAGTGTTTTCCTTTTCTTGATGACATCCCAAAGTACTTATTACCTGGCAATAATATGATGCAGTTCAGCTGGAAGCTCAAGGTACCCCAAATGGATTTAACTGACTATTGTCATCGACGCACATCCCTTAAGCACCTAGTTATTACAGAAGAAAAGGGACTATGTGAGTTGGGGCGAGGGGTATTCCTAAGGAAACACAGAGTTTTTATTACCTTTGTGTTATTTCAGGGCTGAGTTCCCAGCAAACAGGGGAGAGAGTAGATTAGACTCGTAGTTCCCAGGCTGGCACCGGCAACCATAAGATCCCTTAATATAACACACAATCACGGGAGAGACAAAGGGAATAGCTCTGCAGAGGAGGAGATTGTGACTCTGCTATTTTTAAACTGCCAATTAGAGTGTCTAAAAATTATGTGCCTAGAACTACCACATCCGCTCCAGGTTAATCATACTCTTCTGAGCTGAAGTTTTAGATTTTCTCTTTTCAAAGCCCTTGATCAGAATACTTAAAAAGATCATTTCTTGGCTGCGATGGGCTCAGAGTCAAGTTGCTGTTCAGCATGGTTTCTGCTGGGAATGACTTTGCTTGGTTCGGGTTCTTAAAACCTTTTGAATTAGTTTTTGTTTCCGGGCAAAAAAAATAAAGACGAAAAAGAAATAGAGATTTAAAGAGACGGACAGAAAGAAAGAAAAAACCAAACATGTCTGGAGATCAAAAGAAAAAAGAGTACGTAAGGATTTTATGATTCTGTTTGACCAATCAAATTAACATAATGAACATTAGCCTGCGCTAGCCAAATTAACATAATGAACACAGGCCACATCACTTAGGAGTCCCTCGGTGGTGCAAACAGTTATGCCCTTGGTTGCCAACCAAAAGGTTAGAGGTTCAAGTCCACCCAGAGGAGCCTTGGAAGAAAGTCCTGGCAATCCACTTCTGGAAAATCAGCTATTGAAAACTCTATGGACCACAGTTCTACTCTGACACACATGGGGTTACCATGAGTCATATTGACTCCACGGCAACTATTATTGGTACTCACCACTTACCTGGGGCCTCCTGTTAGTCCCTCCTTCTCCTCCAGGCCTCTCTGTTGATTCAGTGAGAGAATACGACCTTTTGCCCAGGGCAAACCACTACAGTTTCCTCCACTGACATCTGCGCACCCAGAGGTGGACTCAAATGAAAAGGGAGAGACATCGTATGTTAAAATTTTCATTAAGCCCCCTTAAAAGACCTGATGAACCTTAAAAGTGGGTTGAATCCCCAATCATTCCTGCACAGTCCACACTACATACTACAGTCCTACAAACCTTGGCTCTCTGCGCAACCTGTGGCCAGTACCTAGCCTCTGAAAGCCATCTAGAATCAAAGAACAGCCCTCAGAGACAGTGAGACATGAAAGAGAAAAATGCAAAAAATACATAAAAGGGATTTCTGCGTAGCATTTAGGCAAAAATTATTTTATCTAGTGGAGGTATTAGATTTTAGCCCATGCTTCTATATGTTTTCAGAAACGCATATTACAAGTGTGCATTTAGAAGTGGTATCCTATTTGCCATATGTCTTAGTTATCTAGTGCTGCTACAACAGAAATATCTCAAGTGGATGGCTTTAGCAAAGAGAAAATTATTCTCTTATAGTTTAGGAGGCTAGAAATCTGAATTCTGGGTGCCAGCTCTAGGGGAAGGCTTTCTCTCTCCGTTAGCTCTGTGGGAAGGTCCTTGTCTCCCTTCAACATCTGTAGGCTCGGCTTTCCTTGGAAGTCTCCATGTGTCTTGTCCTCAATCTTCCCCTGGGTCTAGGAGGCTCTCAACACGGGGACCCTGGGTCCAAAATATCGTGCTCCACTCCCAGCTCTTCTTTCTTGGTGGTACTGAGGTCCCTCCGTCTCTGCTCCCTTCTCTCTCCTTGCATCTCTTGTAAGATAAAAGGTGATGCAGGCCATACCCCAGGGAAACTCCCTTTACATCTGAGGATGGCTGTGACCTGAGTAAGGGTGTTGCATCCCACCCTAATCCTGCCTCATTAACACATAGAGTTCAGGATTTACAACACATCACAAAACGGAGGACAACCACACAATACTGGGAATTATGGCCCAGCCAAGTCGACATATATTTTTAGGGGACACAATTCAATCCAGGACACCATAATTGTACATGTATTTCTTTAAATTCTACGAATCAGGAAGAAAGTTTTGTTTTTTTTCCAGTAAAGAATACAAAAGACTCTACAGAACAAACAGAGTAAGCGTTTTCCAAATAATGTTATAAGTTTTAGCAACATTTCAAGGGAGAGAAAGGGAACTTGTGGCCCCTCATCTGTGTACTAATTCCTTGCAAGTGGCTGTTTGATGAGAAGTCTGTCCATCCCACTGCAGCCTCCTGTTCCCTAGGGGGCTTAGCCCTGGCAGACGTCCTCCAAAAAGTTGTGACCAAAGGAAGCTGGAAATGCTGCATAGGAAGGACCGTTGCCATCTGCAGCATCTCTCCCTGGGTCAGTCTTCAATATCTCTGTGTTTACTGGTTATTACATTTCCCGGTCCAATGGTCTGTCCCCTACCATCTCTCATTTAAGGAGAGGCTGCCTGCTGTTGTTGCAGTTAGTTGCCATCCAACTGGCTCCAACTCATGGCATCTATAGGTATAACAGAATGAAATGTTGCCTGGTCCTGTGCCATCTACATGATCATTGGGATGTCTGAGTCCATTGTTGTGGCTATTGTGTCAATCCATTCCATTCAGGGTTTCTTCATTTTTGCTAACCTTCTGCTTTACCAAAGATGATGTCCTTTTCTAGCAACTGGTCTTTCTTGAAGATGTGTCTAAATAAGTGATTCAAAGTCTTGCAATCCTTGTTTCTAAAGAACTCTGGTTGTATTTCCTCTAAGACTTATTTTTTCATTCTTTTGGCAGTCCACGATACATTCAATATTCTTCGCCAACACCATAATGCGAACTATACCTTAAAAAAAAAAAAAGAAGCAAATAGTGGTGAAAACAAAATTCCTTTTTAACTATGTGTTCTTACAGCTTCTAAGCAGTTAAAAATGTGCACAGTGGAGCTGCCACCATGGTATTTATCTTGTAGCTAAGACCACTTTTAAATGGGGGTCCTTTTGGCATTTCAGTAACTGCAACCATTTGGGTGAGTGCAAGATGGACTCTAGTAGACAGGACCACACCAGTTTCCAGGGTAGTATCATAAAAAAAGAAGACTGAAGAAGAATGGATGCCTTTGAATTATGGTGCTGGAGAAGAATACTGAAGATGCCATGGACTGCCGGAAGAATGAACAAATCTGTCTTGGAAGAAGTACAGTCAGAATGCTCCTTAGAAACAAGGATGGCAAGACATTGTCTCACATACTTTGGACATGCTATCAGGAGGGACCAGTCCCTGAGGAAGGACATCATTCTTGGTAATGCTGAGGGTTGGTGAAAAAGAGGAAGACCCTCAACGAGATGGATTGACACAGTGGGTGCAAAAACGCACTCAGGCATAACAACAATTGTGAGAATGGTGCAGGTCTGGGCAGTGTTTTTTCTGTTGTACATAGGGCCGCTATGATTCTGAACAGACTCAACAGCACCTAACAACAATGATAACATCATAAAAGATATGGGAAAAAACAGTGACTCTGTTTAATGGTGGGGAAATGGAGTTATAAAATAATTATTTCAAAATTAAGCTGAAAGAAAAAAAGAGGAACAGAGTTAAAATAAAATCCAAGTCTCTACGTACTTATCATCTAATCCTTTTCTCACTTAAATACTGCCAGCATATCTTCTTCCTGCCACAATAAATAATATAAGCTCTCTTTTTGCCTGAAAAGGTTCATTCTTGGGACCAGACAGGGTGCCTGTTTCTTTTTAATACTGCCCCTCAGTCCTATGAGCTCTGATTAAATTATTTCACATGCTGAGTTAAAGAATTGGAGTTGCCTAGTTTCCGACCATTATTTGCCAGCTATAGTGAGTGTCACTGTTTTAAGGGAACGACTGATATACTGAAGGAGCAAGAACAGGACCGTGAACAGCAGCAAACAAGGAATCCTATTTAGAAAACGTGAGGAACTAAAGGTCATGATTTCCCAGCCTCCCATGCACGCTCCGCACTCCCATGCATGCCACACCTACATGCTCATAAATTACAAATCTACATTCAGATCTCAACGCTTGAACCTTACAAACTACATCAGAAACTAGAGTGCTGATAACACCAAGGTCTGGTTTCCAACCCTGGTTTTGTTTTTGTCATTTACTAGCAGGGTATCCTTGGGCAAGCTGCTTCATCTTTCTGAGACTGTAGTTTCCTCATCTGAAAATAGAAGGGACTCAATGGGACCTTGGTCGTTCTGTTAGCTGTGACATTCTGTGGTTCCTATTAGCAAGCTGGTAAGAGTCACTCTCATGAAAGCCAGTCATGAGGTCCCATTAGGGAACCCATGAGCTGCAGAGTGTTATTTTATGTATTTGGAAGGGAAGGGGGCAGTCTATACTAAAAAATAGATTCTATGTCTACATTTAAAAACTTAAAATTTAATATTGGCAATAACATATGAAGCTAGGAACAGGAAACCAATAAAGGAGTATATGTACACTAATTATAGTTGTCTATATTAAATAGGTCTTGATGTTTAAGAATTCATTCTTCCATCCACAGAGCATCAACTATGTGCTAAACACTGCGTTGGGTGCTTGGAAAAGGACAAGAGACAACTCTCAAGGTGCTCCAAGTTTACTAGGGGTAATTGAGTGCTGGGAGCCTGGAGGAGGCATGGATTGAGTGGTCAAGAAAGATAACCTACAGGTGAAATGTGGGCTGAGCCTTAAAAGCAAGTAAGAGTTAACCAGGTAGACAGGTTAAGAATTCTTGGTGTTCCTGGGCTTGTAGATGCATCTGCTATGTGTGTCTGTTTTCGTATGATGTCTTCACATTCTGTGTTTCTGTGTCCTGCTTTTTTTTATAACTCAGAAGTGATTAGATTTAGAACTCACCATACACTGGTGTCTTAGTCATCTTGTGCTGCTATAACAGAAATACCACAAGTGGATGCCTTTAACAAACAGAAGTTTATTCTTTCACAGTCTAGTAGGCTGGAAGTCTAAATTCAGGGCGTCAGCTCCAGGGGAAGTCTTTCTCTCTTTGTCAGCTCTGGAGGAAGATCCTTGCCATCAGTTTTCCCCTGGACTAGGAGCTTCTCCACGCTGGAACCCCAGGTCCAAAGGACACGTTCTGCTCCTGATACTGCTTTCTTGGTGGTATGAGGTCCCCCACTCTCTGCTCGCTTCCCTTTCATCTCTTGTAAGATAAAAGGTGGTGCAGGTTACACCCCAGGGAAACTCCCTTTACATTGGATCAGGGATGTGACCTTAGTATGGGTGTTACAATCCCACTCTACTCCTCTTTAACATAAAATTACAATCATAAAATGGAGGACAACCACACAGTACATCTACAGATGGACATCCAGTTTGGCCAGCACCATTTGTTAATGAGACTGTCTCTTCCCCATTTAAAGAAGCTATTGATTTACTAGAACTCGGTTAATAAATTTTGGTATTCATCAAAATCTCCTGGGAGCTTATTAAAAGTTTAGGTATCCAACTACACACCAACTAGATTGGTTAAAATTAAAAAGACTGAAAATACCAAGTGTTGATAAGGATATGATATAACTAGAACTTTCAAACATTGTTGGTGGGAATATAAAATGGTATAACCATTTTGGAAAACAATCTGTGGTTTCTTACAAAGTTATACATACACTATGTAACCTAGCCAATTCCACACAAAGACTTTTACTGATTGTTCATAGCAACTTTATTCTTAATAGCTAAAACTTGTAAACAGCCCATATACCCATCAAAAAGTGAGTGGATAAACAAATTATGATATCACCACATAATGGAACACTACTCAGCAATTAAAAGGAGTGAATTAATGATATATGTAACAAAATGGATGAATCTCAAAATATGCTGAAAAAATAATCCAGACATAAAATAATATATATTGTATGATTCCATTTTCATGGAATTCTAGAAAAGGCACTAATTATAGTGACAACTAACAGATCAATGGACCCCTGGGGTCAGGCACTGGGGGGCTATTGAATGCAAAGGGCATGAGGAAACCCTTTCGAGTGATGGAAATGTCCGATATCTTGATCGTAGTGGTGGTTTCAGGAGTGTATACTTTTATCAAAATGAATCAAACCTTGCACTTAAAATGGGTATATTTTATTATGTGTAAATTATACCTCAATAAAGTTAATAAAAAATGCAATATTAGGCCCTGTGACAAAACTCCTGAATCAAAATCTTTGTAGGCTGGGCCCAGGGCATCAGTGTGTTTAACAGGCCCAGCGGGGGATTCTGACCTGCACTAAGGTTGGTGAATCACCTTATTACCATTTTACTGAGCTGGCTGAAAATATACTAGCCATCACTCCCTTCAACTTTCTCTTCGTTGTCCTTGGCTTTTGGACAGGACTGGTGATGTCAGAGTCTTTCAGAAGAGAATTCATTAAACTAGCAGGAACTTTGTAAGATCATAAGGGCTGATCCTCTGCCTGTGGCAATCCCAAATCACTCCCTTCAACTTTCTCTTCGTTGTCCTTGGCTTTTGGACAGGACAGGTGATGTCAGAGTCTTTCAGAAGAGACTTCATTAAACTAGTAGGAACTTTGTAAGATCGTAATGGCTGATCCTCTGCCTATGGCAATCCCAAACATAAACCCATTCACTAGGTTCTGCTAGTCTTAATGCACGCTAGAGAGGATTCCACAGGGCCTTCTTAAGATTGGCTCCAATGGGCTTAACACTCATAGTCCTCACTAGAGACCACTTTCAAACTGTAGCCCAAAGCAAAATCTTCCCAGAGTGAGCAAAAAAGTCCTCCCAGGAGACTCCGGCAAGATGGCGCTCTAGGCAGAAGCACCACGCCGTCCCTCCACAACAAAGATCCGAAAAACTAAGCCAAACAGAGAATCAACAATCCTGAAACCCTAGAACATCAA
>NW_004443946.1:7851057-7860021 GCF_000243295.1 Trichechus manatus latirostris | reverse complement strand
ATAAAACAGCATGTGTGTTCCTGTTACATGAGAAACTATCTGTTCTGTAAGGCTTCACCTGAAGTACAATAAAATATTAAAAAAAAAAAAAAAAAATCCTCCCAATCCCAAAATTTCCAAGTGAGTTAAGTAACACTGCAGTCTAGTTCTGTATTCCAAAAGCATTGCAGAGTTTCTGAACTTAGGTTATTTACCTCTCCATGGAAACTGAGCCCTGGTAGAGCAGTGGTTAACAGCTCGGCTGTTAACCAAAAGGTCAGCAGTTTGAATTCACCAGCCACTCTTTAGAAACCCTATGGGGCAGTTTTATTGTACTATAGGGTTGCTATGAGTCAGAATTGACTCAGTTGCAATGGTTTTGGTATGCGTTTGCCCATATTGTTGTTACTTGCCATCCAGTGAACTCCAACTCCTGGCAACCCTATGTGTGCAGAGTAAGACTGTGTTCCATACGGCTTTCAGAACTGCTACCTTTTGGAAGCAGATCACCAGGCCTGTCTTCTGATGTATTGCACATACAACTTGCAAGGAACTGTACCTGAAAAAAGAAGTCTCAATTAATAGTTACGTTGTAGAAAGTTGCAGTTTTTAACTCAAACAAATTTGCCACTTTGGGCAATGATGAGTAATTCTGCATCTGTGATGTTTCTCAGAATGGGTTCTGGAGTTTAGAGTATAATGCAATGTGTAGCATTAGCTATGATAAAAGGCTTCTTTATGTCAGTAACTAGCACTCCAGGGCTGCATAAGCCTGTTTCAGTTGTGTAAGCTTACTAGATATTTAGCATGCTATAATCTGGAAAGCAATGCATTATGGGTTGAAGTAATTACCACGCAAACACTACTAACAAATTATGGCCACAGGTAGAAATGGATCTTATATTGCCTTCAGCGGTGGAAATTTTACCTTCCTGGAGGCTGACTGCCTTGTCTTGATCTGAACTGCTGCTCCTCAGATATCTGCATTAATAGAACACTGATAATTTAAAAAAAAAAAAGCTAATGTCACAAAGTAATTGCTGCATAAAGAACAGTTTGAATTACATCAGCTGACAAAGTCAAAGAAAATTCAATTACCTAAGTCAGTTGGACTTTTAGAAGATGATTGGAAAGGTTATCTTTGTTCTTATTGCTTTTATTTGTCTCATGTCTTTAAAAATTTGTTCAGTTTTAAAGAAGGCTGATTCTTGATCTGGATCCTTTTATTAAGGGAATCTGGAGTGGAGCAGATCAACATCCTTAAAAAAATCTAAGACAAGATTGCTTGTAGTAACGTAACTATCAGAAAAATGAATGATGAAACAAGTCATCTTTATGTCAGTGCATCTGGGATATATCTAGCACTGGAACAAGAATAGAAAGGCTTTGGCACCTCAAGAAAGCAGATGATAATTTGTCACATCCTTGCAACAGTATCTGAATGAAAGACTTTTTACTGGAGTAATAGTGATGGTGGTGGCATTAGCAGTGAGCGTTGATAGTAACTGCTACTTACAGAGCACCGTCTGTAATGATAGCATATGGCTCAAAGAGTTGTCATGAAGATGACTGAACGAATGTACATGGAGCACTAAGTACAGCGCTTGGTGCTCTGTCAGTGCTTACTAAAGCGGAACTACCATCATCATCTTCTTCATCTTCAACCCCATTTTGGAAACAGGGAGACTGAAGATCAGAGAGGCTTGGTAACTTGCTCAGGGTCATAGTAATAGTAGAAAAGGATTTAAACTCATGTCTGAGTGACTCCAAATTTATGGTTTTAACCAATCTCTAGCATCTTCTTGGTATATAGCTGTGTGAGCCTGCTGAGAAAATTATTTTCCCAATACAGAATTATTTTCCTTGGTCCAAGTAAATGACTGAGTTTTTTTTTTAAAGCAACACAAAGGTCTATACTTATCTATGGCTAGGTCTTGAATTAGGGCACTAGAGCTGGACAAAGGGGCTCACGGGCTGAAGTGTACATGCGGGGAGGGGATAGGGAATGGCTTTGTGTAAGTCCTTATTGAAAGTACCCTGGCTCCTGCACCTTGTCCATGCCACCTGTTCTGAATCAGGCTTTGCTTTCACAGGTGTGCAAATCACATTTATCCTATCAGATATACTGAATTTAGGATACACATACAAGGTTTTTTTTTAATGACTTATTCAGTTTTTCCTCATGAAAACACAGAAGTGTCTAAAGTCAAATATATTTTTTTTTTCCCCCAAGGAAAGACGTTTCAGCCCTGAGTGACGAAATCACTTAGCTCATCTGTAGTTAAGGACATAAATCCATCTGTACTCAGAAAATACTGCAGAAACCAAAAATGTTCACAAGCAGCATTGAGATGGGTTCTGTTGCTAGGGTGCCTGTTGATGCATAGATAGATAAGGACCCACAAAATCTTATTAATAAAGTTGAAGTGTCTTCGGTTGACTGGCCAACTATGGCTGCCTTCAAAGTCATTACACTTCAGACCAAGCTCAGGATTTATTAAGAGATCTTGCTGCCTGATAGGCTGTGTAGTGATATTCTCAAAGTAGTGGTTGCTATCGTGTTCAGCCACTGGGTAAATTTCCAGTGACCACGGTTTTGAGAAAAACTGAAAGCAAATTTAATATAATTCAACTACAACAAGAACACAGTAGGAGCAAAATTGAAATCACTGGGTACCAGTGATTTTTCTCCGAGACATTATGCAGGATCGTCTTTAAAGGAGAGTTTTAGGAACCCAGGAATTCAGGGTGTCCTAGTTCCCTAGGGTTGCCATAACAAAATACCACAAAATGGATAACTTGAAAGAACCCAGATTCATTGTCTTACAGTTCTGGAAGCTAGAAGTCCAAATTCAGGGACTTGACAGGGCTGTGCTCTCTCTCTGTGGGCTGTTATCTCTTTCAGCCTCTGTTAGTCCCGAGTGTTTTTTGGTATTTCTTGGCTTGTAGATGGATCCTTACATGCTGTTTTCCCCTCTGCATGTGATGTTCTCTGTTTTCCTTGTTTATAAGAACCAGTTTAGAAGGGATTAGGATTAGGATCCATCCTCTTCCGGTATGGCCTCATTACTTAACAGATAACATCTGCAAGGAAAACCCTATTTCCCCAAACAAGGTCACATTCACAAGTACAGAGTTTAGGACTTTAACACATCTTTTTAGGGGACATAATTCAATTCATAACATGCAGGGAAGAAAGTTTTTACTTCTCATAAAATCACTGTTGATTCGTTATTATCATTATCTTCATCATCATCATCACCATTGTGGCTAATATTTATTGACCATTTACTACATACAAGGTACTGTGCTAAGCACTTTTTAAATCTCATTTAGTCCTCTCTATAACTCTATAAAATATATACAATTATTATCTTTCATTTTACAGTGAAGTTTAAAACAAGTAACCTGCTTATGTTTATATAGTTAACAAATGATGAGGCTGATATTCAACTCAAGCCATCTGCTTCAGAGCCCATGTGCTACTGTACTGCCAAGCATTGCACTCAGTACTTTTCAATAATTCAATTCTTACAAAAATTCTATGAGGTAGTTACTGTTATGTATTGGGCGTTAGCGTTGCATGGTTTCTCAATTCCCTTGACTACCAAGGCATCTCTCAGACTGTACCACAGCTGCTGCCTTTGCTCTTGCCCAGTACCCCCAGCTGACTGGAGTCCACGTGAACCCCTGGCTCTGCATGGCACTCATACCACGCATGCTGAGCCTCGTCTTCTCCAGATTCCCTTCCACTTCCACACTGGAATAAAATGCCCCAGCAAATTTGCAGAACACCAGATCTGGATTTCTGAGTAGTCATCAAGGGGCTAGATGATGCAACCCATAAGTTGGGGAGGAGTTGGTTGCCAATGAGGTAAAGCTTAATCAGTGGGAGATAGGAGATAGGAGGGAAGTGAACAAATAAATTCCCTCACCTTTCTACCAGCTGTGAACTTCTCACAGGTGTGGTTTCTCATTGCAAACTTTCCAGTGAATATACCTGTTGAACAACTTGTTGTAAAGTGGTGGCAGCACAGCAGCACACTGAATCACATTTTTTCTCATCTTTCCTTGCCTCACTTCTTTTTCCCTTCTCTTGCACGGCCCTATGCGTGCACTTCTCAGTTAAAGCTTCAGCACTTTAATCTTTGCCTTGGGCCCTGCTTCCTAGAGGTCTAGGGCTAAGATATAGTATTATTACCTCAGTTTCACATCTAAAAATGCTGTATTTCTGGGAAGTGACTTGCCCAAGGTAACACAACCACTAAGACAGAGCCCGTATTTGAACTCTGTTCTGGAAAACTCAAAAGCCTAGTATTAAGGGAATTAACCCAACTTCAGAAACTGGGTCGTTGTACTGCAAACTGGGTAGTTGTACTATTCAAAGCACATAAGGGACTAGTAAATTGATAATGATTATGGTATATACATATATATTTAATCTTGAATCTTGTACATGCAAACACACATACATCCACACACTCAAGAAGACACCACATACCCATCAAGCAGCAAAGTCAAGTTAAAGGGACAGTGTTCCCTCTTTTATTTCACTCATAATCTTTTAATTGCTGTTAATGTTAATTATAAGCTTTTTTTTTTTCTTGATATATCATTCTTTTCCAGTTTGACTAAGTAAAATTAAGCAAACATTTGTTGAGGATCATCTATGTGCAATTTACTAAACATCCACTTGATGGTTTTTTAATTTGATGCTACTTATATTTAAACTGGGATGGTGGGGTGTCCACAGTCTGATTAGCCTTGAGCATGCCTTGCCCTTCTAGAAATAGACCCTTCCCCAGAACTCCAAATGAGCTAGAATCTCTGGGTCCTGGAGCACTGATCCTCAATCCTGACTGGGACACACAGAGTACCAGAACATTTTCTTAAGAAACATAGAACATTTTTCCTAAAAATATCTAAGCAAATTAATCTCAGTGTACTTATTTATTTTGAGAACTAAGTGTATGCCATCCATTACTTTTAGTTAGAGGAGGCATTAGATAAAATCAAACTAAATATAATGGGATGTCAGAAATTCACAAATGCTGTGGATTATGCCTTTAAAGTATCTAGAAAGTCCCCAAAATCTTGTTTCTGACCTGTGAGGATAAAAATCGATTAAATCAGTTCCTTGGGGAAATGTATTACAACCACTCTTAAGGATTAGTCTTCAGTAAGTCAGCTCCTTGAGAATACAAAGAGGTGCTTGTATTACCTTCCATTGTCAGAGCCTTTTGAAATGTTGTGAAACAAGGAGCATCGGCTTATCTGTGTCTGTGGTGAATGCACAAAATGAGGGATGGATTGAACCACACAGGAGGACAAAGAAGGAATCCTCCTCATGCCTTTTCCCACCCCTCCTCCAGTTTCTCCAGAGGCTGTGGGGTATAGTCACTTACCTATAGCCTTCTGAAGACAGGTCTAAGCACCAAAAGGTGCTTCTCTCAAGATATTGCAAGGATTTTTTTTTTTGAAACAGTAGTTTTTTTTTTTATTATACTTTATTTTTTTCTTTTTTAATTTTTTTATTGTACTTCAGGTGAAGGTTTACAGAACAAATGGATTCTCATGAAACAGTAGTACACATATTGTTTTATGACATTGGTTAACAACCCCACGACATGTCAACCCTCTCCCTTCTCGACCTTTTTTTTTTTTTTTTGGTGAAAATATACATAGCCAAAGATACACCATTTCAAAAATTTCTACATGCTCAGTTCAGTGACATCGATTATGCTCTTCGAATTGTGCTGCTATTCTCACTTTAGATGAAGGTTTACAGAACAAAATAGTTTCTCATTAAACAGTTGGTACACATGTTGCCCTATGACAATGGTTAACAACCTCACAATACATCAACACTATTCTTACTCAATCTTGGGTTCCCTATCACCAAAGTGATTTTTTTAAATTGTGCTTTAAATGAAAGTTTACAGCTCAAGTTAGTTTCTCATATAAAAATTTATACACACATTGTTATGTGACCCCAGTTGCTATCCCTATATATTAGCACACTCCTCCTTTCCACACCAGATTTCCCGTGTCCATTAAACCAGCTCCTGTTCCTTTCTGCTGTTTCATCTCATCTCCAGACAGCAGCTGCCCATTTAGTCTCATGCAGCTACTTGAACCAAGAAGCACACTTTTCACAAGTATCATTTTATGTCTTATAGTCCAGTCTATTCTTTGTCTGAAGAGTTACCTTTAGGAATGGCTTTAGTTCAGGTTAACAGAGAGTCTGGGGGCCATGTCTTCTGGGTTCCTCCAGTCTTAGTCAGACCATTAAGTCTGGTCTTTATACTAGAACTTCAGTTCTGCAGCCCACTTTTCTCCTGCTCCACCAGGGACTCTCTGTTGTGTTTCCTGTTAGGGCAGTCATTGGTGGCAGCCAGGCATCATCTAGTTCTTCTGGTTTCAGGCTGAAGGAGTCTCTATTTTATGTCCTTTTTGTTTCTTGGGCTAATATTTTCCTTGTGTCTCTGGTGTTCTTCATTATTCTTTGCTCCAGGTAGGCTGGGAAAAATTGATGCATCTTAGATGGCTCCTTGCTGGCTTTTAAGACCCCAGACACCACTCACCAAAGTAGGATGCAGACCTTTTCTTAATACACTTTGTTATGCCAATTGACCTAGAAGTCCCCTGAAACCATGGTCCCCAGACCCCTGCCCCTGCTACACTGTCCCTCGAAGTGTTTGGTTATATTCAGGAAACTTCTTAGCTTTTGGTTTAGTCCAGTGGTGCTGACTTCCCCTGTATTGTGTGTTGTCCTTCCTTACATCTGAAATAATTCTTGTCTACTATCTAGTTAGTGAATAAGCATCTCCCTCCCTCTCTACCCTCATAACCATCAAAGAATGTTTTCTTCTGTGTTTAAGCCTTTTCTTGAATTTTTATAATAGTGGTCTCATACAATATTTGTCCTTTTGCGACTAATTTCGCTCAGCGTAATGCCTTCCAGATTCATCCATGTTATATTTCGTGGATTCATCACTGTTCTTTATCATTGCATAGTATTTCACGGTGTGAATATATCATAATTTGTTTATCCATTCATCTGTTGATGGGCACCTAGGTTGTTTCCATCTTTTTGCTATTGTGAACAGTCCTGCAATGAACATGTGTGTGCATGTACCTATTCGTGTGACAGCCCTTATTTCTATAGGCTATATTCTAAGGAGTGGAATTGCTGGATCATATGGTACTACTTCTCTTTCTAGCTTTTTAAGGAAGCACCAAATCAATTTCCAAAGTGGTTGTACCATCTTACATTCCCATCAGCAGTATATAAGTGTTCCATTCTCTCCACAACCTTTCCAACATTTATTATTTTGGGTTTTTTGGATTAATGCCAGCCTTGTTGGGGTAAGATGGTATCTGTTTGTAGTTTTGATTTGCATTTGTCTAATGATCATGAGCATTTCCTCATGTATCTGGTAGCTGCCTGAATGTCTTCTTTGGTGAAGTGCCTGTTCATATCCTTTGCCCATTTTTTGATTGGGTTGTCTTTTTGTGGTTGAAGTTTTGCAGTATCTTGTAGATTTTAGAGATCAGATGCTGATCAGATTTGTCGTAGCCAAAAATTTTTTCCCAGTCTGTAGGTTGTCTTTTTACTCTTTTGGTGAAGTCTTTGGATGAGCATAAGTGTTTGATTTTTAGGAGCTCCCAGTTATCTAGTTTCTCTTCTGATGTTTGTGCATTGTTAGTTATGTTTTGTATTCTGTTTGTGCCATGTATTAGGGCTCCTAGCATTGTCCCTATTTTTTCTTCCATGATCTTTATTGTTTTTTATTTTATATTTAGGTCTTTGATCCATTTTGAGTTAGTTTTTGTGCATGGTGTGAGATATGGGTCTTGTTTCATTTTTTTGCAGATGGATATCAAGTTATGCCAGAACCATTTGTTAAACAGACTGTCTTTTCCCCATTTAAAGGACTTTGAGCCTTTGTCAAATATCAGCTACTCATAGGTGGTTGAATTTACATTTGAGTTCTCAATTCTGTTCCATTGGTCTATGTATCTGTTGTACCAGTACCAGGCTGTTTTGACTATTGTGGCCGTATAATAGGTTCTAAAATCAGGTAGTGTGAGGCCTCCCATTTTGTTCTTCTTGTTCAGTAATGCTTTACTTATCCAGGGCCTCTTCTCTTTCCATATGAAGTTGGTGATTCATTTCTCCATCTCATTAAAATATATTGGAATTTGGATCAGGATTGCATTGCATCTGTAGAACACTTTGGATAGAATTGACATTTTCACAATGTTAAGTCTTCCTATTCATGAGCAAGGTATGTTTTTTCAGTTATGTAGGTCTCTTTTGGTTTCTTGCAGTAATGTCTTGTAGTTTTCTTTGTATAGGTCTTTTACATCTCTGGTTAGATTTATTCCTAAGTATTTTATCTTCTTGAGGGCTATTGTAAATGGTATTGATTTGGTGGTTTCCTCCTGAAAGTTCTCTTAGTTGGTGTAGAGGAATCCAACTGATTTTTATATGTTTATTTTGTATCTTGATACTTTTCTGAAATCTTCTATTAGTTCCCATAGTTTTCTTAATTCTTTGGGGTTTTCTGTGTATAAGATCATATCATCTACAAATAGGGATACTTTTACTTCTTCCTTACCTGTTTGGATGCCCTTTATTTCTTTTTCTAGCCTAATTGCTCTGGCTAGGCCCTCCAGCTCAGTGTTGAATAAGAGTAGTGATAAAGGGTATCCTTGTCTGGTTCCCATTCTCAAGGGGAATGCTTTCAGACTCTCTCCATTTATGATGATGTTGGCTTTTGGCTTTGTGTAAATGCCCTTAATTCTGTTGAGGAATTTCCCTTCTCTTCCTATTTTGCTGAGATTTTTAGCATGAATGGGTGTTGGACTTTATCAAATGCCTTTTCTGCATCAATTGATAAGATCATGTGGTTCTTGTCTTTTGTTTTATTTATGTGATGGATTACATTGATTATTTTTCTAACGTTGAACCATCCCTGC
>NW_004443946.1:7715692-7850873 GCF_000243295.1 Trichechus manatus latirostris | reverse complement strand
ATGCTCTGAAATACCTTTAGTAGTAGTAGTGTTAACTCTTCTCTGAAAGTTTGGTGGAATTCTCCAGTGAAGTCATCTGGGCCAGGGCTTTTTTTTTGGGGGGGGGGTTGTTTTTTAATTACCTTTTCAATCTCTTCTTTTGTTATAGGTTTATTTAGTTGTTCTTCTTCTGTTTGTGTTAGTTTAGGTAGGTAGTGTGTTTGTAGAAATTTGTCCATTTCCACTAGGTTTTCAAACTTGTTGGAGTACAATTTTTCATAGTATTCTGTTATAATTCTTTTAATTTCAGCTGGATCTGTTGTGATATCACCCATCTCATTTCTTATACGGGTTATTTGCTTCCTCTCCTGTTTTTCATTTGTCAGTTTGGGAAATGGTTTATCAATTTTGTTGATCTTTTCAAAGAGCCAGCTTTTGTTCTTGTTAAGTCTTTCAATTGTTTTCTATTCTCTATTTCATTTAATTCTGCTCTAATTTTTATTATTTGCTTTCTTCTGATGCCTGAGAGGTTCTTTTGCTGCTCTCTTTCTATATGTTCAAGTTGTAGGGTTAATGTGTTGATTTTGGCCCTTTCTTCTTTGTGGATGTGTGCATTTATTGCTATAAATTGACCTCTGAGCACTGCTTTTGCTGTGTCCCAAAGGTTCTAGTAGGATGTGTTTTCATACTCATTTAATTCTGTGAATTTCTTTATTCTGTCCTTAATTTATTCTATACCCCAGTAGTTTTTGAGCAAGGTGTTGTTCCGTTTCCATGTGTTTGATTTTTTTTCCTTGCTTTTTCTGTTATTGATTTCTATTTTTATGGCTTTATGGTCAGAATAGATGCTTTGTAATATTTTGATGCTTTGGATTCTGTTAAGGCTTGCTTTGTGGCCTAATATATGGTCTATTCTGGAGAATGTTCCATGTGCATTGGAAAGGAAAGTATACTTAGCTGCTGTTGGGTGGAGTATTCTGTATATGTCTATGAGATCAAGTTGGTTGATTGTGGCAGTTAGATCTTCCATGTCTTTATTGAGCTTGTTTCTAGATGTTCTGTCCCTCACCGAAAGTGAAGTGTTGAAGTCTCCTACTATTATTGTGGAGCTGTGTCTCTTTTCAATGCTGTTAGAGTTTGTTTTATGTATTTTGGAGCCCTGTCTTTGGGTGCATAAACATTTATTATAGTTATGTCCTCCTGGTATATTGACCATTTAATCATTATATAGTGTCCTTCCTTATCCTTTGTGGTAGATTTTGCTTTAAAGTCTTTTTGTCAGAGATTAATATTGCCATTTCTGCTCTTTGATTGTTGTTTGATTGATATTTTTTTTCCCATCCTTTGAGTTTTAGTTTGTTTGTGTATTTGAATCTAAGATGTGTATCTTCTAGGCAGCATGTAGACAGATCATGTTTTTTTTAATCCATTCTGCCACTCTCTGTCTCTTTATTGGTGCATTTAGTTCATTTACATTCAACATAATTATTGACAGGTATGAGTTTAGTGCTGTTATTTTGATGTATGTTTTGTGTGTATGTTTTTGACAGTTTCTTTGTTCTATTTAATTTTCTGTGCTGAGTCATTTTTCTTTATGTATTTTCTTTGCATCCTTTTCATTGTTATTGATTTTGTATTTTCTGAGTCTTTATGTTTTTCTTCTTTTTTATTTTGATGTGTAGGATTGTTAGTTTCCTTTGAGATTACCTTAATATTTACCCTTTTTTTTCTAAGTTTAGACCAATCTTTTTTTTCTTGATTTTGCCTTGACTTCCTCTTCATATGAAAGTCCTATGACTACATTATTCACTCCCTCTTTTTTGTTATATGTTGTCATCCCTTACATATTGACATCTCTGTTTCCCTGTTTTTAGTGTTCTAGCTTTGATTTATTTTTGTGACTTCCCTATCTGGGTTGATATCTGGTTGTTCTGTCCGGTGTTCTAGTCTTGGGTTGTTTTCTGATGTTATTGATTCTCTAACCAGAGGACACCCTTTAGTATTTCTTGTAATTTTGGTTTGGGTTTTACAAATTCCCTTAACTTCTGTTTATCTGGAAATGCCCTAATTTTGCCATCATATTTGAGAGACAGTTTTGCTGGATATATAATTCTTGGCTGGCAATTTTTTTCCTTCAAGGCTTTATATATGTCATCCTATTGCCTTCTTGCCTGCATGGTTTCTGCTGAGTAATCAGAGTTTAGTCTTATTGACTCTTCTTTGTAGATGACTTTTTGTTTATCCCTAGCCACTCTTAAAATTCTGTCTTTATCTTTGGTTTCGGCAAGTTCGATTATAATATGTCTTGGTGACTTTCTTTTGGGATCTACCTTGTGTGTGGTTCAATGAGCTTCTAGGATAGATATCACCTCATCTTTCATGATATCAGGGAAGTTTTCTGCCAACAAATCTTCAACCAGTGTCTCTGCATTTTCTGTTACCCCCCCCCCCCAATTCTGGTACTCCAATCACTTGTAGGTTATTCCTCTTGATAGAGTCTTACAGAATTCTTAAAGTTCCTTAATTTTTTAAAAATTCTTTTATCTGGTTTTTCCTCAGATGAGTTGGTGTCAGGTGCTTTATCTTTAGTCTCACTAAATTTGACTTCCATCACCTCAATTCTGTTCCTATGACTTTCTATTGTGTTGTCTAATTCTGAACTTTTACTGTTAATCTTCTGGATTTCTGTTTGCTGTCTCTCTATGGATTCTTGCAGCCTGTTATATTTGTCATTATGGTCTTGTAAACCCTTCTTAAGTTCCTCTGTTGCTTTGTCTGTGTGTTCCTTGGCTTGTTCTGTATTTTTACTGATCGCCCTCCTGATGTCTTGAAGAGCTCTGTATATCAATCTTTTGAATTCTATCCCCGGTAATTCCAAAAAGTTCTCTTCCTCTGGAAGTTTTCTTGATTCTTTTGGGCGGTTACTGAAGCCATCATGATCTGCTTCTTTATGTGATTTGATATTGAATGTTGTCTCAGAGCCATCAATAAGTTATTATATTTATTTATTTTATGTTTGCTTACTGTGTCCTAGCTTCTTATTTTGTTTTGTTTTGATATGCCCAAATAGGCTCCTCGTGTGAGCTAGTTTGATTATTGGCGTCTTTGAAGCTCTCATGTCCTGTCACCAGACGGTTAGTTACTAGGTATGTGAGCCCAGGAATCTGTTTACTTTTTTTGTATGGATTCAGCTCAGGTATCCAGGTAGTTGGTCACTAAGTGTGTGGTGCAGGCTCTCACCTACAGTCCTAGATGGGCAGGGGTGATTAGAGTAGGTGCAGATATCTGGCTGGAGTAGAGGGTCATGCACCATGCAAGGCAGGGACTGACGGCTGCCCCTGAGTGTCTGGGTGGAAAGCACATCCCTGTTGCCTAGAGCATGTTTTGTAGCCAGACTATGGGCACCCAATGTGTTGTCTGTAAGAATTGGGAGGCACTTCTTATTCTTGGATCCCTGTGTTGGGTGGCTAGGTGGCATGGGTGGAGCCACCAGTCCTCAGCCCCCTCATGCGGGTAGGTGAGGACCCTGCTTAACAGGCAGGGCAGTGTCAAATGTCACGAATCTGCCACTCCCCCTTATAGCAGATATAGTTGAAAATAGGCTTCAGGTATATACCATATTGTACTGTGCTAATGAGGGCCTATGCCGTTGAAATGGGCCCACACAGGTTTATGCCGTGGTGAAAGGCATTCAAAGTCTGTGGACACCTTATCCCTGTGCCTAGGCAAAGGGACTGTGCCTGCCCTGAGTTTCTGGCTTAAGGGAGCTGGTAGATTATTTTTTCCTGTTTGTTAATTTGTTCCCTCTCCAAGGCTGGGAGAATGGCTCAGGGCACCTGACAGGTCCTACTTCCACCCTAGGGGATGCAGCAGTCACTGAAGCCAGACCGGGACCAGTGTGGAGCAGGAAGGGGGTGGGTAAAGGAGAGAGGTTCTTCCCAAAGATGGTGTTTTCCTGATCTGCATGGTAGGTTAGATGCACGTACTTATCTTTGCTGATCGAGTGCTGCTTCTTGCTGGTTCTGAAGGGTTGAGCAGACTCTCTGCCGCTCAATCTCTTCCAATGTGGAAAACTCGTCCCGAGTGCCACTGCTTGCCTCATCATGCATGCCAGCCAATCCAGCCTGCAGCTTGCTGGTGCTGGCCAGGTCAGGTCTGGCAACTCCTCACTGCTTCTGAACCGTCTCTCCCTCCTCTTACCACTCAGTCCGATTCCTCAACTTTGCCTTTGATGTTCAGAGCTCCTAGATTGTCATATATAATCGATTCACTTGTTTTTTTGGGTCTTTGTTATAAGAGGGACCACAGGAAGCATCTGACTACTCCGCCATCTTGGCCCTGCCTCCTCACAAGTGGTATTTTAAAGACTTTTCATTTTTAATGTAACTTAACTTGCAGCTCTTATCATTGAAAAAAATCATCTTTATAAATATCTTTGTAAACATTTTTTTCTTCTACTGTCTATGAGAGATATGGTAGAATTCCAACAGTGCTCCCTTCTAAATGGAATGGTCCAAGACAGAAAATGACTTAACTGTGTCTACTCTAAACTGCTTAGTCTGGTGAGTTTGGGTTCCTCCCTAAAAGAGGCCCTAAGATAACGACTTGAGTTCAGTTAGTTTAGTTGTGTGGTGATCCCTGGAAGTAAAATTGAGGTAGTGGGAAAGTGAGATAAGGAAAGGAGAAAACCAGTATAGAGATCCTCTATGAGGGAATGGGAGTCCCTGATTGGTGTAAATGGCTAATGCTGTCAGCTGTTAACTGAGAGGGTTGAAGGTTCAAGTCAACCCAGAGGCACCTCAGAAGAAAGGCCTGGCAATATGCTTCCAAAAAAATCAGCCATTGAAAACCCTATGGAGCACAGTTCTCCTCTAACACATATGGGGTCACCACAAGTCACCATGGTCAGAGAGATTAGTAATATAAAAAGTTCTGGATAGACTAAAATGATGGCCAAACTCAAGTAGATGAAATTTAACAAGGATAAACGTAAAGTCCTATACTTAGGTCCCAAGCACTGGGGAGCCATTGAAGATTTTTAACCAGGGAAGTGATGTGGTCAAAACGGTGCTTTAGAAAGAATTACTCAGCAATATGTATGGATGAAACCAGGGTATTAACTGCTGATGTCAGATGGATCCTGGCTGAAAGCAGAGAATACAAGAAAAATGTTTACCTGTGTTTTATTGACTATGCAAAGGCATTTGACTGTGTGGATCATAACAAATTATGGATAACATTGTGAAGAATGGGAATTACAGAACACTTAATTGTGCTCATGAGGAATCTGTACATAGACCAAGAGGCAGTCATCTGAACAGAACAAGGGGATACTGCATGTTTTAAAGTGAGGAAAGGTGTGCGTCAGGGTTGCATTCTTTCACCATACTTATTCAGTCTATATGCTGAGCAATAATCCGAGAAGCTGGACTATATGAAGAAGAACTCAGCATCAGGAAGGAAGACTCATTAACAACATGCCTTATGGAGAGGACACAACCTTGCTTGCTGAAAGTGAAGAGGACTTGAAGCACTTACTCATGAAGATCAAAGACCACAGCCTTCAGTATGGATTATACCTCAACACAGAGAAAACAAAAATCCTCACAACTGGACCAACAAACAACATCATGATAAACAGAGAAGAGATTAAAGTTGTCAAGGATTTCATTTTACTTGGATCCACAATCAACACCCATAGAAGCAACAGTCAAGAAATCAAAAGATGCATTGCATCGGGAAATTCTGCTGCAAAAGTCCTTTTTAAAGTGTTAAAAAGCAACGATGTCACCTTGAAGACTAAGGTGCGCCTGACCCAAGCCATGATGTTTTCAGTTGCCTCATGGTGTTTTCAAAAATTCGGCTGGATGATGAATAAGGAAGACAGAAGAAGAATTGATGCCTTTGAATTGTGGTGTTGGAGAAGAATATTGAATATACCTTGGACTGCCACAGGAATTAACAAATCTGTCTTGGAAGAAGTACAACCAAAATGGTCCTTAGAAGGAAGGATGGCGAAACTATGTCTCACATACTTTGGACATGTTATCAGGAAGGATCAGTCCCTGGAGAAGGATATCATGTTTGGTAGAGTAGAAGGTCAGCGAAAAAGAGGAAGACCCTCAACGAGATGGATTGACACAGTGGCTGCAACAATGGTCTCAAGCACAACGATTGTGAGGATGGTGCAGGACCGGGCAGTGTTTTGTTCTGTTGTACATAGGATTGCTATGAGTCGGAACCCACTGAATGACACCCAACAACAACATGTATAGCTGAGCCACAGCAGGGAAAAATGGGAAGATGGTGACCAGTTTAGGGTCCATAGCAATGTAAGTATGAGGTTATAACAGCTAGACTATTTGTAGAAATGAGAAGAAAATGTTTATTGGAAATAAATTAGAATGAGTTGAGGGGCAGGAGTGGGGAAAACAGGACGAATTGGGTAAGGGAAAATTACCAGTAACTCTGAGGATTCTAGGCTAGAAGACTGCGGAATGGTGCCAGTAAAACCAAGAAGGATGGAGGAAGGAAAGCTGATTGGGAGGTTAGGGTCAAGGATAGAGGAAGGAGCAGGAAATAAATTCTATTTTAGACGTGCCATGTTAGAGATGCTGGAGGGACATGCAAGTAGAATCTTTAAGGAACAGTTAAAAATTTGGATCAAAGTCAAGGAAGAGAAGTTCAACAGGAGATCTTGATTCGGGAGTCAACTTACCAGAAGTGGGAGCAGATGCGGTTAACGCCATTTACTTATCAAACAATAGAGCATCAGAGATGGTACCTCCACTTGCTGGCCCAGTAACCTTGGCCTCAATCTCCTCACTTGTAAATTGGAGTTAATATTCATAAATGCCTCATTGATTGTGAGTATAGGGTCTACAAAGTAGGCTCTTTTCTCTTACACATGCTATAACAAGACACAATTTTCTGATCAATCATTCTAGGTTACATCACTGCCTGGAAATGGTCTAGTAATATCAGCTACCTGGCCCCAAGTGTGCCTCAGTCCTTTCCAGGTGTTATGCCCAGTTACCTACATATTGACTCCCATTTTTATTTCAACTAGACCACAGCAAATTTGACTTTATGTATAACATGTGTCATGGATTGAATTGTGTCCCCAAAAAATATCTGTCAACTTGGCTGGGTCATGATTCCCAGTATCGTATAATTGTGTACCATTTTGTAATCTGATGTGATTTCCTTATATGTTGTAAATTCAGTCATTATGATTTAATAAGATGGATTAGCGGCAGTTATACCGATGAGGTATACAAGATTGGATAGTGTCTTAAGCCAATCTCTTTTGAGATATAAAAGAGAGAAGCAAGAAGAGAGACATGGGGACCTCATACCACCAAGAAAGCAGTACCAGGAGCAAAGTGCATCCTTTGGACCTGAGGTTCCTGCGCTGAGATGCTCCCAAACCAAGGGAAGACTGATGACAAGGACCTTCCTCCAGAACCGACAGAGAAAGCCTTCCCCCTGGAGCTTACATCCTAAATTTGGACCTGTAGCCTACTAGATTGTGAGCGAATAAATTTCTCTTTGTTAAAGCCATCCGCTTGTGGTATTTCTGTTATAGCAGCACTAGATGACTGAGACAACATGCTTCACATATCGTCTTAATATTATTTGATCATTTTCAACCCCCATGTACTCCTAGTGCCTGCTGACCCCTGCCTCATAGTGGACACATTTGAGAAAGACTTGCTTCTTACACCTGGCCAGATTTCTACCAAATTTATCTTGGAGCCCTTTTAAGTTTTCTAAATACTTTATTCTTCAGCTCTCTATCTTAAGATCATCCAGATGCATGCCCTGTCCATTGCTTCTGCTCTTAAGTAGAACAGTGAATGCTCATTGTCCCCTGTATCATTAAGATACAGCATCTATTCGGCAGTCCTTTCTCACATTAGAATTTGAAACCGAGAGATAAGTTATTTGGACAGAGACATTTCCCCCTGCTGCATAGCAATGGGCTGGTTTCCAAGCAGGGCCTGAGGGCATATTTTCAAATGGCAGATGGCAAATAACTGGCTTTGTATAAGTAACTCAACCTGATGATTACATCTAATAATTCCAGGCCTGATCCTGGAGACGCTGCCAGTGCAGAGAGCAATCCTACTGCCATTTCCAATTATGAAGAACCCTTGACAGCAAGTATGCTTTAATTTAATAAATGATATTTGTGTCTATGCATATGGGTGTATGGCTATGGCAAGGTGTACTGTCCTACACCAGCTGGCATTATGTCTTGCTGGTTCATATGTATTGCTTTTTAATAAAGCATTGTTACTATTTTTTATATTTGTCCAGCTTCTACAACTAAACGATAAATACTTGGAAGATAAGGGGCACCATCTCAAGTAGAGCAATAATCATAATATTTCTACTACCTTATTGAGTGGCAGTACATTATATAGCTATACTATTACTGTTATTGTCATTGAGTCGATTCCGACTGATAGCAACCCGATGTGTGCCAAGTAGAACTGCTCCATAGGGTTTTCAAGGCTTTGACCTTTTGGAAGCAGATTTCCAGGCCTGTCTTCCAAGTGCCTCTGGGTGGGTTCGATCCACCAACCTTTTGGCTAGTAATCAAGCACTTAACCGTTTGCACCAGCACTGTAGTATAGTATAGTATATCTATTATTTTCTGATTTGCTTTTGTTGTTGTTAGGTGCTGTCGAGTCGATTCTGACTCATAGTGACCCTACAGGACAGAGTAGAACTGCACCACAGGGTTTCTAAGGAGCGGCTGGTGGATGTGAGCTGCTGACCTTTTGGTTAGCAGCCGAGCTCTTACCACTATGCCACCAGGGCTCCTGAGTAGCAGTATTATTATATAATAATAGATATTGACATTACTCCTTAATTTTCACAGTAATCCCATGAGGTATGTATTATTCACCTCACACTATAGGTGAGGAAAGTTAAGTAACATGCTCAATGCTTACAGTTTAGCAAGACTGGCCTGGGAATTTGAATTAGAGTTTTTCTGGTTAGGGATTCTTTTCTGTCTTGACTATCATTATATCCCCAGAACCTAGTACAGTGCCTATCGTTGTAGTCAGGGATCAGTAAATATTTGTGAATGAGTGACTCCAAAACCCACATCCTTAACCTCTATGTTATACTGGATGAGTTATAGCCACAATAACAAGCACAGTTATATAAAATTAAAAGTTGTCCTCAAAAAACATAACACCAAGGAAACAAAATCCATGAAGTTACACGCGTAGACAGAGATGATCTATGTATGGAGAATCCCCATACTGCATGCTGCTCATCTTTATAACCACCATTGACCACCATTTATCAGGTCTGAAGCTGGACTCATGAAGGCCATACATATCCGAGGAATAACCAAAAGAAATAGATCAGCTTGGCTTTGGACCATTCATTCCACACATTGCGATACGGCCTCAGGGAACTGAAACAAATAGGCTGAAGACTTAATTGTGATCAAAGCATGATCTAGGGCCTGGGGTTGAGTTCCAACCTTCCCGCTCGTAGTCTGAATTCAGGGGTATGATCCTACAATACCTGGGAATCATCTCTACTACTTTCCTTCCCTGGGATCTTATTGATGACTCACTAGACTGATATTCACCCTCAACATGTGCACCATATTCCTTCACATTATAAAGCTACAGAAGGCATTAAATTGTTGATACACGGCTAGTGCTACTGCTTTCTGCTGTGCAAGTTTGTGCCAACTTTTCTCCATGGCTAATTTAAAGGGCTACAGGGAATGAAAGTCCATTTACATTTGGCTTTCACCCCCCACCCCGCCTTTTTGTTTTAATAGTTTCATCTTTGAACTCATCTCTCCTAACAAGTGAATTTTTCTTTCTATCACAGGTTATCTCTTGAGTTCACGGTGGAGTCCATTTTAATTCTTACATTCCCTATGAGGCATTCATTCGAAATGAATTGCTATCCTGTCAGTTACACAGCTCGGCTCCTCGCATGGGAATTGTATTTCTTTAATGGCTTTATTCCTCTAAACATATTCTTTTTAGAGGTCTCCATTATCCCCTAGTCCTTGGAGGAAACCACTGGCAATCATAGAATAGGGCCTTTGGCTGCCGAGAGGCTTGAGAAACAAATCTGAAATAATTTAAAACTAAAAGAGCTCCTGAACTGATGTGGGTCCTGGGCTGACTGTTACTGGGCATTGAGCATCAAGCACAGCACAGAACAGCAATTATTCTTCCCGGCAGTCAGGGTGCCAAATGAGTTTCTTCTGCATTTAAAAATGGACAGAGGTTTGCAGTAATTGAATGAACTAATGTACAATAATTTAAAATATTGTTCATTCAGAGAGAGATTAGGCTTTAATTAAATGCTGCCATTTAATATACCGTCCAGCAGATACTGTAATTGGTTTCTTTAGCAGAGAACCCAGTAATAGCTAAGCCTTACTGAAGTGATAATGATACTAATTTAGCCCAGTAGATACATAAACAGCTTGGCTGCCTCTGACGCCCCCAGTGAGTGAGAAGTAAGCTTTGATCGTGACATCTGCACAACTCTT
Organism: Trichechus manatus latirostris; assembly: GCF_000243295.1. Taxonomy (NCBI): domain Eukaryota; kingdom Metazoa; phylum Chordata; class Mammalia; order Sirenia; family Trichechidae; genus Trichechus; species Trichechus manatus. The sequence continues at coordinate 7,840,348 of NW_004443946.1, read as the reverse complement.
AATCAGTCATTTCTTTCAGAAATGAAATTATTAATCACACCAGACTAAATAAGCCCTGTTTATATTAAACAGATTTGATATCGGTGATTTTTAAGAGGTATTAAGCTGTTCATTTCTATGGATACAAAAAGGTAGGGTTAGCGTCAAAGAAAGTGGTTATGAAATTACATTTCATTTGAGCAAGGAGAATGGTATTTGTTATTGTTAAAACTTTCTATAAATGCAAAACAGCACTTACCAGTTCACTCAGGGAGGACAGGCAATTTTCTGGCACAATAACAGCTGTGTATTTTAACTCCTATCTCCTTTTGGTCATTTACAAGGACTTTTTCATTTACATGCTTGGCTCCTGTTGCCTCATTGCTCATTCCCGAAATGTGATACAATAAGGTTCTATTCTCGTCAAGCCATTCTACTTGGTAATTCTGAATAAAGCCAGAAAGGGGGTAGGGATGGGAAAGAATTTAACTGAATTTAAAAGAAAAAAAATTACTTTCTGAGATCTAATGCCCTAGACAAATTACAAAGTAAACAGAGACTAATTTTTTTTCCCCCTAAATTCTTTGTTTTCAAATATTTATGCACTGCACCTTAGGATGGAAAACTTTCATTTCCCTGTTTGCAAATGATGGTCAACATGTTTATTTTGGAAAAGAATGGAAACATTGATTATAGCAGAGAGCTGGCTGGGTCACGATGTCATAAAAACAGGCTGGCTCTATCACTGGGTGGGGAAATAGAACTGGCAAACACAAGCTAGGGTCCCTGGGGTATAAAAACCCAAAAGCCTAATCTGTGGACGTCAAGTGGATTCCGACTCATTGCAACCCTATAGAACAGAATAGAACTGCTCTGTAGCGTTTCCACGGAGGAGCTGGTGGATTCGAACTGCCGACTTTTTGGTTAGCAGCCAAGCTCTTAACCCCTGCACCACCAGGGCTCCTCCCTGGGATATAGCTCCACCTTTCATAGCTTTCCAATGGATTATCAAGGATTCATTCCAGCCACTCTGAACTCCTCCCTGCACCATTAGAACTCAAGGATGATATTCCTGGTCTCATCCTTAGAAGCTGAAAAATGTGACTGGGGACACGAGAATGATTGTAATGCTTCCTATTTCTAAATGGCTTTCTGAAAACTCTAAGCCTAAAATCAAGATAAAAACCAAACAAAACGAGTCGCCATTGAGTCAATTCAATGGTTGTAATCTGTCAGAAAATCTACTTTCAAGGAGCCTCTGGGTTTTTGCACCACCCAAGGGACCTAAAATCAGGGTATTCCTAGCAAATTCTAGAGAGCAGACAACCCCAGCTGGAGAAGGAATCTTGAGCTGAATAAAGGCTGCATGGATCCCCACAGTTAAAGGACAACCTCATGCCAACACAGCTGCACATCAAAATCCAACCCTTCGAGGGCCATCATGGCCACTGACACTCAGGACTCCTCTTCTCCTTGGGTTTTCTTCCTTGCAAAGCAAACTGCACTTGCTGGACTGAAACAACCACAAGAAAGCTACTGCACTTGAAACAATAGAGGCTCAGCTCTGCTTCCCTGTAAATTACTCTTCAACTGCAGGCTATCCAGATCCACCTAGACCACTGCTCTGGACAAGGCCACCACTGACCTCCTAACTGCCAAATCCAGTGACCCATTTTCAGTTGGTTCCCTTCATTACCTTTCTGGAACAACACAAATGGTCAAATGCTGCCTCCTTGAATGCTATAACCAATTGCCATTGAGTCAATTCTGACTCATGACAATTCCCATGTGTGTCAGAGTAGAACTGTTCTCCATAGGGTTTACAACAGCTGATTTTTCGGAAATAGATTACCAGGGCTTTCTTCTGAGGTGCCCCTAGGTGGACTTGAACCACCAACCTTTCAGTTAGCAGCCAAGTGTGTTTGCTCCACCCAGGGACTCCTTCAATGCTATATTGAACACTATATCCTTGAACCGGCTGTCGGCTGTCTTCCTTCTCTCTGACTAGAGTTCTAGAATGTGGATATGCTCAAGCTATCCCCTGTTTAAATGTTTCATTGGCTGCCTGGTCCTTCAAGATAGAAAGAAAACTCCATGTCATAACATACAAAAATCTTCAAAGATGGCCTCAAACCTCCTGACTGGTCTTGCCTTGTTTACTCCTGTTTCCTCACTGACATCTTCCTATCTGTTCACACACACTCACACACAATTTCCTGTGATTTCCTCAGCACTCAATGTTTCCCAAGTCTTTGTGTCTTTGTCCATTTGCTTTCCTTTTCTCTTTCTTCTTCACTTGATGGAACCCTACCTCAAGATCCAGACCTGTAACTTCCTTCCAAGCCCTTCCTGGCCCACTAGTCTGGAAACTCTGTGAGGGCAAAGACTGCTCTTGTCTTGGCTATCATTGACATCTAGCACAGAACATGGCACGTAGCAGGCATGCAGCATGTATTTGCTGAAATGAGTTAAATTGATGTCCCCAGATATTTAGTCACACTGTCCTTCACGTTCCCATTGAATAGTCTACATATTTTAATCATCATAATTTCTATTTTGTACCTTAATTACCTGGGTGGGAATCATGCCTACCAAAACATGAGGTTTTCCAGGCCAGGAGCCTTATCTTAGCCACGTGCTTGGCACACAGTAAACTAGTTGCGGTCAGGCCGACTCCAACTCATGGCTACCCCATGTGTGTCAGAGTAGAACTGTGCCCCACAGAGTTTTCAATGGCTGATTTTTTGGAAGTAGATTGCCAGAACTTTCTTCCAAGATGCGCTTGGGTGGACTCCAACCTCCAACCTTCTGGTGAGCAGCTGAGCACATTAACTGTTTGCTACTCCCAGGGACCACATAGTAAGCACTCAAGTGTTCGCTGGATGAAGGAAGAGAATGTGGAAAGTGGCCGCATGAGCATCAAGAGTTGGATTCCCTCAGAATACTCATGCTCTCTTCCCCTTTCTCAGGGTGGAATCCATAACTTTATCAGCTCTAGGCAGGGGTCTTAGTCTCTAGAATTCTGTCTCTTAGATGTCTGCAGTGACTCAACACTCACAAAACAGGTGAGGACTTCTTGGCACCTCACCTTCAGCCCAACTCACAGCTTCCCTCAGGAAATGCCAGAGCTTAATGTAAACTGGGATAAAAAAGCTGTTCTAATCTAATCAAAGGGCTGCTTCATAGGGCTGCGTTTCCCTAGATTCTGTGCATTCTCCTGCCTACTCCCTTAGACACCCGCTAGGAAATAACAGCAAGCTTACACGCCTGCAAGATAAACCCGCTAGGATTATAGCCATTCCCCACAATTGGGCAAACTGCCTCTCGAAATGCCCATACATTTTGTATTAAACACAGTGTATCAAATTAAAAAATAGAACTCAAGTTGTTTGCTTAATGGTTTTCCCAGGCCTGAGGTTGAGACCAAGACCACTGATCCATCTCTTCAAGAATGTCAGCTGCTTTTGCTTTTTGCTGCAGACATTGTTGAGCTATTTTGTGGCACATGAGGCGCTTTTATTCATTCTTAAATCTAATGTCCAATTAACTGAGAAAGGGGATTCGTTAAATAATTTAAACCAGATCCAAATTAAAGGACAGTTTTCTTAGTCGTATTTGCAAAGAAGTTCAATTCGACTGAAAGAAGAAATCATTATTTTAAGCCCATGTTGGTTTGGGACTCTTGATAATGAAGGTAATTTTGAATCAGTTTCATTGATATTGTCATTTCAGAGGTAACATCCATGAAAAGCCAAGCTGTGACGCTCACATACAACATTTTCTCCTTGATAATGTTTTTAAACTTAATTCTTCAAAAATCTGTGTAATTGGGTCATACTTACACTTTAGGCTTTTACTTGAGAGGAACTGTTACACTAGAGGATGAGTGGTATTCACTGCCAGGATGCTAGAAAAACACCCTGTGTATCAGCTGGAAAACCTGTCAGTCATACACATCATTCATGTCAGTTTATTCTTAGGAGAGCCCGGACTAGGACTCAGAACGTTTGATTTCTCCTCCAGTGTTTCCACCTCACCTGCTTAATACTATGCCGGGAAGTCCTACAGTCCAGAGCTGAGTCATAAAGGGTCTTCCTCTTTTTGCTGACCCTCTACTTTACCAAGCATGATGTCCTTCTCCAGGGACTAGTCCCTCTTGATAACATGTCCAAACACGAGATGAAGTCTCGCCATCCTTGCTTCTAAAAAGCATACTTCTTCCAAGACATTTATTCATTCTTCTGGAAGTCCATGTTATGTTCAATATTCTTCTCCAACACCATAATTCAAATGCGTTAATTCTTCTTCGGTCTTCCTTATTCATGATCCAGCTTTCGCATGCATATGAGGCAGTTGAAAGCACCATCGCTTGGGTCAGGTGCAACTTAGTTTTCAAGGTGACATCTTTGCTTTTTAACACATTAAAGAGGTCTTTTGCAGCAGATTTGTCCAATGCAATGCGTCGTTTGATTTCTTGACTGCTGCTCCCATGGGTGTTGATTATGGATCCAAGTAAAATGAAATCCTTGACAGGTTCAACATTTTCTCTATTTATCATGATGTTGCTTATGGGTCCAGTTGTGAGGATTTTTGCTTTCTTTATGTTAAGGTGTAATCTGTACTGAAAGCTATAGTCTTTGATGTTCATCAGTAAATGCTTCAAGTCTTTTTCACTTTCAGCAAGCAAAGTTGTGTCATCTGCATAACACAGGTTGTTAATGAGTCTTTCTCCAATCCTGATGCCACGTTCTTCTTCATATAGTCCAGCTTCTCAGATTATTTGCTCAGCACATAGATTAAATAAATATGGTGAAAGGATACAACCCTGATGCACATCTTTCATGATTTTAAACCATGCAGTATCCAATGTTCTGTTCAAACAACTGAACGACTACCTTTTGGTCTATGTACAGCATCCACATGAGCACAATTAAGTGTTCTGGAATTTCCATTTTTCACAATGTTATCCATCATTTGTTATGATACACATAGTCAAATGCCTTTGCATAGTCAATAAAACACAGGTAAACATCTTTCTGGTGTTCTCTGCTTTCAGCCAAGATCCATCTGACATTAGCAATGATGTCCCTCATTCCACTTCCTCTCCTGAATCTGGCTGGAATTTCCAGCAGTTCCCTGTTGATGTACTACTACAACCATTTTTTAATTATCTTCAGCATAATTTTATTTGCTTGTGATATGAATGAAAGGAGCCCTGGTGGCATAGTGGTTAAAGTACTTGACTGCTAACCAAAAGGTCCAAGGTTTGAACCCACCAGCCTCTCTGCTGGAGAAAGATGTAGTGGTCTGCTTCCATAAAGATTTATAGCCTTGGAAATCCTATGAGGCAGTTCTACCCTGTCCTACAGGGTCACTATGAGTTGGAGTTGACTCGACGGCAGTGGGTTTGGTTTTTGTTGATCTTAATGATATTGTTTGCTAATTTCTGCATTCCTTTGGATCACCTTTCTTTGGAATGGGCATGTATCTCAATCTCTTCCGGTCAGTTGGCCAGGTAGCTGTCTTCCAAATTTCTTGGTATAGACAAGTAAGTGCTTCCAGCTTTGCATCTATTTGTTGAAACATTTCAATCAGTATTCTGTGAATTCCTAGAGGTTTGTTTTTTGCCAATGCCTTCAGTGCAGCTTGGACTTGTTCCGTCAATACCATCAGTTCCTGATCACATGCTACCTCCCGAAATGGTCGAATGTCGACCAATTCTTTTTGGTATAGTGATTCTGTGTATTCCTTCCATCTTCTTTTGATGCTTCCTGCATCATTCAATTTTTTGCCCATAAAATCCTTCAATATTGCAACTCGAGGTTGAATTTTTTCTTCAGTTCTTTCAGCTTGAGAAATGCTGAGCGTGTTCTTCCCGTTTGATTTTCTAACTCCGGGTCTTTGCACGTTTCATTATAATACTTTACTTTGCCTTCTTGAGTTGCTCTTTGAAATCTTCTGTTCAGCTCTTTTACTTCATCATTTATTGCATTTGCTTCAGCTACTCGATGTTCAAGAGCAAGTTTCAGAGTCTTTTCTAGCATCCATTTTGGTCTTTCTTTTCTGTCTTTTTAATGACCTTTTCCTTGCTTCGTATATGATATCCTTGATGTCATCCCACAATTTGCTGTTTATGTTGTTGAAAAAGATATTTGCAATGAAGAAGTCATTGGTTGTACAAAATTCTATCATGCCAACTCTGGTGTCATTTCTATCACAAGGCCATATTTTCCAACTACTGAACCTTCCTCTTTGTTTCCAACTTTCACATTCCAATCACCAGTAATTATCAATGCATCTTGATTGCATGTTTGATCAATTTCAGACTGCAGATGTTGGTAAAAATCTTCCATTTCATCTTTGGCTTAGTGGTTTGTGCATAAATTTGTATAATAGCTATATTAACTCATCTTCCTTGTAGTCATATGGACATTATCCTATCACTGACAGTGTTGTACTTCAGGATAGATCTTGAACTGTTCTTTTTAAAGGTGAATGTGATGCCATTCCTCTTCAATTTGTCATTCCTGGCATAGTAGGCCATATGATTGTCTGATTCAGAATGACCAATGCCAGTCCATTTCAGCTCATTAATGCCTAGGATATCGATTTTCATGTGCTCCATTTCATTTTTGATGACTTCCAATTTTCCTTGATTCATACTTTGTACATTTCACATTCCAGTTACTAATTGATGTTTGCAGCTGCTTCTTCTCATTTTAAGTCATGCCACACTAGCAATTGAAGGTTCTGAAAGCTTGACTCCATCCACATCATTAAGGCCCCCTCTAGTTTGAGGAGGCAGCTCTTCCCCCAATTATATTTTGAGCGCCTTCCAACCTGAGGGGCTCATCTTTTGGCACTATATCAGACAATGTTCCACTGCTATTCATAAGGTTTTCACTGGCTAATTCTTTTCAGAAGTAAGACTGCTTGGTCCTTCTTCCTAGTCTGTCAGTCTGGAAGCTCCACTGAAATCTGTCCACCTTAGGTGATCCTGCTGATATTTGAAATACTGGTGGCGTAACTTTCAGCATCACAGCAACACGAAAGCCACCACAGCACAACAAACTGACAGATGAATGGTGGTATTATTATTGTAATTATTTTAAATAAAACACTTGTTTCCAGTTGCCCTGCTGGTGTTGAGCAGATAATTAGTACAGCCCTCCTCTCCCTCCAGGGTAAATAGGCTGGGACAACAGGGCAGGACAGAGGCCTTGGAGAAATCAAGTCCCTTTTTCATGACACTCTGTGATACTCCCAACAGTGGTTTCCAGCTGCTCTTCCTCACAGGGGTTTCCGGCAGTATCTTTTGGCAGCTGTCCCTTGTGGGAGTTCTCCCATCAACAACAGTACCTCCCACCTTTCCTGCCCCACCCCAGCTTATCACCTGGGAAATTTCCAGCTGCTCCAGGCAGTGGCTCTTGGGTGGGCTCTGGCTTTCTCTCTTTCTTGAACAGGTTTATAACCATCTAGTAGCTTGAAGAAGGTACTCTGGTGATGCAATGGTTAAGTGCTCAGCTGCTAACTGAAAGGTCAGAGGTTAGAACCCACCAGCCACTTCACGGTAGAAAAGACCTGGCAATCTGCTCCTGTAAAGATTACAGCCTAGGAAACTCTATGGGGCAGTTCTACTCTGTCACATTGAGTCACTATGATTTGGAATTGACTCGATGGCACACAACAACAGTAGGTCAAAAGGTCCCTGGGTGGCACAAATGGTTTGCACTTGGCTGCTAACCAGAGGGAGCCCTGGTGGTGCAGTGGTTAAGGGCTTGATTGCTAACCAAAAAGTCGGCAGTTCGAATCCACCAGCCACTCCTTGGAAACCCTGTGGGGGCTGTTCTACTTTGTCCTTATAGGGTCACTATATATCAGAATCCACTCAAGGGCAATGGGTTTATTTCTTTATTCATTTTTTACTAACCAGAGGAAGACCCTGAATGAGACGGATTGACACACTGGCTGCAACAATGGCCTCAAGCATAACTACGACTGTGAGGATGGCACAGGACCAGGCAGGGTTTTATTTTGTTGTTCATAGGGTCACTATGAATCAGAACCAACTCTAGGGTACCTAACAACAACAACTAACCAGAAAGGTTGTCAGCTGTTACCCACACAGTGGTGCCATAGAAGGAAGCTTTGGTGGTTTGCTTCCATAAAGATTATAGCCAAGAAAACCCTATGGAGTAGTTCTACACTGTAACTCACGGGGTCACCATGATGGGTCAGAATCTACTTAACAGCAATGGTTTTTTGGTTATAGTCTCAGCACTACCTTCAGAGAATAACTCCTCAAAGTGTCCACTCAGAATCTTCTAGAAGTAGCTACAAAGCTGTACAGTCCCTTCAAAAAACACTAAGAGAGGGGAAAAAATGACATTTACAAAGAGGCATATAGCTACACAGCATTTCTTCATGCATTATTTATTTTTATTTTCACAAAAATTATATGATGTAGGTGGTATTATTTTATAGATGAAGCCCATGACAAAAACTCCCAAATTCTTCTTGTGTCCCTCTGACCTTGCTTTTACATTTGGAAGGTATAAACCCATTGCCACTGAGTTGATTCCAACTCGTAGTGACCCTACAGGACAGAGTAGAACTGCACCATATGGTTTCCAAGGAGTGGCTGGTGAATTTAACTGCAGACCATTTGGTTAGCAGCTGAGCTCTTAGCCACTGCACTCTGCTGTTGTCACTTATGTGTCCATGGTTCCCCATTGTCTGCAGAATAAAGTCCTAATTCCTTAGCCTAAGGCACAAGGCGATAGGCAACATGATTAAAGCCTTCTTTTCCAATTTTGTCTCCTATTCCCCTCTTATGTGCATGCTATAACCCAGCTGAAATGAATTGCTAATGCCCCACACTTACTCACTTCTATGAGAGACACCACGATGTTATAAGAAATGAAATAGATACAGAGAGATTTGTTCAGATCCCCAATCTGCCATTAACCAGCTGTTTGACCTTGAGAAAATAACTTAGGCTCTCTGAGCCTTAGTTTTTTAAATCAATTCATTCACTCAAAATATATTTATTGGTGAATATATAGACATGATCCTTGCTGCTCTAGAGCTTGCTTTCTGGGTTACAGAGTAGAGATGGGGATGGGGACTTGACTCTGGGGCTGGTCAAGTGAATGGAGGCAGTCAGCAGGGAGGTGCAGAGCAGGGAACTGAAAGACATTCTGAATGACTGGAGTAGGATGGAAGAATGGCCCAAGATGAGGCTGGAGAAGGAAGCAAAGAACAGATCATGAAGGCTCTTTAAGCTTTATTTTAGAATTTGGGCTTTAGATTAAGGGAAATGAAGAGCAATTACAGGGCTTTAATTGGGTAAAGAAGGTGACCAGATTTGCAATGATCTCTCTGGCTGCTGTGTGGAGAATGGATTGGATGAGGATGGAGTGAAAGTCCAAGACCAGAAGCAGCAAGACCAGCTAGAAGTGTGATTGCAATAGTGCATGAGAGATGGTGGCATCCTGGACCACAGCACTTGCAGCCATGGTGCAGGAAAGTAAATGAATTAAAGAGAAATCAGAAGGTGAAACCAACAGAGCTTGGTGGGACTGAGGGACAGAGGAGGAGGAGTCTAAAATCATAACCAGGAATCAGGCTTGATGCCATTTACTGGCATAGACATAGGGAACCAGGGTGGAGGGAGAAAAAAAGGAAGTCATGAATTCGGTTGGACATTTTAAGTCTGATGGGCTTGTGAGATCTTCCAACAGGGTTCTTGTAAGAATTAAATGAGATGACATATGTAAAATTCCCGGCACCTCATGAGTACCCACTAAAGTTTAGTTTTCTTTTCTGTTCCTCAAACCATTCCTTTTTCCTGTGATGCCTTCTTCCTCACTTCCACAATTTCAGATACAACCCATATTGCAAAGCCCATCTCAAAAAATCACCTTCTCCACTAAGTCTTCTTGGGTCTTTCCAGGTAGAAGCTTTCCATAGTCTGCTCTCCCAGAGCATGTGTTCTACCCTGAATTGTGGACATTTATTTATACCTGCGTCATATTCCTCCTATACCAGTTGCCGTCAAGTTCATTCCAACTCATGACTACCTTGTATGTATCAGAGGAGAACTGTGCTCTATAGGTTTTCAATGGCTGATTTTTTGGAAGTAGATCGCCAGGCCTTTCTTCCAGTGCAACTCTGGGTGGACTTGAACTTCTAATCTTTTGGTTAGAAGCCGAGCACATTAACCATTTGCATCACTAAGGGACTCCATTTCTCCTATAGCTACTGACATTTCATCAACAATAGGATCCGTGCCTGACTGACCACCCCCCACGTGGATGTAGTAATAAATAATAATTATTCACATAATAATAATAAAAGGATAAGTATTCGTATAATATAGTACATATTATAATGTAACATATGTAATATAAATATATGTCATAATATAATATTATTTATATAACAATTGAGGAGCCAATGCATTCACTACTGAGTGAACACGCATATTTTGCCAGCCCCATTTTCCTCCTGAAGGCAGCAAAGAGCGGTAGAGGAAAAGCATAGTTTTCTGAATAAAAATGACTTGAGTTAGTAGCTCTTTCCTTACTAGTTGTGTAACTTTAAATGAGTTAGCTAATATCTGTGAACCTCAGTTTTTTTTAATCTGGAAAATGGTAATAAAAATACTTGACTCTTGAGGCAATCATGAGAATAGACAAAGTACAGTAAGTAAAGTGCCCAGTATAGTATCTGGCACTTGATCAGTAAACTCCGGCTCCATCTCATCCCTCACCATTGTTTTTGTTGTTATTAGGTGCCATCAAGTCAGTTCCAACTCATAGTGACCCCATGCACAATAGAACGTAACACCGCCCAGTCTTCACTATCATTGCTATGCTTGAGCCCATTGTTGCAATCACTCTGTCAATTCATCTCGATGAGGGTCTTCCTCTTTTTCACTGACCCTCTTCTTTACCAAGCATGAGGTCCTTCTCTAGGGACTTGTTCTTCCTGATAACATGTCCAAAGTACAAGAGACAAAATCTCACCATCCTCGCTTCTGAGGAGCATTCTGTCTGTATTTCTTCTAATACAGATTTGTTCATTCTTCTGGCAGTCCATGGTATATTCAGTATTCTTTGCCAACACCATAATGCAAAGACACCCATTCTTCTTCAGTCTTTCTTATTCGTTGTCCAGCTTTCACATGCCTATGAGGCGATTGAAAACACCATGGCTTGGGTCAAGTGCACCTTAATCCTCAAAGTGATATCTTTGCTTTTCAACACTTTAAAGAGGTCTTTTACAGCAGATTTGCCCAGTGCACTACGTCTTTTGATTTCTTGACTGCTGCTTCTGTGGGTGTTGATTGTGGGTCCAAGTAAAATGAAATCCTTGACAACCCTCACTGTTAGCATTTACTAGACATCAAGAAGGAATGGAGAACTCGACACTAGTAATAAGAAGACAATATTAATATATTTGTAAAAATTTTCAGATATCATATCCATTTGGCATTCTCTTTTATAACACAAATTTCTGATATGTCCGCCATTGTTATTAGGGCAGTAATATTTTATTCCATAGTGCGCTTTAACTTACCATTACATTGTATGTCTTGCTTTGTCTTCCCTGCAAATCTGTAGATTGCAATATTTACAAACAGTAAACAAGGGCCCTTGCTTTGATCAGTCTGATAGAAATCATTGGTGAAATGTGAGCTGCCCACTGTCTAAAGAATCTTGTGAGACTAGGAAATAATGAGGTAGAAAACAGGAAACAAATTGACTGATTACAACCACAGAAGTCAGAAAGCCATCCTATCTAATCACGACTTAAAAGAAACAGCAAAATGTTTAAAACCAGACATTTAAAGACCCAAAGGCTTAGAGATGAAGAGTAATTTGAAAATGTCTGCGTTCAAAGATAAAAGGGTTCAGCTTCATGTCCTAAATATCCAATTTGGTTTTATATTTTTCAAGATCAGTCACACAATTAAAAGCATATCTGGCAACTGAAGATAGTATAAAAGCACTTGTTTATACTGTACCATATTAAAAGGTGTTAAAAAAAAAGCTTAAAATAAAAATAAGAGTTCTGACCATGAAAGAAAAGCATACACATCATTTATAAGTTTTCTCTGTATGTGCTCTGGAAAGGCAAGATGATTCATTTTTCATGTAAACCATCCTTTAGATTAGAAGCAAGTTACTTCCAGTATTTCTTGAACCTTCTGTGGGTAATCAGTCAAGGTATGGAATTTGGAACTAGGCGGCTGTCTCTCCCCGGTGGATCAACTTCCACCTATATTTGCTCCCGTTAAAACAGATTCAATACCAAACTGGAAGGCAAGCTCATAGGCACTATTACAAGTGAGTGGAGTGGCGTTCTATGCACTGAGGTCTGAACCTCAGCTCCGCCTTTGCTGTGTAAAACAGGGAGAATATAATGTCTTCTCTACTTGTTGTGAACATAACATGGACTAGCAAAAGAAGAAGCAAATCTGTCTTGGAAGAAGTACAGCCAGAATGCTCTTTAGAAGCAAGGATGGTGAGACTATGTCTCACATACTTTGGACATGTTATTGGGAGGGACCAGTCCCTGGAGAAGGACGTCATGCTTGGTAAAGTAGACAGTCAGTGAAAAAGAGGAAGACCTTCAGTGAGATGGTTGACACTGTGGTTGCAACAATCGGCTCAAGCATAACAATGATTGTGAGGATGGGGCAGGACCAGGCAGTGTTGCGTTGTGTTGTACATGGGGTCTCTGTGAGTTGGAACCGCTTGGAGGACACCTAACAACAAGAACACTACTATCTGATGTGAGGATTATACAAGCTAAAGCAAGGCCCAGAGTACACCTCACATTACCGATGCCTTTCATAAACTGAGAGATATAACTGATTTTGCTGAAACCATCAGGCAGCCCTCTCTGAGGAGTAAAGCCCTAGAATCTGTCTCTAGCCCCAGTTCAGCCTAATCAGAATCCCAGGACAGGCTTTTGGTTTGCAGACATCTTTAAACTTGGCCAGGAAATAAAAGTTAGTTTTCTCAACAAGAAGGAATCACAGGCTGCGAAAGGGACACCAGAGGATACACGGCCCATTTGACCACTTCTACGTACCTTTCCAGGGAGCTAAGCATCTATCCTGGCTTCAGAGATGGAGGGAGCAGATGTTTTTGCAGAAACACAGCAGCATCAAGGTTCTTTATTCAACAATTTATTGAGCACCCACTATGAGCCCAGAAAATAGCAAATCAATGTTACTTTTCCCATCAGACTAAAATGTTTCATGAAGAAACTTCAGCCCCTTGATACTTTTTCTGGATTAGAACAATAGAATTTTGAAACTGGAAGGAGCCTATAAATTGAATTCAAGTGCCTCTGTTTAGGGGCGAAGAAATGGACTCGAGGGGACCTAAGTGACTTGCCTAATGTTACAAAAGTAGATATGACCGAGGTGAGACTCAGACTCGGGCTCCTGGCTCCCAGTTCTGTACTCTGTGCCTGCTACATGAATCTTCTTGCGGGGTGTGCTAGCGTGAACATGATTTATTCCTCATAAAGATACACGAGAGCACCCAATCATTATTATTCAATCAACAAACATCTCCAGAGCACCACTCAGGGCCACGTTGTGATTTTTGCAGGCACTAGGCACTTTGGCCTTCGTGGCCCCCTTCCTCAATAAAAAAGTATTAAAAATGATATTTTATGACTGTATTGATGACTATATTAATATTCATAAAATATAAAGACTATATGATGCATATATTTATATAGATGAATGTATTAATAGCCAACTATATATAATAGGTGAATATATTAATATATTTATACTATTAATAAAGATGAATATATTGATATTATATATTAAAACATTTTCTTAGACCTAAAAGTTCATTTCTTTCTTCTGACTTTAAAAGAAATTAAAACTTTTTTGCGGGCCCCTGAGAGTATCATGGGTCCTGGGGCACTGTGCCTACTGTGCTAACAGATAAATGAGCCCTGTACCCTCTGAACACAATGCATGGGGCCCCTGAAAAGGAGACAGAAGAAGTGGGAAGACATATTCCGCCCCTCAACCAGCACATAAGATAGCTGGAGTGGGAGGGTATGAAATGCACTTTGGTCCGTGAGTAGTAAGACATAGTGAAGACTGGCATTTACTAAAGTGGAAACTGTGTTAGTTACAGATCATTTCCTACACCAGTGTCTTTCCACTAAGGAAACCCAGGTACAAACATTTGGGTTGAGCCATGCCTGTAAATTCTCCTGCCCTCTTTTGCCCAGTCATTTCTAACAACAGCCAACCCTTGCAGAGGCTGGGATAATAAGCCCATCTTCAGTGGGGTAATGTCTTTTCTTACTCCATCATCAGCTAGATGATTGGTGTCATCTTTCTTAATAAAAAGCCATTGCCATAAGCTATCTCCACTAAATACTCTTGACATCACTTCCTTTAATAGAGCTTAAAAGTTATAAAATATTTAAGCAGCAAAGCATGACAGAGCATTTATTACTCTGGACCATTCGTTCAGCCTTCTCTCCTGGTGTGAGACAAGATGCCGAAGGCCAGCTACCTCATCAGGAAAACTGTTTTATTACCAGTTGGTTTTCAAAATAATTACTGGATATAAAAACATCAACACTGATGATTACCATAAAAATAAACTGACCCCCACCTGTGCTACATCCCCAGCTCTCTATTCTTTGATTATTCTGAAAGGTTGTAGTTTCTCTATACTAGCAGGCAACTAACTTGTTGACTGAGACCCTCTTAAAAACCAAAAACCAGTTGCCATTGAGTTACCAGTTACTGTGCTCTGTAGAGTTTTCAGTGGCTGATTTTTTGGAAGTAGATCACCTGGACTTTCTTCTGAGCCACCTCTGGGCAGACTTGAACAGAACCTCCAACTTTTTGGTTAGCAACTGAGCACATTAGCAGTTTGTACCACCCAGGGACTCTGAGGTCCTCTTAAGCAGAGCAAAAAATCGTGCAGGTCACTAACACCACATATCCCTACTTTTCAGTGGAGAAAGAACTGGCTGATGACAATAACTGGAGAGGAGCTAAATAAAACTGGAAAGCTAATGGTGCAGTATTATACCAAAAAAATGAGCTTTTAACAGAAATCAGAGCTACAAATACAAGTTGATTAATATTAAGAAAGCAGCAATGAAAAACCACAAACACCCCAGGGCAACACTCATTCTGCGCTGATAAGGGTGCGTTCTTTCTCAAAATTTTCAAGAATTCCAATTATCTGTAGGGTCAGTAGGAGCTTTTCAAAATAATCAAGACATTTTAATAGAAAAACTCACATGCCTCAGTCAGTTCTCCTAATGTGTTAATTTATAAATATCAAATTTCAGCTAATCCTTAATAATTCATTTTATAGATTACTAGAGAGTAGCTGTTAGTTGTAATTAGAAATAAAAACCTATAATATTATGCCTCATTTGCACATATAATTCAAAGGAAAGATTAGTACTTTTGAACTGGTTCTCAGCTCCTCTTAAAAAAGGGCTATACTAGGAGCAAGATTACCCTACTGAGAACATGCCTAACACATACTAAGTGCTAAGGAAAACGTAAGAGCTCTGTCCTAGTAGTACCCACAATTCCCTCTAAGCCCCTTTCTCTTTAGTAGGATGATAAATCATTACCTCTCTAAGACATGTCTCCTTGATACAATGGGAAGTCCAGGAGCCAGGATATACAGTGTCTCAGTCATCTAGTGCTGCTCTAACAGAAATACTACAGGTGGATGGTTTCAACAAAGAAAGTCCATTCTCTCACAGTCCAGTAGGCTACAAGTCCAAATTCAGGGCATCAGCTCCAGGTGAACACTTTCTCCATCGGCTCTGGAGGAAAGTCCATGTCATCAGTCTTTCTTTGGTCTAGGAGCTTCTCTGCGCAGGAACCTCAGGTCCAAAGGACGCACTCTGCTCCCAGCACTGCTTTCTTGGTGGTATGAGGTTCCCATGGGTCTCTGCCTCGCTTCTCTCTTTGATATCTCAAAAGAGATTGCGTTAAGACACTGATCTTGTCAACCTCATCAGTATAACCTCATCACAATGATAGAATTTACAACACATGAGGAGATCACATATAATCTCATCATATTGGTAGAGTTCACAACACGTAAGGACATCACATCGGTTAACACAATCATACAATACTAGGAATCATGACCTAGCCAAGTTGCTACCCACATTTTTTGGGGGACACAATTCAATCCATGACATACGGTCTATACTCCTTGCTCTTTAAAAGTGTCTGCCAGAAACACTCACCACTTTTTTTGTAGGTCAGATAAAATTATTTCTTAAAAAAATGTTTTAAAAAGTGACTGGTTGAAGGCTTTGAAAAACCAAACTACAAAGGGAAAACGTAGAGTAAAATGTGAGTGTGTAATTAGGTGGTGGCACACATTCTGACAGATGATTCCAGAGAAGAAGCCAAGCAAAGCCTGCCATATGCTCAGCTTTCTGTGTAGACCACTATAGACAGAGATCTTTACAGAATATCTATAGCATATGTCTAGTCAGTATGCTTGTTCCACCCTACTTATTGCCAAGTTCCAAAGGCTTAAAATAATTAGCCTTTGCCACCTCTTTGGAAAGATTTTCAATCCATTCCAAAAGAGACTCTTGACTCTGCCATCCTGAGAGATAGTACTCCACCAAATTCACTGATGAAGTAAAGTAGGTTTATTCACATGTGGAATTCAATCCCAGCATGTATGTTCAGAAATCTCTCTTTTCCAGAATGCTATTCAGGTGCTATACAAACAAATGTCAAACACTTATTAGTTTTTTAACCATTAAGAACTGCATATAAGAAATAATATTAATGAAGGAAGCATCATACTCATTGTTAAATTGCTATTTATAAGAATGTATTTTTAAAATTGTTTTTATTGAATTTTATTTGTTCAAATTGTTTTATCGTGTCTTCTATGTCCTAGGTGCTGCAGATACAAATATAAATTAGACATGTTCACTGCCCTGAAGAATTTAACTGACCTGCAAAGGACTATTACTATTATGACAGGAAGGTATGGGGGTGTGGTGGGTTTGCACTGTGTTGTCTTAGCTGAGCTATGAGGTGAGCATGGGTCACAGAGCTGTTTTACACGAGAATTGGAAAGCAGAAATGAAATAGCCATGTTCTTCTATGCTTGGAGGAGGGTTGGAGCAGGATAAGGGGTGCTGTCGCATCTCGTGTGTTTGATCCCTTATCTGCTGGTTTATCTGGTTGCTGGGAACAGCAGCTGGGCCTACGGCAACTTCTGCTTCTGCTACATCCTCCTTCAGCTTCTCTGACTCCTGGGTCAGTTTTATGTGAATCTTCATGGCAAAGTGCACCAGCTTCTCCTGCAGGATATCTGAACCACTGAAGCTGGAGGCTTGTAGGTGGCGAAAGACCAATGCAGGTTCCAATTCATCTTGGTAGGTTCCATTCTTCTCTGATTCCAATTGGTCCTTCCTTCCCCTCTTCCCTTTCCAACTGCTTGCCCTAAAGGCAGAAACAACAGCCTCCCATAAACTGTTCAATTAACCAGCTACCACAAATCCCTATAATAAATTATATACAGCTTAGTGTTTCTTCCAGCGTGTGTCAAGGAATGTTTCTTAGCCAGGTGGATGTTTGGGTTGAGGGTCTTCAAAGACGAAAAGGAGGTACCCAGTACAGAAAGCAGAGAAAAAGACCTTCCAGGCATGGGGAATAGCACATGTAATGGCTTGTTCAGGGTAATGTGAACGTTAAGTTTGTGAGAAAGAGTCTTGGGAGAGGAAATTGAAAAGGGAAGCTGAGGAGGGTCTTAAGGATCTAGTGGGCCATGCTAAGAAGTTTGAATGAGATCCAATAATCAATCAAGAACCATAAAATTATTTTAAGTAGCTAGTGTGTGTCTTGCACACACGTGTGTATGCAGTGCAGGTATAAAATAATTAGATTTACATTTTAAAGATAACCCTTACAACTCTGTGAATGACAGATTACCAGGGATAAGACAAGTTGCAGCCAGGGAGTTTGGTTAGGAGCTTGTAGAGATACCAGTCAACAGAAGATAAGGAATAGTGGAAGCTGGAAGAGTCACTTATCCTGAAGTCTTTAATTTTATTTTGTATAAACGATTATATGAGGCATGAATTAAATCATCATGCAAAAGCTGAGGATAATCCCTCTAAAACTGCCCTTCTTCACTTGGAATTAAATCACACTGACTCTGAGTTACCAGTTGGGAACCCTTAAGGTGAAAACATCAAGAAACCTAACTCCAATTGGCTTAAATTATAAAGGAATTTAATGCAAAGTTCAGAGGTTGGGAGGACTTCAAGATTGGTTTAACCAGAGGTTTAACAATGTCACCACATTTCATGTCTTTTTGTCTCTCTACTCTGCCTTCCAAGAAAATTAAAATACACACAATATAAACAACAACAAATAGATAACATGTTAAGCACTTACTTTTTACCAGAAAGTTTTAAGTGCTTTAAATGTGTTTACTATGTTTTTATCCTAAGGCAAGATGACTACTAACAGGAATCAGAACCACAAGCAAAAGGAAATGGAAGCATCTCTCCCCTCAACCGCCAAATACTAGTCATCCCAAAACAATTGCTGTGGCAGTGGGAATGAAATTATACTCCAAACTAATCAAAGCTCATTCTGAATCTTGGCTGGGGTCAAAGTCATCTGACAAAATAATTTGGAATTCCATTAGAAATGGAAAGGGAAGAGTGTGAAGTCAACCAACAATATCAATTATATATAATACTCTTCTGTAGTATTAGTCTAGGACCCCAGTCCTAGATCTTCCCTCTTCCTTTTTGTGCTCTGTTAATAGCTGTAATCTTCATGAAAGTGGCTATAGAGTCCCACATATCAATACTAGGGGAACAGAAGACAAAGTCTTCTTTACTCACCTATAAGTTTCCTTGGAGTCCCTGGGTGATGCTAATGGTTAATGTGCTTGGTTGCTAACCAAAAGGTAGGAGAGTCGAGTCCACCCAGAAGTACCTCAGAAGAAAGGCCTGTTGATCTACTTCCAAAAAATCAGCCATAGAAAACCTTATGGAACACAATTCTACTTTGACACACATGGGATCATCATGTGTTGGAACTGACTCAATGGCAACTGGTGGTTAAAAGTATATTTTTCAGTTCTAGAATTTTCGTTAGATTTTTAAAAATAGTTTCTATTTCTTTGCTGAATTTTTCTGTCTCATTTATTACAAGCATATTTTCCATTACATCATTGAGTATAGCTATAACAGTGCCTTGTCTGCGAATTCCAACATCAGGTCATCTCAGGGTAGGCTTTTATTTATTGTCTTATATCTTGACACTAGGTTACACTCTGTGTGTCAAGTAATTGTATATTTTACTCTGGACATTGTGAATGCTATGTTATGGAGGCTTTGAATTCAGTTCTACAGCTCTGAAGAGTGTAGATGGTTTTATTTTAGCAGGCAATGAACTTTTTTTTAGACTTGGACTGCAAACCATGTCTCACCTGTAGTGGTTGTCTTGTCCAGTCTTGGTTTAGTTATTTTAGCCTAATATGCAAGCTGCTTTGTGTATGCCTCACACATACGTGGTTTAGAGACATGAGCATAATTTTTACATAAAATTTGGACTTCTCATTCTCTTATCCTCTCCTTTGTGGGTTCCATATCACTGTCCAGTGGGTGAAGTTATCTCAGGCTCTACCCTCTGATTCTTTAGTACAGAAAGACAGCAGGTTTTCTGTCAGAGTTTTACCTGCCTTACACCATGCTGCAGCTGTGGCTTGTCTTCAGAGTAAAGCTAAAACACTGGAAAATGCAAACTGTGCCAGGCTTTTATTTCACTTTTGCCTTCCCTGAAAAACCTGCCTGTTCTTGGTTTATTTACTGAGACTTTAGGTAGTTGGTTTGGGGATTTTGTCAAGTATTTATAAGCTATTAGTTGCAGGAGAGTCAGTCTGCTTGGGGCTTACTTTGGCATACCAGGAGGCGAATACTGATATAACCGTAAAATACCAATATGACCATAAAACAAAACAAAACAAAAATTCAAAGCAGCGTTCTTTTCTTTATTTTGAGGGATAGTATTGTTGTTATTGGTGATGGTGGTCTTTGTAAAACAAAGCAGTCATTTTGTCTATTTGTTCCCCTCCTCCCCACACATGAATCAATCTTTTTCTCATTGTTTATTTAAAGAGATCTTTAGTCCACTCTGCAAGGAAGTATGTGCCTTTTTTTTTTTTTTTTAATCTCATCTTGCATCTGAAAGTTTATTTGAGGATGAGCAAAAATGAAACCTGAGGTGACCTCTCAGGAAAATTGTTTTCTCCACCAACTCACATGATGATAGATTTTCATTGCATACATTCATTCTAATGACCTTATCATCATTTCTCAAATTTCTTTAGAACTACCACACAACCACATTTCCCTTTGGAGTCACCAAAAATCAGAATGAAGTCATACCTAGATGAAAGTGCAATTTAAAAAGATATGACAACAAAACTATTTTAAATGGAGCAACAGAAGAGAGTAAATATGCAAAGTGGGCTCCTATGAGATCAGCTTATTTATAAATCTGAGTATCATCAGGACAGCAGCCCCCGAAGATGCTGTATGCAGTGCTTTGTGTTTACTACAGTTGCACCTCTGGTTATGACATTTTTTACAGAAGTCATTCTTCTCAGGATCAACTTGTTTTTCTCTTATTCTATCTAATAAAGACAAATCTGGAAAAAATTTGACCAGTTAGGAATGGAATATATTCTTGGGCTGACACTCAAACCATTTATAAACATTATAAATGCTGCTATAAACTTCTGGGAAACTAAAGAATTTTTTATGTGTAACACAACGTTTTGGTGCACATCACAGAGGACTTCAAAGGAAAGGAGTTCAGGAAGTCTGGTGGCTTTCTGGTTAGCAAAATACACATTTGCCACCATTACTTTATTCTCACTTGAGCACATTTTGTTAAAAACATGTGGCTGATAGCAAAGCTGACATCTGGGTAAATGGTCGCCATCTACACTTCCACTCTCATGCTCTCAGATTCAGTAATAAAATCCCCCGGGGAGTATGACCTTTCAGTTACTCCAGATGAAATAAGGATTAAAAAGACAAACTATCAAAGCATCTAATTTAATCACAGACACAAGATTTGAGGTGTCTTTCCTGACTCATTGGTGAGATATAAGGATCTTACAAGTGTTCTTGCATGTGCAAAGCACACACACACATACTCATACCAATTCAGGGCAATTAAGTTACGATAATATATGTGCACAAGTCCACAATTCAGATCCCCGATAAGGTTTTCAATAGAAGACCTCACGAGACCACACATAACCAGTGATACGCCAAGGAAAGTCAACAGGCAGCTTATTCCACGTGTTAGATCTTTGAGGTAAATCTCAGCCCCTAAAAGCCATACCTCTTTTTGGTAGAGTTAAGCCTGAACCGCTGAGATTGAATTCTATATGTTGTATAGAATTGAAAAAAAGAAAAATTAAATTGTAGTAGCATATTACCAAATCTCTCTTTTTAAAAACAGCTAATTGAGGCATGATTTACGTGCCATAAAATACACCCATTGTAAGTGTATCAACACAATACAATTTTAGAACTTTCCATCATCCCCAAAAGTTCCTTCCTGCTAGTTTGCAATCAATTCCCACTCCCATCCCCAGCTCCAGGCAACCACTGAGCTGCTCTCTGTCTCTATGGATTTGAGGTGTCTGGAAATTTCATATAAAAGGAAACATACAATATATGGCTTCTTTCACTTAGGATAATGTTTTTGTGGTTCATCTGTGTTGTAGCATATGTTTTCAGCTTGTCCCTTTTTTGGGGGGGAATAGTATTTTATTGTATGGATTTACTACATTTTGTTATTCATTCACCTGTTGATGAACATTTGGATTGTTTCTAATTTGGTGCCAGTATGAACAAAGCTGCTATGAAAATTCATGTATAATTCTTTGGACACACATTTTCATTTCTCCCGGGTAAATACCTAGAAGTGGAATTGCTGGATCATATAGTAGCAATATACTGAACTTTATAAGAAACTGCCAAGCTCTTTTCCAAAGTGGCTGTACCATTTCACATTCCAACCAGCCATGTATGAAGGTTCAATTCTTTCCACGTCCTTAACAACACTTGGTATATTGTCAGTATTTTTTATTATGACCATTCTAGAGGTTGTATAGTAGTATCTCATTGTGGTTTTAACTCACATTTCTCTAATAACTAATGATGTTGAGCTCTTTTCATGTATTTATTGACAATTCATATATCTTGTCTAGTGAAATACCTTCAAATCTTTTGCCCATTTTTAAAATTGTATTGTCTGTCTTCTTGTTAAAGGAGTTCTTTATGCATATGCTGGATACACGTCCTTTAATTATATATAATTTGCAAATATTTTCTTTTTGGTTTATCTTTTCCCTTTAAATAGAAACCTAGTGGCAAGGGTGGTTTGCATTTAGAAGACTATAATTGATAGCAAAAATTGGAAAGGGATGTTCTTTCCTTCATGGATAAGCTAGCTCCTAAACCTTTAAGTAATAATTTTATTGCAGTTGTAATACTAATATAACACCATGTAGAAAAGAATATTTTCTTTAAAAACTTGAGGTAGGATCATTTTTTGAAATCAAGTTGCCAGCTTGTGGGCTAATATTAGTAATGCATTTTTTTTTTTAATTGCAGCCAACATATTACTTATCACTAGTATGAAAAACACCTCTGAATAGAGTTGTTTAACCTCTACAACTCATTGAGTGAATAACTTCAGATACCAGCCTACTATTCCAAATGCTCCATGAAATTAGACTGCTCTGATTCTTATCATGTCAGACCATTTACCCTAAATTCCGCAAGGAAATTTCATGGGACATTCAGATTTCTTTAGTTCTTTCCAGGGTTGGAGGTTGTCTTAGGCTAGGTTCTCTAGAGAAGCAAAACCAGTAAAGCATATAAATATATATAGAGAGAGACTTATATCAAGGAAATGGCTCACGTGGTTGTAGAGGCTGGAACGTTCCAAGTCCATGGGTCAGGCTGGAGGCTTCTCCTGATTCACATAGCCACAGGAGCTGATGAACCTGATATAGACAGGCCAGACAGCAGGGCCCTTGCTCACAGGCTGTGAAGACTGACAAACTCCAAGATCAACAGGCAAGACAGCAGGTAAGCTGCTAGCTCAAGTCCCAAGAACCAGAGGTCAGATGAATAGGAGCCAGGTGCAGGATCCAGGGCAAGGAAAAGCCCCAACCCTTGCCAGAGAGTCCATCTATACTGGATGCAGCCCACACCCTTGAGGAATCTCCCTTTCAACTGATTGGCTACTCACAGCAGATCCCCTCATGGAGGTGATCATATTACATCAAATCTCATCACAGAGGTGATCACATCATCATATGACTGCTAAACTAGATCATAATTGCCAAACCACTGAGAATCATGGCCCAGTGAAGTTGACACACAACCTTAACTCTCACAGAGGTAGAAAAGGATATGACAAAGGAGAAGTTGCATTAGACAAACAGTTTCTGAGGTGGCATCAAGTTTCAGTATTATTAGATGCTGGTTGTTCCAAGGTCCACATCAGAGAGGAAGAGAGTGTTAGAAAGAGCATGGATTTTAATCCTTTTATCTGATTTTTCTGCAAATAAGTTGGTGTCAAGTGCTTTATCTTCAGTCTCACTAATTCTGACTTCCATTGCCTCAATTCTGCTCCTATGACTTTCTATTAAGTTGTCTAATTCTGAAATTTTATTGTTAATCTTCTGGATTTCTGATTGCTGTCTCTCTATGGATTCTTGCAGCCTGTTAAATTTGTCATTATGCTGTTCTCTAATCTTTTAATTTCCTCTGTTGTGTGTTCTCCATTTTGATTAATTTCCTTCCTAATTTCTTGAAGAGTTCGGTATATTAATCTTCTGTATTCTGCCTCCGGTAATTCCAAGAAATTTTCCTCCTCTGCAAAATTTCTAGATTCTTTATTTTGGGAGCTTGCTGAAGCCATCATGTATTGCCTCTTTATGGGATTTGATACTGACTGTTGTCTCCAAGCCATCAATAAGTTATTATATTTATCTATTTAATGTTTGCTTACTGTGTCCTAGCTTCTTGTTTTGTTTTGATATGCCCAAAGAGGCTACTCATATAAGCTAGTTTGATTATTGGCACCTTTGAAGCTCCAATGTCCTGTCACCAGGTGGTTAGATCTGTTACTAGGTATGTGAGGTCAGGAGTCCACCCACTCCTCCTTTATGGATTCAGCTCAGGTGCCCAGATACATAAACACCAAGTGTGTAGTGTAGGCTCTCACTTACAGTCCTAGACAGGCATTGGTGATTGGTGTAGGCACCGGCATCTGACTGCAGCAGGGGAACACACTCTGAGCAAGCAGGGGGCTGATGGCCACCCCCAAGTGTCCAGGAGGAAGGCATGTCCCTGTTCCCTACAGCACGTAGGTGGGTGTGTTTTGCAGCCAGACTATGTGCACCTTATACTGTTGGCTGTAAGGACTGGGAGGCACCTCTTATTCTTGGGCCCCTATCACAGATGGCTAGGTGGTATGGGTGGAGCCACCAGTCCTCAGGCCCCTGATGTGGGTAGGTGAAGACCCTGCTTAATGGGCAGAGCAGTGTCAAATGTTAAGAACCTGCCACCTCACAGCTGAAACAGTTCAAGTCTATGCAGGGGGAAAGGCACTCAAAGTCTGTGGATCCCTTATGCCTGTGCCTAGGCAAAGGAGCTGTGCCTACCCTGGGTTCCTGGGTTAGGGGAGCTGGCAGTTTATCTTTTCCCCTATTTGTTAATTTGTTCACTCTCCAAGGCAGGGAGAATGGCTCTGGGGTGTGACAGATCCTACTTCCAGCCCAGGAGACTTGGTAATTGCTGAAGCCAGTCCAGGACCCAGTGCAGAGCAGGGAGTGGGGAGGTAAATGGGAGAGAGGTTTTTCCCTAAGGGGGGTGTTTTTGATCCACGCAGTAAGCCTTACGCAAGTACTTATCTTTTGCTGATGAGGGCTGCTTCTCACTGGTTCTGTGTGGCCAAGTAGACCCTCAGTGGCTGGGTCTCTCCCAGTGTGGAATACGCCTCCCAAGCACCGATGTTTGCCTGCCTCACCACTCACCCCAGAGCTGATCAGGCCTGAAGGGCTCAGGCTCTCGCTGGGTCAGGTCTAGCAATTCCTCGCTGCTTCCGAACTGTCTCTCCCTCGCCCGGCCGCTCAGTCCGGTAGCTCAACTCTGCCTTTGATGTTCAGGGCTTCCAGATTGCCATATATAATCGAATCACTTGTTTTTTGGTGTCTTTGTTGTAAGAGGATCCACCAGAAACATCTGACTACTCTGCCATCTTGGCCCTGCCTCCAAAAGAGCATGGATTTTAAACTTAGACAATCTTAGGATGGAATTCCAACTCCACCACTTACTAGCTATGTGACTTTGGGCAAATTTTTACTTTAACTATCTTTATGAATCTCAGGTTTCTCACCAGGACTATAGTAAAGCCTCTGGCATATAACAGGTCTTATGTATGTCACCCTCTCTATCATGAGCTCTGTCACCTTTTAAATGGCATCTGATGGTTTCAATAGAGAATGACTATAAGTTAATGAGAAGGTCCATGCTTAGACATAAATCAACCAAATGGTGCTTTGGGGACTCTTGTGAACCTGTGTCCTCTTGACACTTGTCTTTGAGCTGTTTTCTTCTATAATTCAAAACTACTCTAACTCATATTTTCAGTGTCCTCCTCCCCTGCCACTCTCCTGATTTACTGTACCCCTGTCTGTCCCAAGCACACCCATACAGTATGCTTTTAAAAATACTAGGTTTAACTAAACAGACAACAGATAAGTGGTAACTTTGGTGAAAGGTAAGACAGAACACAATATTGGGGAAGCCAGCACAACTTGTTCAAGGCAAGGTCATGGAAGCTCCATAGGCACATCCAAACTCCATGAGGGACTGAATTGCTGGGCTGAGGGCTGTGAGGACCAGAGTCTTGGAGAACATCTAGCTACACTGGCATAACATAGTTTATAAAGAAAACGTTATACATTCTACTTTGGTGAGTAGCATCTGGGGTCTTAAAAGCTTGTGAGCCGCCATCTAAGATACTCCACTGGTCTCACCCCTTCGGGAGCAAGGGAGAATGAAGAAGACTAAAGATACAAGGGAAAGATTAGTCCAAAGGCCTAATGGACAATAACTACCATGGCCTCCACCAGACTGAGTCCAACTAGATGGTGCCCAACTACCACCACTGACTGCTCTGACAGGGATCACAACACAGGGTCCCAGACAGAGCTGGAGAAAAATGTAGAACAAAATTATAACTCACAAAAAAAGACCAGACTTACTGGCCTGACAGAGACTGGAGAAACCCCAAGATTATGGCCCCCAGACAACCTTTCATCTCAGTAATGAATTCACTCCTGAGGTTCACCCTTCATCCAAAGATTAGACAGGCCCATAAAACAAAACGAGACTAAAGGGGCACAACGGCCCAGGTGCAAGGACTAGAAGACAGGAGGGGACAGGAAAGCTGGTAATAGGGAACCCAAGGTCGAGAAGGGAGAGTGTTGACATATCATGGGGTTGTTAACCAATGTCATAAAACAATACATGTACTAACTGTTTAATAAGAAGCTAGTTTGTTCTGTAAACTGTCATCTAAAGTACAATAAAAAAAAATAAATAACCAGGTTTAGTCACCACAATTTACCATTGTAGTTAATGATGGTTTCAAATCCTTTTTTTAAAAAGCTATGCTTCAACAGGAAGCAAACCTAAAGAAGTTGATTCAGTCTATCTTCCAAAGCACATTCAAAATTATTTTAAAAGTTTTGCCTAAAATCTTTTAGAAACAAAAAAACCTGTTGCCGTGGAGTCAGTTCTGACTCATAGTGACCCTATAGGACAGACTAGAACTGCCTCATAGGGTTTCTAAGGAGCACCTGGTGGATTCAAACTGCTGACCATTTGGTTAGCAGCTGTAGCCCTTAACCACTACACCACCAGGGTTTCCACAGGTGGATTAGTGTGTCCTAAATAAAAAGTCTCCCAAGAGAGCTGCAGGGTGCAAAATAGTTCTACCACTAAACCACTGAGTCACTGAACCCAAGAGTTGGGAAGGATCTTGAGGTCATTTAGTCCAATCTCCTACCCAAAACCTCTAGCACATACCATCAAAATACATAATAATGATGATAATAATAACGACAAACACTTATCTGGAATTTACAATGTACTTTATAATATTAATCCTCGTAATAACCTTGTGAGGTAGATAGTCTTGTTATTCCATTTTACAGATGAGGATAACTTTATAATATTAATCCTCGTAATAACCTTGTGAGGTAGGTAGTCTTGTTATTCCATTTTACAGATGAGGATAACTGAAGACAGAGGGGTATAGGTGACCATCTACCCTCTGCTTGAACTTTCACTATCTTACAGTTTCATTATGTAAAGGCTTTTCCTGATAGAAAGTTCCCCTATTGTACAGTTAAGGTTATGTGTTAACTTGGCTGGTCCATGATTCTCAGTGGATTGGCAGTTATGTAATGATGTAGTTTGGCAGCCATGTAATGATGTAATTTGGAAGTTATGTAATGATATAATTTGGCAGTTACACAATGATATAGTTATCCTCCATTTTGTGATATAGTGTGATCACCTCCATGATGTGATTTGATATGATCAGGCAATCAGTTGTAAGGGGAGTTTCCTCTGGGTCGTGGCCTGCATCCAATATATATATGGATGTTCTGGCAAAGCTCACTGGCTTTTGCTTGCTCTGGATCCTGCATCTGGCTCATCATCATCTGACCTCTGGTTCTTGGGACTTGAGCTAGTGGCCTCCACAGCCTGTGAGCCAGCAGCCTGCCTTCTGACCTGCTGATCTGGGGTTGATCAGCCCCTGCAGCTACGTGAGTCAGGAGAAGCCTACAGCCTAATGCCTGACCCATGGACTTGGAACTTGCCAGCCCCTACAATTGCATGAGCCATTTCCTTGAGATAAATCTCTCTCTCTCTCTAGATATATATGTATGCTTCACTGGTTTTGCTTCTCTAGAGAACTAAGCCTAAGACACCCTTAGAAAAGTTAATCCCAAAGTTTCGTTTGTAACAGCTTCAATTCATTTTAATTCTGAGTTATTTCTTCTTTTTCCTAGGTGATAGGAATTCCCAGCCCAAACTCAGCATGTACTTTTAGACCATTGCCCTCCCTGCATGAAGGCAGTGTTTTCCAAAAAGCATCCCTTGGCATCATTCTAAAGGTTATTGCCTGAATTACAAATTTACTTTTGCCCTTTGCTTCAAGGAAGGCCCCAGTTACCACAATGCTTCTTCCTAGGGTCCTGGAGCTCCAGGCAGGCAATAATTCAGGTCTCCTTAACAAGCAGGCAGTGGTTCTGTTGTCCAGGGGACAGAACTCAATAAACATGCTGTGCCATGAACATCCCCAATCTCCACTTACCTCTGAAACTAATTACCTTTCTAACTGTAGAGGATGTCCAGCCATGCTAATGAGCTGCTGGACAATGGCATTTTTCATTCTCAGGAGAAAAGCCACAATGCAGTTGCAGGAATGGGCATCAGGAGCATGATCATCTCTCCTCAGAAACAGAGCTCCAGAAATTCTCAAAATACTCCTTAGCAGGGAGCTGGACTTGGATGTAAATGTCTCCTGGAGCTGAACATATCCATTAATTAGCATTCACAGAAATAAAGAAAAATGAAGATTTAAAGGTCACCGCATTAGCATTTTACTGCATTTCTGAAGAGTTAATTTCCCACCCATTCCTTCTAGTAATCACTGTCTCAAAGGAGAATTTGACCAAAGCTGATTAGCAGACAGGTTTCCTGATGGCAGTATTCTCCTCCATAAATAATAATAAAAGAATAATTGTTTATTTGTTCAACTTTAACATTTTCATGTAAATGAGAGGCATGAAGACGGTTAAACTTTTTAGTTTAACTTTTAGTTTAACTTCTTGTTTTTCTGCAAACCAGGATCAGTGTCAGGCTTTTTTTTTTTTTTTTTTTTTAACACCAAGGTTTGACCAGTTATGACCTTTTCCCCTCGAAGGATCCCTTCTTGCAAAAGACCCATTACTGACAGTCTCTT
The DNA here is from genome assembly GCF_000243295.1 of Trichechus manatus latirostris. Lineage (NCBI taxonomy): Eukaryota > Metazoa > Chordata > Mammalia > Sirenia > Trichechidae > Trichechus > Trichechus manatus. The sequence continues at coordinate 7,811,211 of NW_004443946.1, read as the reverse complement.
TTACTACATGACCTGAGAAGTAATCACAATCTTTCAACTGCAGAGAATACAATACATTATTTCAATTTTAAGTCTGTCAGAGTCAATGAGAAAGTTCTGGTTTCATGAAGCAGTTTGGAATTCAGCAGTTGCTGGCCACCACACAGGTACCACCCCTTCCCCTTTGCTGCCACCATCTGCAATAACCACAAAGCTCTTACCTCGAAAGAGCTCCTTTCCTGTGAACATTTTTTTGTTGTGGTTGTCCCCACACTGCCCTGCTCCCCTAGAACCAAGGGGCAATGGGTCCCTGAGGGATGGGAAGAGCAAAAGTTACACACAGAGCCCAAAAATTCCCACAAGCTCAGAGAAGCAAGAATGCCTGTATGTTTCCTTCAGGAAAGTCTTCAAATGGACTTGCACTGCTTCTTCAATCTCTGATCCTTGTTGGGAAACATTTTACACCTTACTGTGGAAAGGTACACTCAGAGAAAGCCAGTCCCAGGCACTTTTCTTGCAGGGAGATCTCGCAGAGTTTGAGGGGATGGGAGATTGGAACACTGACCATCGTGACTGGTCAGGGCAGCCTTTAGCTTCTGGTAGCCAACAAAGCGTATTTGTTTTTATTGCACTTCCACACTGTGTTTCTTCAGGAGCACACACTCACATACATCAAGTACAGAATGTTTCTAAAGCTGATGGGAAGAAAAGTTAATGTCCTGACAATTCAACTCTGCAACACTTTTTTTCCCCAGCAAGCAGCCAAAAATTCCAAACCAGCAGCTGTAAAGGTCATATGGGAAATGTGTAGACATCTTCGAATAATTTCTTATGCACAAGAAGAGAATGTGTTGGAACAGGGAAAAGAATTGATGCTTCTCCATAGGTATCATCCTGAAATTCATGAGTCCTTCCCAGGCATGGTGACATTCCCCCTCCTTCCCTCTCTCCCCACCCACACATTGGCATCACCCACTTAATGCCAAGGTTTATTATTACTCAAGTTATAAGAGCATTATTGATTCACTTGCTTTCCTAGAACAGAGTGATGCCCAATGGACTCTGTTATTACAAATATAATAGGCAAGAAGCTGGCTTCTCTTGTTAATCAATTCCAAGTTTTATTGATCTCATCATGTCTATCTAATGATACACATCCAGGAACAATAAATCTCAAAAAAAAAAAAAAAAGATAAAAATCAGAAATCAAATGCATGCTGTACAGTATTTATAAGCTGGTCAGGTCCTCTCTTCTGAAGAAGTTGTGAACAAAAGCACTGTATTTTGACTGTGCATCAGGAGGAGCCCCCAGGGGCACACAGTCTCCATTACAGTTAAAAATGGAGAAGTTTATAATCCAACAGAAAGAAGGAAAGACTACATTACTATGAAAGAAGATGTATTACCTGGTCAATGGCCAGTAATAGCAGACAGAGTCATACATCATCCCTGAGTCTAACCAGGCAGTTCCCTGATGCCTATAGACCAGCAGGCAATGGGGCCCTCCTTTGAAGAAAAAAGACAGTGCTTCTAGGGAAATTTAAGGATTGAACATAGTCAACCCAACAGCAGAAGAAAGTCTTAGGAAGTAGCTGTGTCTCAGTTACCTTGGTCAAAAAAACAAGCTTACCCTTCCAGGCAACATGGCACTATAGACAGAAGCACCATGCCATCCCTCCACAGAAAAGACCCAAAAAACTAAGTCAAACAGAGACAATGTCAATCCTGAAACCCTAAGAACCAAATGAAGACATAAAGAACTCAGCCAAGCACCGAATGGAATAAGAAACTGACAGAGAACAGAGAACGAGGAGAGTTATGAGCGGAGGTCCCCTATCAGCTAACACAGTACGGATTCGCCATCTTGGACTCCTGTCAGAGATCAGTGAACAGGGAGTACAGGAAAGCAGCTTCATAGAGTTCCCAGCAGGAGACAGAACAACCGGTAACCAGCAATATACACTTTCTTACCTCCCACCCTTCTTTACCCCCACTTGGCCTCCTCTGCTTCCCATGGTCACAGTCTCTTGGCTGGGAGGCACAAGCTTCACCCCGGTGCTGCTTGGATCCCACCCGCCCACACTGGCTGGCTCCCTGAGTGCCATAGTTTGTGGCTGGTGTTGCTTTCTTCCACTTCTTTTGGTTTCTTCCATGCCTCTCACAACCTCCCCCTCCTTTCTCTCAAATACCTGGCTCCATGTGCCATCTTTGCTTTTTCTTGAAAGGTTGTGAAATGCCGCTTGACTGCAGAACTGCTTCCTGGCTGCACCGCCACGCTGGTGGGTTCCCTGGGGTTTTTTGTTTTGTTTTGTTTTGATTTGTTTTATTTTGTTTTGTTTGTTTTCTTTTTCTTTTCTTGGCTTGGGAGCCCCTTCTAGCCAGGCTGTACTGTGCAGCTTGGGAACTACTTCCCCAGTGTGTGCAGCTGCGCAGGGGGATCCCTGGGCGCATTTCTGTTTTTTGTTTTTGTTTTCTTTTTTCCTTTTTGTATTTCTTCATTTGTCAGTTTCTCATCTCACTATACTTACCTTCTCTTCCTGTCTCCTGAATACCTGCTGCTGTGTGACACCTCTACCCCTCTAGCAAGGCCGTACTTCGTGGTCTTGGAGCCACTTCCCCAGTCTTCGCAGCTGCACTGGTGGGATCCCTGGGGGCTTTTCTTTTCTTTTTCCTAATTTTTACTTATTTATTTTTACCCTTTTTCTTTTTTTCTTCTTTCTGTTTTTCTCCATTCTCAGTTTCTCATCTCTCCACTCCAATGTCAAGCTCCCTTAGCACTCTTTTTTTTGTTGTGTTTGTTTGTTTTTCACTCCTCTTTCTCTCCTCTCTCTACTCTTTCCCATAACCATCTTAGCTCCATACATGACAATCTCCCCCTCCTTCTGCCTACCTGCACCACGCGCTGAACATCACACTCCTAAGCAGCACAGGCACGGCCTACCAAAACTGGAACCTGCCTGGTACCAATTCCCGGCCCTCACTGTTGGCTCTAGTATGTGCAAAAAGCAACCTATCCAAGCAATTCTCCATCAGCTGGACCTGCCTTGCTGCACCATAGCTAAGTGAGTGAGCCTGCCCCTTGGTCAAGTAGATGAAAAGTATCCTGCCCACAGACAAGCAAACAACAAAGGATGCACAGCCCACCTGCTCAGACATAACCAAATAAAACAAAAAAGTAAGATGAAACAAACAAATCTACAATCAATAAATGAAGAAAATAACTACTGAATGTCCTGAAGACAGCAGAAATATAAAAACAAATTTAAAAAAACAGGACAGGATGGTTCTAGTAGGCGCCCAAAATAAAACACCAAATGACTCTCCAGTAGAAGAAAAGGCATTAGAACTACCCGGTAGGGAATTCAAATCTCTAATATTCAGAGCTATCCAAGAGCAGAAGCAAAAAGCAGACAAAAATGAGGAAAAAATAGACAAAGTCATGGAAAAACCGGACAAAGTCAAGGAAAATACAGACAAAAATTGGAATAATTCAGGAAAATAATACAGGAACAAAATGCCAAAATAAACTTACAACTAGAAATCATACAAAAACAACAATTAGAAATCCAAAAGATAAACAACAAGATTTCAGAAATGGACAATGTCAAAGAAGGGCTGAGGAGCAGGTTTGAAACAATGGAAGACAGGATCAGCAAAATTGAAGGCAAACACTTGGATACGACTCTGAGGAAAAACCAGAAAAAAAGAACAAAGAAAAATGAAGAAACCCTGAGAATTATGTGGGATACAATCAAAAGCAAAAATTTGCGAGTGATCGGAGTTCCAGAACAGAGGGAGAAAACAGAAAACACAAAGAGGATCACTGAAGAACTGCTGACAGAAAACTTCCCCAATATCATGAAAGATGAAAAGCTGACCATCAAAGAAGCTCAATGAACCCCATATAGGATAGACCCCAAAAGGAAATCACCAAGGCATATCATAATCACACTCACTAAAACCAAAGACAAAGAATCCTGAGAGCAGCTCGAAAAAAACAAAAAGTCACATACAGAGGAGAAACAATAAGACTAAGCTCGGATTATTCAGCAGAAACCATGCAGGCAAGAAGGCAATGGGATAACATATATAAAACCTTAAAAGAAAAAAATTGCCAGCCAAGAATAATATATCCTGCAAAACTCTCATTCAAATATGATGGTGAAATCAAGATATTTCCAGACAAATAGAAATTAAGGGACTATGTAAAAACCAAACCAACCTTACAAGAATTATTAAAGGGAGTCCTTCAGTCTGAGAACAAACAACATCAGACCACAGGCTGAATCTAGGACGCAAGATTATACCAGCCAGATACCAACCTAGGAAATGAACTTTCAAGGACTAGCCAAAATCAAAAGAATTACAACAGGGAACCAGAGACGGTAATCTGTAAATGACAACACCGTTAGAAAAATAAAAGAGGGTTAACAGTCCCACAATAATAGTAGACTTCAACACACCACTCTTGGTAAAGGACAGAGCATCGAGAAAGGAACAACAAGATACAGAAGACCTAAAGGGCACAATCAGCCAACTTGACCTCATAGACATATATAGAACACTCTACCCAACAGCTGCAAAGTACACATTCTTTTCCAATGCACATGGAACTTTCTCCAGAATGGACCACATCTTAGGCCACAGAGCATCCCTCAACAAAATCCAAAACACTGAGATAATACAAAGTATATTCTCTGACCACAACACCATCAAGGTAGAAATTAACAACCGGAAGAGCAAGGACGGAAATCAATTACATGGAAACTGAATAATACCCTGCTTACAAACCACTGGGTAATAGAAGAAATCATAGATGGAATCAAAAAATTCCTAGATTCAAATGAGAATAAAAACAAATCATATCATAATCTTTGGGACCCAGCAAAGGCAGTCCACAGAGGACTATTTATAACAATAGAGGCACACATCAAAAAAGAAGAAAGGGACAAAATCAAAACATTAACTACACAAATCAAAGAAAGAGAACAGCAAAAAAAAGCCCACAGTCACTAGAAGAAAGGAAATAATAAAGATCCAAGCAAAAATAAATGAAATAGAGAATAGAAAAACAATAGAAAGAATCAACAAAACCAAAAGTCGACAAACCACTGGCCAGACTGACAAAAGAAAAACAGGAGAGGATGCAAATATCCCAGATAAGAAATGAAATGGGGGACATTACAATAGACCCAAGTGACATAAAAAGGATCATAACAGAGTACTATGAAAAACTATACTCCATCAAATTTAAAAACCTAGTGGAAATGGATAAATTTCTAGAAACACACTACGTATCCAAACTAACACAAAGTGATATTGACATTCTGAACAGACCCATAACAAGAGAAGAGATTGAAAAGGTAATAAAAAAGCTTCCAACAAAAAAAAGCCCTGGTCCAGATGGCTTCACTGGAGAATTCTACCAAACATTCAGAGAAGAGTTTATACCAGTACAACTCAAACTATTTCAGAACACAGAAAAGGAAGTGACACTTCCTAATTCATCCTATGATGCCAGCATAACCCTAATACCAAAACCAGGCAAAGACACCACAAAAAAAGAGAATTACAGACCAATATCTCTCATGAATATAGATGCAAAAATTCTCAACAAAATTCTAGCCAATAGGATTCAGCATCATATCAAAAAATAATACACCACAACCAAGTAGGATTCATACCAGGTATGCAAGGATGGTTCAACATTAGAAAATCTGTTAATGTAATCTACTGCATAAATAAAAGGAAAGAAAAGAATCACATGATTATATCAATTGATGCAGAAAAGCATTCCACAAAGTCCAACACACATTCCTGATAAAAACTCTCAATAAAATATGTGTAGAAGGGAATTTCTCAATGTAATAAAGGCATCTATGGAAAACCAACGGCCAACATCATTCTTAATGGAGAGAGGCTGAAAATATTCCCCTTGAGAACAGAACAAGACAGGGATGCCCTTTATCACCACTCCAATTTAACATTGTGCTGGAAGTCCTAGCGAGAGCAATAAGACAAGAAAAATAAATAAAGGATATCTAAATTGGTAATGAAGAAGTTAAACTATCCCTATTTGCAGACAATATGATACTACACATTGAAAACCCAAAAGACTCCATGAGAAAACTACGGGAACTAATAGCAAGATTCAACAGAGTAGCAGGATACAAGATAAACACAAAAATCAGTTGGATTCCTATACACCAATAATGAGAACAACGAAAAGGAAATCAGGAAAACAATACCATTTATAATAGCCCCTAGAAAAATAAAATACTTAGGAGTAAATCTAACCAGGGATGTAAAAGACCTATACAAATAAAACTACAAAACACTGCTGCAAGAAACCAAAAGAGATCTATATAAATGGAAAAACATACCATGCTCAACATCGTGACAGTGACAATCCTACCCAAAACAATTTACAAACACAATGCAATCCTGATCCAAATACCAACAACATTTTTTAAAGAGATGGAAAAACTAATCATTAACTTTATATGGAAAGGGAAGAAGCCCCAGATAAGTAAAGCACTAACAAAGAAGAAGAAGAAAGTAGTAGGACTTGCACTACCTGACCTCAGAACCTACTATACAGCTACAGTAGTCAAAACAGCCTGACGCTGGTACAACGACAGACACATTGACCAGTGGAACAGAATTGAGAACCCAGATGTAAATCCATCCACCTATGGTCACCTGATCTTTGACAAGGGCCCAAAGTCCATCAAATGGGGAAAAGACAGTCTTTTTAACAAATGATGCTGGCAAAACTAGATGTCCATCTAAAAAAAATGAAACAGGACCCGTACCTCGCACCATACACAAAACTAATTTAAAATGGATCAAAGACCTAAATATAGAGCCAGAAACTATAAAGTTCATAGAAGAAAAAATAGAATCAACACTAGAGGCCCTAATACATAGCATTAACAGGATACAAATCATAACTAACAACACACAAACTCCAGAAGATAAGCTAGATAACTGGGATCTTCTAAAAATTAAACACTTATGCTCATCAAAAGACTTCACCAAAAGAGTAAAAAGAGAACATAAAGACTGGGAAAAAAATTTTGGCCATTACAAATTAGACAAAGGTCTAATCTCAAATCTACAAGAAAATCCAACACCTCCACAACAAAAAGACAAATAATCCAAGTAAAAAATGGGCAAAGAAACTGAACAGATGCTTCACCAAAGAAGACATTCAAGCGGCCAACAGACACATGAGGAAATGCTCGTGATCACCAGCCATTAGAGAAATGCAAATTAAAACCACAATGAGATACCATCTCACCCCTGCGTTACTGGCACAAATCAAAAAAACTGGAAATAACAAATGTTGGAGAGTCTGTGGGGAGATCGGAACTCTTATGCACTGCTGGTGGTAATGCAAAATGATACAACCATTTTGGAAAACTATATGGTGCTTCCTTAGAAAGCTAGAAATAGAAATACCATACGATCCAGCAATCCCACTCCTATGAATATATCCTAGAGAAATAACAGCCCTCATGCAAATAGACATATGTACACCCATGTTCACTGCAGCATTGTTCACAATAGCAAAAAGATGGAAACAACCTAGATGCCCATCAACAGATGAATGGATAAACAAACTATGGTACATACACACAATGGAGTACTACGCAAAGATAAAGAACAAGGACCAATCTGCGAAGCATCTCATAACATGGATGAATCTGGAGGGCATAATGCTGAGTGAAATAAGCCAATCACAAAAGGACAAATATTGTATGAGGCCACTACTGTAAAAACTCATGAAAAGGTTTACATGAAAAAGAAACAATCTTTGATGTTTACGAGGGAGGGGAAGCACTAAATAGACAACAGCTAAGTGGTAACTTTGGTGAAAGGTAAGACAGTACACAATACTGGGGAAGCCAGCACAACTTGTTCAAAACAAGATCATAGAAGCTCCATAGACACATCCAAACTTCCTGAGGGACCGAATTGCTGGGCTGAGGGCTGCGGGGACCATGGTATCAGGGAACATCTAGCTTAACTGGTATAACATAGCTTATAAATAAAATGTTCTACATTCTACCTTGGTGAGTAGCGTCTGGTGTCTTAAAAGCCTGTGAGCAGCCATCTAAGATACTCCACTGGTCTCACCCCTTCGGGAGCAAGGGAGAATGAAGAAAACAAGATACAAGGGAAAGATTAATCCAAAGGACTGATGGACAACTACCACAGCCTCCCCCAGACTGAGTCCAGTACAATTAGATGGTGCCAGGCTACCACCACTGACTGCTCTGACAGGGATCACAACAGAGGGTCCCGGACAGAGCTGGAGAAATAGAACAAAATTCCAACTCACAAAACAAGACAAGACTTACTGGCCTGACAAGACTGGAGAAACCCTGAGAGTATGGCCCCCGGATGCCCTTTTAGCTCGGTAATGAAGTCACTCCCAAGGTTCACCTTTCAGCCAAAGATTAGACAGGCCCACAAAACAAAACAAGACTAATGGGGCACAACAGCCCAGGACAAGGACTAGAAGGCAGGAGGGGACAGGAAAGCTGATATTAGGGAACCCAAGGTTGAGAAGGGAGAGTGTTGACATGTCATGGGGTTGTTAAGCAATGTCATAAAACAATATGTGTACTAACTCTTTAATGAGAAACTATTTGTTCTATAAACCATCAGCTAAAGTACAATAAAAAAATTTTGAAAAAAAATAAACAAGCTTACACTAAGAGGTATATATAAGGCAGGCTGGCACTTAACTGAATCATATCTACAAATAAGTAGAACAGGATCAACAAAATGTTTGAACAAAAGAATTATTATGGACAATTCAGATCCTAGGTTGGTACTCTAAGAATTCTCTGGCAGAAGGACTCATCTACCAGATGCAAGCAGTGAGTCCTCTGAGTCTTTATGTAACCCAACCTTCCCCAAATCTAACCCCCTTGTGGGCACAGCTGGAGTTGTAGTAACAGGAATGACCCACATGTCACTAGCTCTTGTCTCCCCTCCTGCAAAGGGTCCCCAAGCACTTCTGAGAGTTCTGGAAAACGTCTGCTGTGTGCTCATGAACACTCTCCCTCCTGCTGGACACTATATGCTCTGCCCAGGGCTGCTAATCCACTGGAACCTGCTGTCACTGCTCAACTGCACCACCGTCAGCACCCTGACCCGCCATAATGCCACAGCTGTTGGGTGGTTTATGGCAAAGCAAGGTAGAATTCTCCCCTCCCTTTCAGTGATACTTGTTAAAGCTATGCTTTCCTATATCCCAACATTTACAGTTTTTAGCAGAAGAGCTCTTTCAGTTCTTGCCAATCACGCTTTCTCTGCTTAGTTTCCAAGGGTAAAGAGTCCAGCAACAGACAATATACACTGTCCCTCGAGTCACTACACCCCTCCAGTAATTAAGGCTCTGTTACTGGGTCAATTCAGAGTGCCTGGCCCTTCTTCCCTTAGGATAAGTTCTCTTCTAGGAGGCTCCTTAGCTCCCTTGCACAGAAACTTCTGCCACATCATGGTGCAGGTAGCCAGTCATGGCCAGATATACTGGAAACCCAGCAGCAAACAGATATCAGGCTGAGCAGGGATCCCTCTTATGTTTGTATAAGAAAGCTATACCACATCGTCACAGAGATGTCTCACAGTGGCACGAGGCTCTGGTGCAGAGAGCCAGCACACACCATGGAATCCTCTAATATTTATTTTCTTCATCTGAACTGATACACGTATCACCATTGACAGGCAGCAATGGAAGCAACACAGTTCTATTTCCAGAAAGATGGTGCAGTTTTGAATCAGAAATTTAAAAGCGTCCTTCACTCTCCTAAAGGCAAGAATCAAATCAGGGTATGGCTGGTAGAATGCAAGGGAGCAATTTCCATCTTTTCTTTGAGATATTTCAAGTTCTTCCATTACCTCTCAGGCTCGCCTGCTTGCAGGAGCCACTCAGGGAATATTTGCTGAACAAAATAGAGCCCTATTTCATTTCCCACGTGGAAGAGGGAGAAGGGAGAGAAACAGAAGTGATTCTTGCTTCTTTTATCCTATCTCAAGTCCTGAATCAAATCCACTTTTCTCGTATCTACTAAACAAAGGACCGACGTTTCCACTGGAGCAGGCCTTCCCATCTTGCTTAACTTTGCTCTCCTAAAGGCAACGCACAGAAGGGTAAGGCACAGAACTACCCTGGGTGACTGGTGACAAAACACTGACTAAAAATGTCTTCCCTAGTTTTGATGCTTTCAGTTGATGGTGAAAATAATAAGCAAATATTTTATTTTTACCAAGGATTCTAGGTTTCAAAAGTATCCCTTAGCATTTATCTTACCCACACAAGTCTAATAGACCCAAAAACAACCAAACCAGTTACTGTCCACTCCAACTCATAGTGACCCCATGTGTTTCAAAGTAGAACTGTGCTCCATGGGGTTTCCAATGGCTGTGATTTTTCAGAAGTAGATTGCCAGGCGCTTCTTCTGAGGCACCTCTGGGTGGATTTGAATGGCCAAGCTTTCAGTAAGAACAGAATTTTTTTTTCTTCCTATTTTAGAGACAGAATATATAAGACCATTTACTTACTGACTCACACACTCACTCACTTATTCACTCTTTCACTCTTCCATCCATCCGTCCATCCTTTATTCCCTCCATCTCAAACCTGAATTACATTCATCTTTCTAACTGTGCATTACAAAGAAGTACCAAATTCACAACATGAACAGGAGAAGGTAGAAGCTTACAATCTTTCTCTCTACCCCATCCCTTACCATGTGTATCAGTCAGTGCTCAACCAGAAGAACAGAACCAGCAGGAGATAATATATTAAGAGATTTATTGAAAGGAATCAATTTATGTGATTGTGGGAGCTGTCTAGACACATCTAAACTCTATAGCATACACCATCAGGAAGGACAGTCTGGAACTCTCCGCACTGGCCGAAGCTGCTGTCCACAGGTGGAATTTCTCCTACTTCATGGAAGCCTCAGCTCTGCTCTCAAGGCCTTTTAACTGATTGAATGAGGTCCATTCACAAATTACATAGGATAATCTCACTTAATCAATGTCAGCTGATTATGAAATTTAATCACATCTGCAAAATACCTTCACAGCACACATCTACAAAACACACGTCACAGATTAGTATTTTACCGAATAACTGGAGGCTGTAGCCTAGCCAAGTTGACACATAAAAAAGACCATCACACCATCCACAAGACAACACTTCAAACTCACTGGTCTTAGTTTCCTCAAACCATTCAATTCTAAGGACTGTCCTCTTTGCTACATTTCAGCCATTTAGAATTGTAATTACACTTTGGACTACATCGTTATTGGCAAGTTCACAAATTTTAAGATCTGTAAATGTGAAATGCCTCTGACTGTATTTAACATTTCCTTCTCTCTAAGTCCTACCGAGAGTGTTCTTGATGTCTGCCATAACCCACCTCTAGACCCCGTTCACATGACCCTAGTCCGTCAACACCCTCTGGCTCTCACGTGGCTCTCCATGCAGACGCGATCATACTCAGCCTGGTCATCAATGCAGTGAAGTCACTAGGGTTGGTGTCACCCCCCATGCTAATTACCACAATACTGTAGCTGAAACACTAGAAAATTTGACAAAATCAGTGGCTATGAAAACACGAGCAGTAATGAAAACAACAGTGTGTGCTTGTAGCGCCTGCAGACAAAACCACGTGATTCGAAGCAACATTGTAATTGGGTATTAATGACAGCTCTGACCAGAGAGCATTGAAAGGTTCAAAAAAGTAAATTAGCATAGAGTTTTAGCCTTGTAGGTATCCTGATACAGTAAGCTGGGCTTCAAAAAATGTTTTTGTTGTTATAGTTAACTACAGGTATATTTTTATTAAAAAATAGTAAATTTCTGCTGAAATACTGCACAAAAATTTTATAGACAGTCATTTTGGTGTCACCCCCTCTAACAGTGTCACCTGGTATGGTTCACCCCCCCAACAGCCCCCAGTGATGCCACTGCATCAAGGCTTTGGTAGCATGGGTATCCCTTCTCTGAGACTTCCTTCTGACTTACATGTCTTCAATCCTGGGGAAATATCCAATCTTTTCTCTTCTCTGCCCCTGCCCTTCTCCCACCCTGTCTCCCTCCCTCTCTCTCATAGTCTACTGTGATATCCTGGAAAGTCATTGAATGAGGTCAACGATTGATGCCACAATAAATTCTCGTTCTCCACCCTAAGGCAGGCTTCCACTGCTGTTTGGGCTTTTACTTACTACCAACAGATTCCCTCTATCATTCTTCCAATATGTTAAACCTGTTCCATCTGTTCAAGCCTCCAGCTCTCCCTTCTCTTCAGGTGGCTTGGCATCCTAATGGACTGAAGCTGTGTAGCGTGAGCTTTCCCTACTCTCCCTTCCCACTTTAAATTTTCTCTGTATCTTCCCCCACCCTTTGCTCTTCTTGAATCGCGTTCTTATATTATCAGCATTCCCTTGGATGCTTCGAGTTCTCTTTTGCTTTTTTGTCATCATTAAAAAGCATGTGCAGTACTCTGCTCTAAAACAAAACCCAATGAAGCAAAATTCCTATGTTCCCACTTCTTCCTCAAGTTAAATCTTCTTATCAGTTGCCTTCCTTTTTCTCCCAATGTCCTCGAGGAGCCGACCCTGTCTACTTTCATCCCTCCCCTGGCTCCTGACTCCTCACCAAAGACATGATTGTCTTAAAGATCAGTAACTTACCAGTCACCAAATCTAACAGCCTTGTTTGCAGCATTTCACTGTTAAACCAACCTCTCTCAGGTCTCTACATTTGGTAATTTTCTTGGTTTTCCTCTGACTCTCTTGACCAATCCTTGTTTGTTTCCTCTTTTCAGTGGTTCTCCTTTATTACACATTTACAGATTTCATGCACCTACATCTTTCAGACTGAGTATTCAAAACCCCAAGGCTTCACCAGTATGCAGTAGGAGGATATGAACATGCAGGATAACCAAGGTGCATCTAATTAGAGAAAATATATAAAAAAAATAAAAATAGGGACACTTTATGGAGAATGCAAAATGCTATAATACTTAATATTAAACCACAAGACTTCCAAGAAACAGCAGAGCTGTAGCAGGCTGCTTCAAGCCACGCCTTCTAGACCTCAGAGGTATGTCATTCACTGTTCTCTGCCGCTATCTCCTTTGAATCTTATGGCAAACCTGCTATTAGGACGATATCATTATTATTCAGCTTAGTAGGCAAGGAGGCTGAATGTAGGATAAGTTAATTAACTTGTGATTTCAGTTATCTAGTGTTGCATAGCAAACCACCTGAAACTTAGTGATTTGAAACAACTACCAATTTATTATTTTAAATGTTTCTGTGGGTGGACTGGGGCTCAGCTGGACAGTTATTTTACTGGCCTCACTTGGGATTTCTAAGGGAGCTGCAGTCACATGGTGGCTGGGGCTGGAATGTCTTATGGTTCACTCACATATCTGGCCCCTTGCTAGGGGCAGCTAAAAGGCTGGGCTGCTGGGATGGCTGGGTCTCTCTCTCTCTCTCTTTGTGTAATCTCAGAGTCTTTCCCTCCATAAATGGGCTTTCCAGCAGGGTAATTGGACTTACACTGTAGCTCAGGGCACCTCAAAGAGCAGAGCCTTCTTAAGATTTAAGTCCATAACTGGCACAGTATCGCCTCTACCACATTCTGTTGGTTAGTGAGTCACAGTTCTGGACTAGATTCAGGAAGTGGGGATGGGGGCAAGGTTCACTGGGACTTAGCAATGTAACTGGCTACTGCACTTAGTCTGATTGATGAAGCTGAGACTTGGACCCAGTTCTTTAACTCTGAATCTTGTAAATCTTGTCTTTGTTCTACTGTCCCTCCTTATTGTTATTCTTATCCCTAACTGAGGTATTTCCCAAGGTTCTGTCCTCAGCCTCTTTCTCTCCACCCACCTTTCTCTGTCTGGCAAGCTCATCCCGTTTCAGGAATTCGGCAGCTCACTTCTATGGGAATGAGTATCACACCTCCCCTCTTTGACTTCTCCCTTTTCCAGTAGTCTGCTGGATCAGGAAGTCCAACCAGTCCTTCAGGCTAAATGTGTCCGATAGGGAATCCATGCTCTTCCCTTGCTCTCATTGACCATCTCTATTCCTTATTTTTGATCATGGATTCAGCTCTTTCAAGCCACTCAGGCTGGAAGTCTCAGAATACCTTTGACACCTCCCTCTCCTGCAGCCTACACATAATCAAGGTGCCAAATACTATCCATTCGACCTCTTCCTCACCTTTCAATCCATGTTCCCAGGCCCTTATAAGACTTTGCCTAGACTGTTTTAAAAACTGTAATTTTAAACACAACGAATGGTGTAAAACTAGAAGGGGAGGAATCACTCATAACTCAGAAACCCTACCACCCTCATACAATTACTATCTTAATTTAGTTTATTTTTTAAATGCATAATTTTAGACAATTATTGTTGTATTATATGTATACTATTGTTGACCGCTTTGTTCACTGACAATTTTTTTTTCAGTTCGGCAACATAATCTTATAACCATAATATTTTAATGACTGTACAATTTTCCATCCCATGAGTGTATCCTCATTTACTTAACAATTTCTCTGTTATTGGATATTTTTCTCAACATTACATTTTTTTCTTGCTATTATAAATTACTTGGTAATGAACAATTTCATTTATGTAGCTTTTTAATGTTTGAGGTTACTTCCTAAATATCTGAAATTGGTATTACTAGGTTTAATGATATGAATACTCTTATGACTCTTGATACATATTGCCAATTACTTTCCAAATCAGTTGAACTGTTTTATATACAGTTTTGTATGTAACAGATAAGCATATAATTTTCCTATACCCTCAATTAAAACTGAATAATATCATCAAATTTTTGCTAATTTAATTAGCAAACAATGATATCTCATTTCAGTTTGCATTTCCTTGAGCAATAGTGAAACTGGCTGTTTTCATACATTTGATCCATTATAGTTTGTCTTTTAGGAATTATACGGCCCTGTCTTTCGTTCATTTACCCATTGACATCTTGCTATATTTTTTATCGATTTTCTGTAATAACAATATTAAAATTTGTGTTATATTTCCTGTAAACATTTTCTTTTTGCATACTTTAGTTGGAATCAACTTGACAGCAACGGGTATCTACAGTCTATTTCTCCTTCAATTGTCTACATACCTTTTAATACATTGTTTTTTAATCACAGTCCTGAAAATTACCAAAAAAACAAACAAACAAATCTGTTGCCATTGAGTTGATTCTGACTCATAGCGACCCCATAGGGCAGAGTAGAACTGCCGCATAGGGTTTCCAAGGTTCTAATCCTTACGAAAGCAGAATGTCACATCTTTCTCCTGCAGAGCAGCTGGTGGGGTCAAACCCCTGACCTTTCAGTTAGCAGTTGAGTGCTTAACCACTGTGCCATCAGGGTTCCTTTCATATTTAATATATAAGAATATATCTTATATTTTAATATATTTTTTCTTTGAAAATACTGACAGATAACTAATTCTTTGCAGTTCACCATCAACACTACAAAGGCTCCATCCCTTGTAGTTCATTACTATCAGATTAATTCGATACTCTCACGTAGATTCTTGCTTATTGTCTCCAGAAAAAGCAAACTCATGAAAATGGCTGATGTTGACACCCATAAATTTTTTGCAGCTACCTTACAACATTATTGGTGTAGCAGCTTTTTTTTTTTTTTTTTAAGAAATCTTTTATTACATGATATTTTGTAGGTTCTAGGAGAATCTCTAGGTTCCAGTGGGAAACCTGGAACCAGTGCTCCTAAAAGACTTCTCCATACATTTCCAAAGGCAGGTGGAATTTTCCCATGCTTGTTTGGAAAAGGTCAGTGAAATACTGGTACTTGGTAAAGAGAATTCAGTTCTTTCTTGATCAGATATTATAGGAACGTTGGCAATATCACTAGTAGCCTGTGTTCTGATAAGAACATTAGAACTTTGATAAAAACATAAGGACTTGGCAATGTCACTAGTTTCCTTGATCTCACACATTGGCCACCACTCAGTGCACCTAGCAAAGGAGCCTCGCAGCAGTCCCAGGAGAGCATGTTGTCTCATTACAGACCTAAAGTCAATTGTTATGGGCCACTTTCACTGGGTTTTCCACATAGAGAAGAAGAGTAAATATGTCTTTCCAGGCAAGAAATAGTCACCCAATTGAGAATCCAAAATGATGACTTCTTTAGTCCATCGTCTGTAAATCAATCTGTAATCATCTGTAGAAGTTCAGCTTCTACTCCACAAAGTCAACTCGCTGTCCTGTGTCCATGCTGCACTGGGTCTCACCAGAGCCCTCTGCTTGGTCATCTTCACAGGCTCTTTCTTCTTCCTTTGCCATCATATCAGTCACACACTTCAACCCACATCTGAAAACAGACCCCTTTCAGGAAGCTCTCCAACAACTTCCTCTTGACCTCGTTGTCTCAGAACATAGATTACTAGGTCATTGCTGTGTTATTTTGTACTTGTTTTTATCTTACTTGCTAGCTCTTACTCACTCCCCTGACTAAACAAGATCATTGAGCACATGACTGTCATTGTTTCCATATCTCTCAGGTGACCTGAACTTTATCTTTAATACTTCAGATCAGATTGAAAAAAAACAAAGGATTAAAAAAATCATTTTTATTACATAGGTAACACTCTTGCATTGTGGAAAAATTATAAAATACTGAGAAGCAAATAGAAAATAATAACATTACCCATAATTCCACCTGCAAGTAATAGCAGCTGCTAGCACATTGTATATATCCTTTGTGGATTAGAAGCTGAGCTGAGAATATGGCCTTGAACCTATGCACACATGTTTACTCCTTAGAGAGGCACTCACATGGACTTTGATCACAAATACGTGCATTACATGGTTGTGTCTGTGGGTAGCTGTGATTACAGATGATAGACTAAATAAGTCATGATTTTAGATTCTCAATTGGGTGAATATTGCTTGCCTGATAAAGGTATATTTATTCCACTTCTCTACATGGAAAACTTAGTGAAATTGGCCCATAAAAATTGACTTTAGATCTGTAACAACACTGCTCCCCTGGGACTGCTGCAAGGCTCATTTGCTAGGTGTACCAAGTGGTGGCTAATGTGAGATCAAGGAAATTAGAGATCATGCTAGATACATAATTGTATAGATGATGTATTAGTTATCTAGTGCTGGTATAACAGAAATACCACAAGTGAATGGTGTTAACAAACAGAAATTTATTTTTTCACAGTTTAGGAGGCTAGAAGTCCAAATTCAGGTTGCCAGCTCTAGGGGAAGGCTTTCTCTCTCTGTCGGCTCTGGGGGAAGGTCTCCGTCTCCTTTCAACATCTGTGGGCCCAGTGTTCCTTGGAGATCTCCATGTGTCTTGGCATCAATCTTTCCCTGGGTTTAGGAGGTTCTCGGTGCAGGGATCCCAGGTCCAAAGGATGCACTCTGCTCCCAAAGTCCTTTCCTGGCGGTAGTGAGGTTCTTCTCTCTCTCTGCTCACTTCTCTCCTTTTATCTCTTGCAAGATAAAAGGTATGACTCAAACAAGGGTTTGACTTGAGTAAGGGTGGTGATTTAAGTTAGGGTGGTGTGACTCAAAACACGTCTCACCCTAATCCTGCATCACTAATATAATAAACATAACCTAATCCTCATTAACATAACCTAATCCTGCCTCATTAACATCTAGAAGTCAAGATTTACAACATACCACAAAATAGAAGATAATTACATCAGATCACAAAATGGAAGACAACCACACAATGCTGGGAATCATGGCCTAGCCAAGATGACACATATTTTGAGGGGACACAATTCAATCCATGACAGATGGATATGGATATGGATATGGACATGGACATGGGTATGGATATAGACATATGGATATAGCTATATTACAAAAAATGTACAGCTTGTTTTCTAGCCAGTTTTGAAAAAAATGACTAGATTACGAATGATTATGTATATAAAAATTACTTAGGGAAAATACAACTTAAATATTTTACATCAACATTGTGTTTTACCACTTTTTAAGTTAATTTCCAAAAGACTATTCTCCTTTACCTGGAAGATAGAAGAGGTATACTGCCAATTCATTGGCGGCCTTTCCTGGACATAAGAACGGTTAAATATAAGCATGGGTTCCTGGGGCAATATTATGAAATCTCCTTTAGGTATCTTAGTAAAAACAGTAACAAATAACACAGATTATAATATATAAAGGGTAATGTAAATGTGGCCCTCTTTGAAGGCAAGAGTAAAAAGGCAAAACAACCCTCCATGTTGCCACATAAAATTCTGCTTCTATGTAGGGGATCATATGACAAAGTGGCTGAGTCAGGAGTCCTGAGTCCCATTTCTAACTCTGTCACTAATGAGTTCTCTATCACAGGGATGTCATAGAGGAGATCATTGATGAGAAGATGTAGGACATCAGCTGTGGTCATGATTCCTTTGTTTCTAGTTATGAGAGTTAGGAAAAGAATCTAGCTTCTTGTTGGTTCTTACACTTTTCTTCCCCCTCCTTGTGAGACTTTATAAGTAGAAATTACTATTTAAAAAAAATTGTAGTCAGTATAGCTTGAGAGTTTTCAGCTTCTTGGAGATTAGCAAAGGCTTTCTGACAAAATAAAGACACACGTCCCCACCCCGCATCCATATACTCGTTCAAAGCTTTTATATAATCATATGCCATTTCCTGGGTTTGGATGGACCAGAAAATACAACACAGTGTGAGAACAAGCAAGTTTGGAGTCTTTGAAGCTCAAACAGAAGGAAAAAATAATGCAAACTGTCAGAAAGGTTGGGGAGATATAAATCCAAACAGTGTCTACCCTCTACTGTCTCTTTGCAGTCTAATGCTACTCCTGAAAAAA
Source organism: Trichechus manatus latirostris (assembly GCF_000243295.1). Taxonomy (NCBI): domain Eukaryota; kingdom Metazoa; phylum Chordata; class Mammalia; order Sirenia; family Trichechidae; genus Trichechus; species Trichechus manatus. The sequence goes on along the minus strand of NW_004443946.1, from coordinate 7,792,336 downwards.
AGTCTTCATAACACAGTGTGGCCATCCCAATGCTAAGAGAGCTCACCACTTCCACATGTCAAGTCAGACACACTCTTTTATAGCCCTGGCATTCTTTGGATAGGGTTTTACTAAGTTGAATTGTACTGTATTTATTCAGATATAGTATCAACTTTTATACTATTTGGGCAGGACAGGGAAATTAGAGAAAAGATGGAGTTGGTGAGATGAAGAGTAAAGTATATCCAGATATGTCCTCTCAAACTTGAGAGGCTGAGCAACACTTTTCTCAACTGAAAAATGTAGATAATAATCCTCATTGACGTGTCATAAGGATCAAATTATGTAATAGATCTGAAAGGGCTTGATAAACTGGAAAGCATTATATCATTATGAGGTAATATTATTACAAAAGATAATAATCCCCTTGTCTATAAACTGAAGGTGGTGGCATGAATGATGTCTAAGGTTTCTTCCCATAGAACCTGTGCATACCTAATTTATTATACTTTCGACATTTTACAACCAGTCCAGACCTCTTCTCTTGTTTCTACTATCCACCGAATTGCCTACTTGACATGTCCACTTGGATATCTAAAAGTCACCTCAAACTCTACAGAAAGTTCCTTCTTTTCTCTAATTTCCCTGTCCTGCCCAAATAGCTATAAAAGTTGAAACTATATCTGAATAAATACAGTACAATTCAACTTAGCAAAATCCTATCCAAAGAATGCCAGGGCTATAAAAGAGCGTGTCTGACTTGATGTGTGGAAGTGGTGAGCTCTCTTAGCATTGGGATGGCCACACTGTGTTATGAAGACTTTTTTTCAGGAGTAGCATTAGACTGCAAAGAGATAGTACAAGGTAGACACTGTTTGGATTTATTTCTCCCCAACCTTTCTGACAGTTTGCATTATTTTTTCTTTCTGTTTGAGCTTCAAAAACTCTTCCAAAAGTAAGCTCATGATCTTTCCTCCTCAAACTCGGACCTCTTTCATTCTTCATACTCAGGATATGGTGCCACCTTTCATCAAGTTACTCAAGCCAGAATCTTGGGGGGAAGCACTAATATCTCCCTTTCATCTCTGCCCTATGTCCAATCCATCCCCAACTCCAGTGATAGTACTGCCTTTAATATCTCTTCAATGCCCACTTGTCTCCCTCTCCAGTTCCATCACTACAACAACCACTATTTTGGTCCAAGCTAACCTCATTTTTTGCCTGGACTACATAATAGCCTCCTCACTGCTCTCCTTGCACCCCCAGACTTGGCTTGTCTCCTCTCACCCATCTGTTTTTCATACTATTTGAGAGAAATTGTTTCAAAACACAGATCTAATTTTGTCATGCTTCTGTTTAAACAGCTTCAATGGCTTCCCATAACTCGTAGGAAAAAGACATCAAAACCTTCATGGTCCAGCCACCACCTGCTGGTCCATCCTTATCTTGCTGTCTCCATTCTAGGCACACTGGCCTTGCCTCAGTTTCTTGAATCTGTCATATTCCTTCCTGCCACAGACATTTATGCTTACTGCAATCTCTGCCTGAAACTGTCTCTCCTCAACTCATCACCTGGTTAACTCGGGTGCTACTTCCTCTTCCCTGACATACCTGACTAGAGCTAATCCTCCCACCATCCACCATCCACTCATGAGGCACCATGTACTCTGATGTCAGAACCCTTTCACAATTTTGATTGTACAGTTACTTCTGTGAGGCTTTGATCGGTCACTGTCTCCTCCATTAGACTATAAGCTCCACAAGGGCAGGTCAATGTCAGTTTGACTTCCCATTGTATGCCCAGTGCCTGACATAAACTAGATGCTGGATAAATATGTTTAATGAATAAATGAGTAATGATATAGTTATTCATTGTTTTTATGTTTGCTTCTCTAAGAACAATAAGCTCCTAAAAAGACAAGTACATTTAATCTCATCTTAGTACCTTCAGTGTCTAGCACTGGCCTGACACAAAATCAACATTAAATGTTTGTTGAAGAAATAAATGAATTCAAACATTGAGGTATTGTGGTGTAGTGAAAGAACAGAGTCAGACAGATATTAATTTGAGTCCTTGCTCTTTCCTTTGAGCCTTGGTGGTGCAGTGGCTAAGCCCTCCGGCTGCTAACCAAAAGGTCAGCAGTTTGAACCCACCAGCCACACCACAGAGAAAGACGTGGCAGTCTGCTTCTGCAAAGGTTTACAGCCTTGAGGACAGTTCTACTCTGTCCTATAGGGTGGCTATGAGTGAGAATCTACTGTAGGGCAATGGGTTTTACTGGGCTCTTCCCCTCTCTTGTGGTGAGACCACGGACAATTTCCTTAGCCTTTCAGAAATTCAGTTTCCACATCTGTATACCTATCTTACAAATAAGGTCATGAGAAACGAGCCCCTGAGCTAATCTGTGTTAAGCCCCCTGGCACAGAGTCTGGTAAACAGTAATCACACAAACCCTCACTGGAGCTGGTTTGTTTTATTTATTTATTTTTTCCCTGCCTCAGAGCATGTGTCCCATCTACCTCAATACACCTGAGAGATTGTAGTGTATCTTGCCCCAACTTCTTGTTTGAGAATTTAATCCTATGATATTAAGTCTGACATGTATTAATGCCCTTATTTTTTCTCCTAGGGAACTCATTCATTAATTCAGTCATTCATTCTTGAGCTCATTCATTAAACTGTTCACTCATCTAGCATTATTAAGAGCACACTATGTACCAGGCATCCTGTTGGGTGTCAATGACGAACAAAACAGCCCTAATGGTGCTTAAAGACTAATAGGGGAGTTAGATACTTAATAAACACTTACATGGTGGGTGTGACTCAGTCTTCAGTCAAGGCTTTCCTGAGGATGTTGTTGTTGTTAGTTGCCATCAAGTCGATTCTTGGAAGTAAGATTAACTTAGTCTTGTCAAGGAAGGATGTCCTGAGGAAGAGATGTTGAAGCTGAGATGGGAAGGATGAGAGAGGTAGTCAGGTGGAAGGGTGGATGTGAAGACCCTGGATCCAAAGGGAACTAGGCTCCTTTGAGAATCTGAAAGAAGATTGGCATGTCGAGAGGGAGCCAGAGGGAAGTGGTGTGAAAGGAGGCTGGAGCTGCAGATGGATGCCAAGTCCTGGAAGTCCTTGCAGGTCATGCCAAGTGCCATTCATCTGTTGTGGCCAGAGAGTCAGACGAAAGTATGAAAGGAATTCAGGGCCAATGAATATGGAGGAATGCAGAATTTAATCAAGTGGTCAAGGATATTAGTTGCACCTGAGTCAGGGTGGAGCAAGGCTCTACTTAAATCAGGTGAAAAAGTTGGGAGAGATTATGAGAGAACTGGGTAAGTGATGCTGGTTTGAAACCAATCCCATCAAAAGGGTGTGAACTTGGAATACCCTACTGATACATCAACTAGTAAAAGGGCCCAGCATGTCCACTGTGGCTTGGATAACTTCACTCTGGACATACGAATCCCCCAAATTCCTCCAACCCTGAATTTGTGACAAATAGACAAACGTATTCATTGGTAACCTCAGCCCAACTGAAATGGAGAAATGCCCCCAGGAAGGTTTAGAATTAAATTATCATATTTTTACACAAATAGCACATACCTTCTGCATTTATTTGCTGGCCTAACCCTCCTTCCCTCCCCTCAGGTATTTTCATTAGCACGCTATGCTAATTTTTTTTACAGCAACATGTGGAAGAGGATTTGCTGGCAATGTACATGAGGGTGCCTCTCTGGGGGAGGGTGCGGCTGGCAAACCAACACAGAAGGTGAGCATTATTTACATAAAACTAGGTAGAAATGATAAAGTAAATCAAACCCACAGGTTGTTTTAGGAATAATCTCTATCATTGTAATTTAACAGGTTTCTGACATTCTAGACTTACGATTTTAAGTTGAGAAATATATGAAAATTAATTTGTAAGCAGTATGAAAAATTTAAGAGAATTTGGTTAATTAGATTTGCAAGAGCTGTTCAAATATTTGGAAAATTTCTGCTTGTTAGTGCAGGTATTTGAAGGCCTCAAAAATAAATTAGAATATAGTAAATGTATAAATGACTTTAAAATGTTTAACATAATTTTATTAATTGAGTTTGTATGCAAGACCAGTTGTATATGAGAGATTGATTTGTATAACTATAATTAAAGAAAAATTTCTTCAAACATTAATCAAAGAAAAGATTAAGGTGGTTGTTTTTAACCAAATTTACAAGGAGAATAACAAGATTTGTAAATTGAACTCAAAGGCCTAAGGAAAAGTCAGTTTTTGAATTTGCAAATTCAGTAAGTTGAATATTATTTTAAAACCATCTACCTGTAAGTAGTCTGTTCCACACTCAAAATGGTCTTCCCATTAAAACCCATTGCCTTTGAATCAAATCCAACTCATAGCGACCCTATAGGATAGTAAAACTGCCCCATAGGCTTTCCAAGGCTGTAATCCTTACAGGACATACTGCATTGGGCAAATCTGCTGCAAAAGGCCTCTTTAGAGCGTTATAAAACAAAAATGTCACTTTGAGGACTAATGTGCACCTGACCAAAGCTTTAGTATTTTCAGTCATCTCATACACATGTGAAAGCTGGCCAGTGACTAAGGAAGACAGAAGAAGAGTTGATGCATTAGAATTATGGTGTTGGTGAAGACTATTGAATATACTACGGACTGCCAGAAGAAGGAACAAATCTGTCTTGGAAGAAGTACAGCCAGAATGCTCCTTAGAACCAAGGATAGTGAGACTTTGTCTCACATACTTTGGGCATGTTATCAGGAGGGACCAGTCCCTGGAGAAGGACATTATGCTTGGTAAAGTAGAAGGTCAGTAAAAAAGAGGAAGACCCTTATCGAGATGGATTGACACAGTGGCTACAACAATGGGATCAAACATAGCAACAATTGTGAGGATGGTACACAACCGGGCAGTGTTTTGTTCTGTTGTTGATGGAGTTGCTATGAGTTAGAACCAACTAGATGGCACCTAATAACAACAACAATATTTATAGAAGCAGAATGTCAAATCTTTCTTCCGCAGAGCGGCTGGTGGAGACATTAAAAAAAAAGGCTTCACGTTGATTTTAAGGACTTGAGACCCTTAATGCAATTATTGGTAATTCACCAGGGCACTTCAGATTTCTTTAGGTGGGTATACCATTAGGTCCTTTCTGAATTTGTATTTCTTACTTTTGAGTCAAAAATAAGGTAGGGGAAAGAGTCCAGAGACTGGATCTAAATGCCTTTTAAACTCTGCTCACTAAATCAATCTTTGGCTGGATTAAAGTCAGGATCTGAGTACTCTAGGAGCTCATTCATCTCTCTGCTTTTGTGGTTTCCCTCTGTTTCTCAGTAAAATGACACCCTTGTCATGTCTAAATTAACAGGGAATGGAACTCTTCAACTAAACGCAAGTAAGAGAGAGAGAGTTGAGTATGGGGCAACAGGGTGGACCGCTTCAGGGCCCAGAGAGACCCACAGATATGAGGCAGACACAGACAAGGACCCGAAAAGGGAGTTCATGGCAACATTGGCTGACAAGACAGGATTTAAATATGATACCCCATGGCAGTCTGGGAGTGAAGGGGTTGGCTGGGTGAAGGAGCAGGATGTTGGGCAAGGGAGAGAGGACCTTCCAGATATCTAGGAGGCAGGCCAACTGGCTACCACACAAGACTTCTGACAGCAACACTGAAAGGCTGAAGGCCACTTACTGCAGAGTGCAGAAGTGGACTATTTCCAGAGTCCACTGGCCTTTGGGGTAGAAACTCTCAATATTATGCAGGACCAAACCTAAGATGTGTCTAGAGCTGACTCCAGGAGACGGGCTGAAAGCAGGCTTCTTTTTGGCTTCCTACCAATGATTTTCAAAAAATTTAAAGCCTTGGAACATTTTTCAAAAAATTAAATCTTACTTGTAAACCCAATGCATAACAGACAAAGGAATGCTACTGTAGCTGAAGGGAAGAGAGGACAGGGTCCACTGGGATCTCCTTTATCTATTGGAGATGGGTTCATTTAGTCTCCTTTTGTTGGGGGATGGAAGAAAGACACTCTTAGCTTCTCTTTGAACCATCGTGGACAAGGCTCCTAAGAACACCTCAGGGCAACTTGGAGGGGTCTGAGTTAGCAAGCTCTTGACAGTGATCATTTGCGTTTAGTCTTTCTTCTCCAAGAAGAAAGCAGATGTGAATGCTAAGTATTATAAAGGATCTTGGCAATGTTTGCTCCACACCTGGAGCCAAACCAGAAAATAAAATTTCCATGATAGTTATCAGACTTGAAAGTAGATAAAGAGGAAAAATATATTGTCCACATCCCCCCCCCCCCCCCCCCCCCTGCATAAAATTAAGGTGTAGAATTACGCAATGGCAGCTGCCATGTGAACAAGTATGCCCTCAGGCTTTGACTGCACCTAATGTTGAGAAAGAATGTTCTGTGTCGTAAATCTGAATCTGTGTTAGAATGTGCTGGTGCTACAGGAAGTTTGTGTGACAATAGTGGTAAAAAACATGTACCAAGTGCTCATATCTAACAAACATACTAAGTGCTGGGCTACATATGCATCATGTAATGTGAATAATTACCACAAAAATTAGGTAAAGGTATGGAGCTAAGGGAGCCCTGGTGGCACAGTGGTTAAGAGCTTGGCTGCTAACCAAAAGGTTGGCAGTTCAAATCCACGAGCCACTCCTTGAATACTCTGTGGGGAAGTTCTACTCTGTCCTATAGGGTTGCTATGAGTCAGACGACAGCAACAGGTTTTGTTTGGGATGGAGCTAAGGTCTCTCATGCATTATTGGTGGGAATACAAATTGGTATAACTTTCTTTTAGAGAAATTTGGCAATATAAGCACCATTTTAAGTGTGCATATGTATATGCCTATTAACACAGCAATTCCACTTCTAGGAATGTATCCTATAGAAATACCAGAACAGGTGTGCATGCATATAGACATACAAGGATTTTGTTTGTTTGTTTGACAGTATGGTTGTCTTAGCTATCTAGTGCTGCTATAACAGAAATACCACAAGTGGATGGCTTTACTAAAGAGAAATTTATTCTCTCACAGTTTAGGAGGCTAGAAGTCCAAATTCAGGACACCAGCTCCAGGGGAAGGCTTTCTCTCTCTGTCAGCTCCAGAAGAAGGTCCTTGTCATCAATCTTCTCTTGGTCTAGGAGCTTCTCTGTGCAGGAACCCTGGGTCCGAAGGACATGCTCTGCTCCTGGTGCTGCTTTCTTGGTGGTATGAGGTCCCCCTGTCTCTCTGCTCACTTCTCTCATATCCCAAAAGAGACTGATTTAAGACACAGTCTAATCTTGTAGACTGAGTCCTGCCTCGTTAACATAATGGCCTCTAATCCTGCCTCAACATGATAGAGGTAGGATTTACAACGTGGAGGAAAATCACATCAGATCACAAAATGGTAGACAACCACACAATACAGGGAATCATGGCCTAGCCGAGTTGACACATATTTTTGGGGGACACAATTCAACCTATGACAATGGTTTTTAATAGAAAAAGGAAATAATGAAAATATTAAAATATCCATTAGTAGAGAGCTTGTCAAACATATGGGCTGTACTCAGTAAGAACACAATGTGGCTTTTAAAAGAAAGAGTTACATCTATATGTATAGGCATGTGCACAGCTTGGCCAATTGTACAGTTAGAGGGCAGTCCATACAAAAGCACCCTCATTTCTGACACCAGCTGCAAGTTCAGGGACTCCCCAAGCCACGCCTGGATTTGATAAATCACTAGAAGGACTCACAGAACTCAGTGAAAGCTGTTATACTCATGGTTACTGTTTGTCAGGGAAAGCATACAGATTAAAATCAGCCAAGGGAACAGATGCATAGAGAACAGCCTAGGACAGGAGGGGCCCAAAGGGGGAGCTTCTGGTTGTCCTCTCCCCTGGGAATCATGGACGGCATTAACAATGTTTGACAAAACACACCGAGATTACCAACCGAGGCAGCACAGCCAGGCCTTGGTGCTCAAAGTTTTTATTGGGGCACAATCACATACTGTCCACTTGGCTGACCTGTAGTCTCCTGCCCTTCCAGAAGCTGGGTTGATACGTTCAGCCTCCAGTCCTTCCAGAGGTCAGAACGGATACCACACAACCCCCATCATAAATTACATTGTTAGACTGTCAGGTGGCCAAACCCCCCAGGCAAACAAAGGCACTCCTATAACGCAGGACTTGGGCCTAGAGATCACCTCCCAGCAGCTGAGGGCAAAGGCCAGACCTCTCTTTGGGTAAGGTTAATTCTTCACTACACAACATGGAAGGATATCTATGTATTAAAAGAGAGGAAAAAAAAAAGGGGGCTTCAGGCAGTACGCATAATATAATTCCATTTGTGTGTAAAAAGTTCAAAATGATATACATTCATGTAATCTATATTGATAGCTTGAGCCATGGCTATTGGCACTGCCATAGGGAAAGATCAATAACACCAAACTTTTTAACAGTGTTTTCCTCTCTGAATCAGGTTTAGAGGAAGAACTTAAAGAGCCTTCCCTTTTAATTTTATACTCTTCAGTATTATTTGAAATATTCGCAACAAGAAAGCAGTCGCGTGGAAGTGAAAAACACAAAGATGACAGAGTTAGGATTGGCAAGCAGGTTGGGCTGACACCACAGTCCATAGTCTCTGTTCTGTGCCACAAGCAAAAGCACATAGCAGTTGCTGTCAAATCAATTTCAACTCAAGGCAACGCCATGTATGTCAGAATACAACTGTGCTCTATAGGGTTTTCAAAAAGTGGCTGATTTTTCTAACGTAGATCACCAGACCTTTCCTCTGAGGTGCCTCTGGGTGGACTCAAACCCCCAACTTTTCAGTTAACAGCCCAGGACTTAACTCTTTCCATCATCCAGGGACTCCAGCGAAAACACACCGCTGTCTATAAAATTACCTATCTGGCTACCACTCTATCTACCGACATCTTAGGATTCCTCCCAACAGCCACCACCCCTGCTACAGGAGCTTGTGGCCAAAAGGTTATTCAGTTTTATCCCCTCCCAGAAAGCTGACCTGCCATTTAGAATCCCTGAGCTGAATAGGGCTTGCTACTTGATTCCCTGGAGACTTATAAGCAGAAATTTCCCCTTTTTCACTAATCAAAAATAAAATTCCATATTAGAAAGCTAAATATAAGCACACTTTAAGCAAACATCAGAGTAGAACACGTGTTTGGAAGAAATCTCAAGCAGACAAGCTCCAAGGCCAGTTGACTAAGCTGTCTTTATTATCACGGAAATTCCCTGCCTTACTGCTATTCTTAGGTTGAGGAAGGCGCCCGGGTTCTTTTCATTTATTTCAAGTGGCGTGAAAGTCCTCCTAGGGTGATAGTGGGTCTGGTTCAGGTTAGAAGCCTTCTGGGCTTGCCTGTCTCCTGGTTACCTGGGATTTCTGGTGAGAAATTCTCACCTCCCTCTCTTTCCTGCTAACCTTCCTTCTGTAACTGAAAGATCCATTGCAGAAAGGGCCTCTGGTTTTCCTGACCTTTGTACTTTTTCACCTTTCTCTCCAATCAGGACTTTTGCCTGCAGCTAGAGACTCTATTACTGATGATCACGAGTCTACTCATGGGCCCGGGGCGGGGGGTGGGGGTGGGGTTGCGCTCCAGGCCCTAACATCCTCTTGTCCATTTGGCTGACCAGTAATATGAAGAGACTTTTCTGCCTACCCTCACAGTTGTGTTTTTACTTTTTCTTTCTGTTTGAGAAATACCTACTCTTGACGCATCTCCTTTTCATCATCTGATCACTTATGTTTTTTCACATATCATCAGATTAACAGTAATAAGGTGTGTTTCTCTGGTTCTTACCTCCACCCACCATTGCTGGACATCCATCTCTTTCAATTTCTCCACCCCCAAATGTCTCCAGTGCAGTTCTTCTGGGAGAGTCCAATCTTCCTTACCATCCACAAGATGGGCCACAACATTGCAATCTGCACTTGTCTGTCTTCAGTGATGGAAAGAGACCAAACCACAGGGCACTTGACCCAAATGGACAGGCTGGGCTGTAGCCTTTAGAACTCTGACCTTTCTTTGACTTGAGATCTGTTAGATAAGGATCTGCCCAACCCCTCTGGCCCTCACCATCCCACCATTATAAAACCAATAACAGTTTATTTAAAATCTTAGTCTTCTAAACCTTTCAGTGAGAATCTGGGAGGAGTCTCCAGGGGCAATGCATCTGGCATTTGGAGTGCATAGTCAATCTTAGAATTTAGAGTTCATCTTCAAATTTAAATTTTATGTTTGTCTCTTCAAACAAGTGTTTGTAATACCAGCCTTAGCAAGTATCAGTTTAAAAACTCTCGTCTCCCCTTGTCATATGAGGAAAATAAAATGTTTAAATTAAATGGAGGCCTCTATGTTTGGTTCCCCGCAGTTCACAAGACAGACAACTCTATGTAGATGTTTTTTTCTAATTTAGAAAAGCTAGGGAAGTGAAGAAAATTTGGGGGTATTTTATTACTTGTCTTCAAAACAGCCCTGATTGACATGGTAAGGTTTTCTTAATGTTGACATGTAACCCATACTGAAGCCTATAGTCTTTGATCTTCATCAGTAAGTGCTTTAAGTCTTCCTCACTTTCAGCAAGCAAGGTTGTGTCATCTGCACATTGCAGGTTGTTAATGAGTCTTCCTCCGATCCTGATGCCGCGTTCTTCTTCACATAGTCCAGGTTCTCTGATTATTTACTCAGCATACAGATTGAACAAATATGGTGAAAGGATACAACCCTGACACACACCTTTCCTGATTTTAAACCACACAGTATCTGCTTGTTCTATTCCAACAACTGCCTCTTGGTCTATGTACGGGTTCCATATGAGCACAATTAAGTGTTCTGGAATCCCGTTTCTCCAAATGTTACCCATAATTTGTTATGATCTACACACTCAAATGGTTTTGCATAATGAAACACAGGTAAACATCTTTCTGGTATTCTCTGCTTTCAGCCATGATCCATCTGACACCAGCAATGATATCCCTCATTCCACATCCTCTTCTGAATTTGGCTTGAATTTCTGGAAGCTCCCTGTCAATGTACTGCTGCTACCACTTTGGAATGATCTTCAGCAAAATTTTACTTTTGTGTGGTATTAATGATACTGTTCGATAATTTCTGCATTCCATTGGATTACCTTTCTTTGAAATGGGCACAAATATGAATCTCTTCCAGTCAGCTGGCCAGGCAGCTGTCTTCAAAATTTCTTGACATAGATGAGTGAGTACCTCCAGTGCTACATCCATTTGTTGAAACATCTCAATTGGTATTCCATCCCTGGAGACTTGTTTTTCACCAATGCCTTCAGTGCACCTTGAACTTCTTTTAGTACCATCAATTGTTAATCATATGCTACCTTCTTAAATGGTAGCTCCAGTTGGGATGGAACCAGTAGATGTATCTTACTTACAGGCTTTGAAGACCCTAGATGCTGCTCTCCACAGTCAGATGTGGTCCCCTGAGACCATGGTCCCCAGCCCTCAGTTACCCAGTAACTCAGTTCCTCAGGGAGTTTGGATGCGCCTATGAAGCTTCTATGACTTTGCCTTGGTGAAGTTGTGCTGACTTCTCCAGTATTGTGTACTATGTTACCCTTCACCAAAGTTACCACTTATCTACATCTTCTTTCGATGCTTCCTGCATCATCCAATATTTTTCCCATAGAATCCTTCAATATTGCAACTCGAGGCTTGAATTTTCCTTCAGTTCTTTCAGCTTGAGAAATGCTAAGCGTGTTCTTCCCTTTTGGTTTTCTGACTCCAGGTCTTTGCACATTTCATTATAATACTTTGCTTTATCTTCTCGAGCCACCCTTTGAAATCTTCTGTTCAGCTCTTTTACTTCATGACTTCTTCCATTTGTTTTAGCTACTCTACGTTCAAGAGCAAGTTTCAGAGTCTCTCCTGACATTCATTTTGGTCTTTTCGTTCTTTCCTGTCTTTTTAATGGCCTTTTGCTTTCTCCATTTATGATGTCCTTGATGTCATTCCACAACTCATCAATCTGGTTTTTGGTCACAGTGTTCAGTGCATCAAATCCATTCTTGAGATGACCTCTAAATTCAGGTGGGATACACTCAAGATTGTATTTTGGCTCTTGTGGACTTGCTTTAATTTTCTTCAGCTTCAACTTGAACTGGCATATGAGCAATTGACGGTCTATTCCACAGTTGGCCCCTGGCTTTGTTCTGACGGGTGATATTGAACTTCTCCATCGCCTCTTTCCACAGATGTAGTCTATTTGATTCCTGCATACTCCATCTGGTGAGGTCCATGCACATAGTCAACATTTATGTTGTTGGAAAAAAGATATTAACAATGAAAAAGTTGTTGATCTTGCAAAATTCTATCATGGGATCTCTGGCATCATTTCTTTCACCAAGGCTATATTTTCCAACTACCAATCCTTCTTCTGTGTTTCCAGCTTTCACATTCCAATCACCAATAATTATCAATGCACCTTGATTGCATATTTGTTCAATTTCAGACTACAGAAGTTGGTAAAAATCTTCCATTTCTTCATCTTTGGCATTAGTGGTTGGTGTATAAATTTGAATAATAGTAGTATTAGCCGGTTTTCCTTGTCTGCATATGGATATTATCCTATCACTGACAGCGTTGTACTTCAGGATAGATCTTGAAATGTTCTTTTTGACAGTGAATACAATGTCATTCCTCTTCAATTTGTCATACCCGGCATAGAAGACAATATGGTTGTCCAATTTAAAATGGCCAATACCAGTCCATTTCAGCTCACTAATGCCTAGGACATTGATATTTATGCATTCCATTTCATTTTTGATGATTTCCAGTTTTCCTAGATTCATACTTTGTACATTCCAGGTTCTGATTATTAATGGATGTTTGTAGCTGCTGCTTCTCATTTTGAGTCATGGCACAGCAGCAAATGAAGGTCCCGAAAGCTGTACTTAATCCATGTCTTTAAGGTTGACTCTACTTTGAGGAGGCAGCTCTTCCCAGGTCATATTTTGAGTGCCTTCCAACCTTAGGGGCTCATCTTCTGGCACTATACCAAACAATGTTCCGCTGCTTTTCATAAAGTTTTCACTGGCCGATTTTTTCAGAAGTAGACTGCCAGGTCCTTCCTCCTAGTCCGTCTTATTTTAGAAGCTCCGCTGAAACCTGCCCATCATGGGTGATCCTGCTGGTATCTGAAATACTGGTAGCATAGCTTCCAACATCACAGCAACATGCAAGCAACCACATTATGACAAACTGACAGATGAGTAGGTTGATAGACAATAGGCACTCAAAAGTTATTTGTTGAATTGGATTGAAGTCAGGCCTGGGACAGAGTTCATGGTTTCCTTCTCTGATCTCTGAATTCTCTGATTTCCAAAGCCAGCTTGTTGGCACTCTCCTCAGGGGCTGCCCACACTCTCTCCTGCAAGTTACCATGACACTGATCTATTACTTGCATCCAGCTCCTCTTAGGCACGAAGACAGTTTTCTGCCCAAGGGCCCACAGCCGAGCTCAGGCAACCCAGCTCAGATGTGAAATCCTAGGCTTGGCAGCTGGCAGTAGGCAGCTGGCAGCCAGACATGCTAAGCATTCCCCAGCTCTTTTCTGGCATTTCCAAGCGCTCATGGGAATGCCATGAGACAACTCTAAACTTTCTGGGCATGTACTTTTTCACTTGACATGACTTGGAAGGGAATGAACAAGCCCTGGTGTACTGCTCACCATCAGCCGCCTTTCATTACAGCAAACATTCAACCATGCCCCTGTGTTTGGCACAACCCTGCCTGGAGATGCAGGCACAAAGACTGGGCCAGCGGCCAGCAGAGCCAGGAGTGGGCCCCAATTCAGGCTCACTGGCAGACAGAAGGGAAGAGGACTGCAAATAATCACTGAGAGCATAGAAGAACTGAAGACCATATGGGTGGGGTGGAGCGGGGGTACTTATCCAACATCTTATGTCGAGATGGTGGCAAAACTGGGACACAGCTCCTTCCCCTTCATTGCCCTTTCTCTTTGCTGTTCAGTGTCTTCTCTTATCCTTAGGCCAAGTGGCAGGGTTATCACACTTTCCAAAACGAGTATGGCTCAAGCAGAGGGTTTTTTAGGCCTTTCTTGCTTACTGTTCTTTCTCACACAGCTCAGATGGTTCTTTACTGGAAGACAACTGACTTCAGTGACACCGTGCCCACCCCCCAACCCAGATCACCATTCTCACTCATTCACTTTTGTTTGTCTCTATTCTCCTGAGCAGGTAACATAATTCCTTGCATTAATACTCAATAGGCAGTCATTAATGAATGAATAAATAAGTAAATTTGTTTCATCCTCTTAGCTCTATAGATTTGGAACAAGTTTGCTTTCCATGATTATTGTAGCTTAAGCATCAACCTAGAGAGACATTCACCCAGCTGATCAATCCACACATCTCAGAACAAATATCCACAGTGGATATCCTAGATGACTTGGTGGCCTTATGCAAAAGTAGGAAGCAAGAAGTAGGGAGCATGAAGCAGGACTGGCCACTGAGAATCGGGCTGTCGGGAATACATGCTCCAAATCTGAGCTTCCAGCAGGACCAAGATGGAACCAGGACCAAAGGGGCAAGTGTGAGACACAAGACCTCAAGTGTTTCTGCCCTGGTCAACAACAGAGCTGGGCAGTGCTAGTCAGTTCTCCACTGACTGTGCTAAGTTGTCAGGAAGAACACAGAGAAGTGAAAACATTTGAGTTATGAAAATATTGTTTAGAGACAAGGTGGCAGAGTGGAAATAGCACAGGCTTCGCAGTCAGATCAATGTGGTTTCACACCCTGCTCCACCACTTGCCAGCTGTATGACTTAGGACAAGGTATTTAACCCTGTTTCTCATTTTTAAAAAGGGAGAAAGTAAATAGCTTGCAGGAATAATATGAAAATGAAAAGAAAAAAAAAAGTGTGTGTGTGTATGTGTGTGTATCTTATCACAATACCCAAAACACAGGATGCACTCAATAAATATTTAATTCTGCCGTTGTTGTTATTATAAAACTTGTTTAAATTCTTTCATTTTTCACTCAATGATTAAGTGCCTATTATGTGCTAGGGAGTGCCTGGGTGGTGCAAAAGGTTAATGATCTGGGCTATTAATGGAAAGTTGGGGGTTTGAACCCAGAGGTGCCTCAGAAGAAAGACCTGGTGATGTCCTTCTGAAAAACCAACCACTTAAAACCCTGTGGAACACAGTTCTCCTCTGACACATATGGGGTCACCATGAGTTGGCGTCAACTCGACAGCAACTGTTTTTATTTATTTATTATGTGCTAAGCAGTGGGGTGTTCTGCTTACATTTTATTTTAAAATATCTTATAGGGTCGCTATGAGTTGGAACCAACTTGACAGCAACAGGTTTGTTTTTTGGGTTTAACTTCAAAAACGTCTGGACGTAGTACAGGCGTTTTATAAAAGTTGCAGGTGAGCTGTGATCATTGATAAGAAGTCACCGAAAGAAGTCTTGGTATGCAAATTTGTTTGAACCAGCTGTCAGCTTGATAACGATTAATGATCATCAGTTCCCTCTTTGAGTAACTGGCAAATCACTATCTTCTGATTAGAGAAGAGAGAGTTCTAAAAATTTTACCTTCTTAACAAAGGGATACCTGTGTGGCTTCCCTCTCCTTTTGTATCTGCTGCATGAAAGAGAGGGCATAAGAAAGTTACAGAGAGCACCCCAGCCCCATCCACCTTTTTAAAATTAATGTACTTTATGCTTAGAAATCCATATTCGAGGCTTTTGTAACTTTTTTACTGATAACAATGGTGAGTCAAGTGGCTCCTCACATGGAGTGAGTATTGGATGTAGCTCAAATATTCATTAAATCCACACTGAGGATTATTTTATTTTTGTCCATCATCCTTTATAATGCTCCAGTGTAGCCGAAATTAAAATCACATGGCTTAGAATTATGTTATTAATGACATTAAGCTTAATTACTATCACTAATCAATCCAAATCTGCTAACATGATACCTGGTGAGAGTCAGTTGCAAATAGCGGCAGCCAAGTAGGGGTCCTTACTGGTTCATTTGTGTTATCTAAAGAAGTTACAGAAAATGCTTGCTAATGAATTGTGGCCTGTGGGCCATGCGTTAGATCCCCGGATTACAGATGATCCAGATGCTGGGGAGGAAAGTTAAGACCATCCTACAAATATCTCAGGTAGCTTAGGCCAGGGTTGACAAATAATGGGCACAAGTGTTGCCTTCTGGATTCTTTACCCCCGGCTCTCATCACTGCACTTTCTCCTGCTGAGTCTAAAAATGGTAGAAATTAATCCAAATACATCAGTAAACTCAACTGCTACAAATGGACTAACTGCCCTAAGTTTAAATGAAAAAGATGATGAGAATGGAGGAATAAAATCTAGTAATACGAAGACACACAAAACTCAAAGACTTAAAGTAAAAAAATGGAGAAACATATAGTAGGTAAACCTGTTGTCATCGAGTCAATTCTAACTCATAGTGACCCTACATGACAGAGTAGAACTGCCCCACAAGGTTTCCAAGGAGCGTCTGGTGGACAAAAACTGCCGACCTTTTGGTTAGCAGCCAAGCTCTTAACTACTGCACCACCAGGGCTCCATATCATAGGTAAGTATTAACAAAAAGAAAGCTGTTATAACAAACAGACAAAATAGATTTTAAGGCAAAAATCATTGCTAGAGACAAAGAGATAAACGTTAAATTTGGCAGGAAGAATTTACAATTCTTAATTTACATGTTCCTAATCAGATAATCTCAAAACATGTAAAGCAAACATTGATGGAAATAATAAGGAAAAAGATATATAAATTCACTGTCATAGTGAAAATGGCATTGTAACTCTCTCAATAATGTATAGATCAAAAACCTTGAAGATTTAAACTACACTATTAAAAGCTTGGAGTCCCTAGGTGGTGCAAATGGTTAACACATTCAATTGTAAACCGAAAAGTTGGTGGTTCGAATCCACCCAAAGATGCTTCAGAAGAAAGGCTTAGTGATCTACTTCTGAAAATTCAGCCGTTGAAAAAATTATGGAGCACAGTTCTACTCTGACACACATGGAGATTCCATGAGTCAGAGTCAACTCAATAACAACTTGTTAATGGACGTAAACAGAATGCTGTTGTGGTTAGGTGCCGTGAGTCCATTCCAACTCACAGGGACCTTAGGTACAATAGAATGCCATGCTGCCCGGTACTGCACCATCCTCACAATTGTTGTTAAGCTTGAGCCCATTGTTGCAGCCACTGAGTCAATTCATCTTGTCGAGGGGTCTTCCTCTTTTTTGCTGACCCTCTGCTTTACCAAGCATGATGTCCTTCTCCAGGGACTGGTCCCTCCTGATAACATGTCCAAAGTACCTGAGATGAAGTCTCACCATCCTTGCTTCCAAGAAGCACTCTGGCTCTATCTTCCAAGACAGACTTGTTTGTTCTTCTGGGTCAATTCTTCTTCAGTCTTCCTTATTCATTGTCCAGCTTTCACATGCATATGAGGCAATTGAAAATATCATGGCTTAGGTCAGGCGCACCTTAGTCTTCAAGGTGATATTTTTGCTTTTTAACACTTTAAAGAAGTCTTTTGTAGTAGATTTGCCCAGTGCAATACATCCTTTGATTTCCTGACTGCTGCTTCCCTGGGTGTTGATTGTGGAACCAAGTAAAATGAAATCCTTGATGTCAATCTTTTCTCCATTTATCATGATGTTGCTTATTGGCCCAGTTGTGAGTGTTTTCTTTATGTTGAGGTGTAATCAGTACTGAAGGCTGTAGTGTTTGACATTCATCAGTAAGTGTTTCAAAGTCTCTTCACTTTCAGCAAGCAAGGTTGTGTCATGTGCATATTGCAGGTTATTAATGAGTCTTCCTCCAATCCTGATGCCGCATTCTTCTTCATATAGTCCAGCTTCCCGGATTAATTGCTCAGCATACAGATTGAATAAGTATGGTGAAAGGATATAACCCTGACACACACCTTTCCTGACTTTAAACCACGCAGTATTCCCTTACTGTGTTCTGACAACTGCCTCTTGGTCTGTGTACAGGTTCTCCATGAGGACTTTTAAGTCTTCTGGAATTCCCATTCTTCCCAATGTTACCCATAATTTGTTATGATTCACACAGTCGAATGCCTTTACATTGTCAATAAAATACGGGTAAACATCTTTCTGGTATTCTCTGCTTTCAGCCAGGATCCATCTTACATCAGAAATGATCCTTCAAAATTGCAACTTGAGGCTTGATTTTTTTTCTTCATTTCTTTCAGTTTGAGAAATGCCAAGCGTGCTCTTCCCTTTCGGTTTTCTATCTCTAGGTCTTTGCACATTTCAGTATGATATTTTACTTTGTCTTCTTGAGCTGCTGTTTGAATCTTCTGTTCAGCTCTTTTACTTCATCATTTCTTCCATTCACTTTATCTACTGTATGTTCAAGAGCAAGTTTCAGAGTCTCTTCTGGCATCCATTTTGGTCTTTTCTTTCTTTCCTCTCTTTTGAATGACCTTTTGCTTTCTTCATATATAATGTCCTTGATGTCTTCCCACAACTTGTCTAGTCCTCAGTCAGTGTTCAATGAATGCATCAAATCCATTCTTGAGATGATCTCAGAATTCAGGTGATATACTCAAGGTCGTATTTTGGCTTTCATGAACTTGTTTTAATTTTCTTCAGCTTCAACTTGAACTTGCAATATGAGTAACTGATGATCTCTTCTTCAGTAGGCCCCTGACCTTATTCTGACAGATGATGTTGAGCTTTTCCATTGTCTGTTTCCACAGATGTAGTCAATTTGATTCCGTTTTCTATCCAGTGAGGTCCACATGTATAGTTGTCTTTTATGTTGTTGAAAAAAGGTATTTGCAATGAATAAGTCATTGGTCTTTCAAAATTCTATCTTGCAATCTCCAGTGTCATTTCTGTCACCAAGGCCATGTTCTCCAACAATTGATACTTCTTCTTTATTTCCTACTTTCACACACTCAAGTATAATCACCAGTAATTATCAATGCATCTTGATTTCATGTTTGTTCAATTTCAGACTATAGAAGTTGGTAAAAATCTTCAATTTCCTCATCTTTGGCATTAGTGGTTAGTGCTTAAATTTGAATAATATTCATATTAACTGGTCTTCCTTGCAGGTGTATGGATATTATCCTATCACTGACAGCCTTGTACTTCAGGATAAATCTTGAAATGTTCTTTTTAACAATGAACTCAACACCATTCCTCTTCAGTTTGTCATTCTCAGCATAGTAGACCATATGATTGTCTAATTCAAAATGGCCAACACCAGTCCATTTCAGCTCACTACTGCCTACGATATCGATCTTTATGCAGTCCGTTTCATTTTTGATGACTTTCAATTTTCCTAGATTCATACTTCATCCATTCCACGTTCCAATTATTAATGGATGTTTGCAGCTGTTTTTTCTCATTTTGAGTCATGCCACATCAGCAAATGAAGGTCCTGAAAGCTTGACTCCATCCACGTCATTGAAGTCAACTCTACTCTTAGAAAGGAGCTCTTCCCAGGTCATATTTTGAGTGCCTTCCACCCTGAGGGGCTCATCTTCCAGCATTATATTAAATAATGTTCCATTACTATTCATAAGTTTTCACTGACCAATTTTTTCAGAAGTAGACTGCCAGGTCCTTCTCCCTAGTCTCTCTTAGTCTGCATGCTCCCCTGAAACCTGCCAACCAAGGGTGACCCTGCTGGTATTTGAAATACTGGTGGCAAAGCTTCCAGTATCATAGCAACATGTAAGCCCCCACAGTATGACAAACTGACAGATGTGTGGTGGAAATAGAACATGGTACCCAACAATTACATTCTTTCTACACTTTTTTTTCCAAGTAGACATGGAACACTATGACAGAGATAGGCAGTGGACACCCAATAATCATTCTCTTCATTTTCTGAGTTTTTACAGGGTACATGGCCATTTGAATAAGGAACTACATTTTCCAGCCTCCTTTGAAAGTAAGTATGACCACCTGACTACATTTTGGCCACTAGAAGGATACATACACTAAAGGGAGGTGACATCCTCTTCCCCTCCCTTTTCCTCCTTCCTTTCTAGAATAAACATATGTATTGGTCTCTACTAGTCCAGAGCAAAAGAGAAAGAAGGAAAACAAAGATGCAAAGAAACTAGTCTACAGAACTAACAGTCTACACAAACAGTGGCCTGTTTGAGACTAGTAGAAGTAGATGGTCTCAGGCTACCACTACTGACCGTTCCAACCTGGGGCTCAATAAATGGTCCTGGATAGAATGTGAGAAAAATGTAGAAGAAAACTCAAATTCCTAAAAAAAAAAAAAAGAGGCCAAACTTACTGGATCGGTAGAGATTAGAAGACTCCCTGAGATTATTGCCCTGGAATACTCTTTAAACTTGGAACTCAAACCATTCCCAAAAGTTACCTTTCAGCCAAATGACAGATTGGCTCATAAAGTAAGTAATAGCACCAGTGAGTACGGTGCTCCTCTAAATAATATCTAAATGAAATCAAATGGTAAACATTTTCCCTAGACCAAAGACGAGAAGGTAAGAGGGGATAGGGGGACAACTGGAATAGAAATGAGAAAACTGATATATTATAAAAAATGTATCCAACGTCACTGAACAATATGCACAAAAATTGTTAAACAAGAACCTAATTTGCTGTGTAAACTTTCACCCAAAGCACAATAAAACATATTTAAAAAAAAAAACATAATGATCCATGTGCACAAAGAGATAAAAACAAGAATGTTCACAGCAGCACCATTCATAATAGCCTAAAACTGGTAACACCCTAAATGTTCATCAACAGGAGAAGGAATAAGTAAATTTGGAAACTCTATACAATGGAAAACTATTCTGGAATAAAAATGAATGAACCACAGCTTCATTTGTCAACACAGCATGGAATGAAACAAGCAGGGCACAGAAGACTATATACGGGATGATTCCAGTTATATAAAAGTCAAAAACTACATAATGTATTTTTGAAGGGTAGATACAAAGGCTGTAAAAAACTATAAAGAAAAGCAAGAGAATGATAAATTCAAATTCAGCAGAGGTTACTTCTTCAGGGAGATGCAAGTGGGGAGGAGAACCCAGAGGCCTTCATGTGTACTGGTAATGTTTCCTCCTGGGTGATTACACTCGTTAATTTTGTTACCGGTCTTTAAATTGTACATATTCATTATATATTCTCTTTTGCATATGTAACATATTTCACTAAAAAAGTGAACTTAGCAGAAATAGTAAGAAAAATACCAGATTTATCTAGACATTTGTATCTTTAAAAGCAGGCAACGATTATGGCTTATCTATTTATTATTTTATTTTATTATTTATTTATTTATTTATTTATTATCTATTTATTATTATCTATTTAACCGATTTAGTAAGCACTTATAAAATAAGAATGGAGAGATTATTGTTATGAAGTGGTTCTTTGATAAGCCTTGTCATTTGAAGCATGCAAAGAAGAACAAGTAAGAATTAGTGGCAGCACACTCTAATTGCAGGATAAATATCCTGAATAATTCCTTGAGCACAATATTTGCAACCAATCATTTTGTAGTTGTAGCAAAGATCATCTTCTCCCATTAATCTTTGGCTAGGTAAAGTAACAGGTAGTAAAAGCTAATGATTTGTGTTCAACATACTCTCTGCCATGAGTGAGTGTGTAGCTGCCCTCAAACCAAAAATCAAACTTGTTGCTGTTGAGTCGATTCCAACTCCTAGTGACCCTATAGGACAGAGTAGAACTGCCCCATAGGGTTTCCAAGGAAAGGCTGGCGGATTCGAACTGCCAATCTTTTGATTTGCAGCCAAGTTCTTAACCACCAGGCCAGCAGGGCACCATAGCTGCCCTTAAGTCAACCCCTAAATCAAGGCTACCCCGTGATTTTTTGAAATCAGACCATTGTAGTCCATAGGGTTTTTATCGGCTGATTTTTTGGAAGTAGATCTCCAGGTCTTTCTTCCTAGTCTGTCTTAGTCTGGAAGCTCCACTGAAATCTGTTCAGCATCAGAGCAGCATGCAAGCCTCCACTGACAGATGAGTGGTCGCTGTGCTTGAAGTGCATTGGATGGGAATCCAACACAGGTCCCCTACATGAAAGGTAAGAATTCTACCACTGAACCACCATTAATGCCCATTACTCTTTTCCCAGCCACACAGTATTACTCTAAGGAGCCAGAAGTTCCTTCACTCCAAGGAGCCAGAAGTAATTATCTACAAAACTTCCTTTTAAATCACCATTTCTTAGCAGAGAAAAGCATGTGTTCAAACTCACCTAGGCTGATCTTGTTCTGTGTACTGTCTTCTGAGACACTAGCTCACTCTCAGTGTCAACTCGAACCTCTCCACTTGGCCACACTGGGCTTCACTGGCCACCTGCCCATCCTCCAGTTTTCCACACCCCACTCTTCCAAACCTGGTTCCTACTTTTCCTCTCAGATGTGACCATATTCCAGGCTCAGCTAGGCAGCAGCCTCTCTCAGCTAGCTTGGATGACTGCAGTGTTCAGGCCATCGTCACTTAGAGTAAGTCTGTGACTCGTGTCAGGAATAGTTTATACCTAGAGGACTGAGGATGACAGCTCTACATGGAGGTACCCTGTCATTGAGGAAGACATCTGAGACTTCGCAGGTTCCTTAAAAAAAGAAGTTTTCCAGAATTTTTGCAAAAAGGCAGGGAGGGCAGAGGGGAGTCACCATAAGGGTGAGAACGCTACATCATGTTTACAAAATAAAAAATTACGTAAAGAAAAGGTAGGGAGTGAAGAGGGAGAGGGGCCTCTTCAAAAAGGCCTCATTTATTCGTAAGATGCACTGTTGCTTCCGGCCAAACCAAAGCCATTGTGGTGGAGGCCACTCAGACTCAAAGCAACCCTATAGGGTTAATGCAAGGCTGTAAATCTTTGCAGAAGCAGACTTCCACATCTTTCCACCCCTGAGAGGGCTGGTGGATTCAAACCACCAACCTTCTGCTTAGCAGCCCATCTACTTTAACCACTGTACCACCAGGGTTCCTGTACTTCCTACAGACCTTGATAAAGGCTGAGAATGATGCTGCTGCACCCTCAGGGCACGCAGCTTTGTCTGACAGCCCTCCTTCCCCACCTCAGACTCTGCTCTTCATACACACAGTTACTTTGGAATCCTTATGCTGGATTTTTCTAGTTTCTCAGTGAGGAGGTGCATAAGGAAATGTAGCCTAGTATTAACCCTACAGGAGCCCTGGTGGTGTAGTGGTTAAGAGCTTGGCTGCTAACATAAAGGTCAGCAGTTCAAATCCACCAGGCGCTCCTTGGAAACCCAGTGGGGCAGTTCTATTCTGTCCTATATCGACTACATGGCAAGGGTTTTTTATTAATCCTACAGGATGTAGAATCTTTTTCAAGTAGGATGGGTATTTCTTAATCTTGTGGGGACAAGATTGTCCTTGAATAGAAATTTTAAATTCTCCAAAGCTGAGTGCTGGGGGAGAAAATCTATAGTTTGAATCAGATTCTCAAAGTGTCTATCACTTAATGTTTAAGACCCCCTCAGCTAAGCATATGGGCTTCAGAGTCAGGTAGACTTGGTTTTGACACACTGTTGGGCCTCCTGAGAAGGCCAAAGAAAAAAACCATTGCTGTTGAGTCATTTCCGACTCATAGCAACCCTGTAGGGCAGAATAGAACTGCCCCATAGGGATTTCAAGGAGCGGCTAGTGGATGAGATCTGCTTTAACCACTGCCCAACTAGGGCTCTTGATAAGGCCAAGGCAGGATTAATTGGAACCCATGTAAGAGATTTTCAGTCATTCCAGAAAAACAGCTGTTCTGTCACTCACAAGCTTCTTGGCCTTGGAAATAATAAGTCATCTCTATGGGTCTCAGAAGGAGCTCCGGTGGTGCAGTGGTTAAGCACTCGACTGCCAACATAAAGTTCGGCAGTTCGAATTACCCAGCCGCCCCGTGGGAGAAAGATGTGGCTATCTGCTTTCCTAAAGATTAAATCTTTGGAAACCCTACGGGGCAGTTATACTCTGTCCTATAGCATCACTGAGTCGAAACAAACTCTACGGCTGTGAGAGTTTTTTTTTAATTTTTTATTTTTTTTAATGGGTCTTAGGGAAGGAGCCCTGGTGGCTCAGGGTTAACGGCTCCACTGCTAACTGAAAGGCTGGTGGTTCAAACCTACCAGCATCTCCTCCAGACAAAACACCTGGTGATCTGCTCCCATAAAGATTACAGCCTAACAAACCCTATAGCTTTCTATGAGTCACAATCAACTCAATGGCACACAACACAACAACACGGGCCTCAGTTTTTCCATCTATAAAATAGAAAAAATAACACATACTTCAAAGATTGTCTGTGAAGATTAATGGAGACGATGTATCTAGAAGCACAGTGCCTGGCACATGTTAAGTCCTCAGTATAGGTTAGGTATTATTAATACCTGTGATGGTTGGGATTGTGTGTCAGCTTGGCTGGGTCATGATTCTCAGTGTTTATATGTGATCACTCCCATGATTGAATATGCTGTGAGTAGCCAATCAGTTGAAGGGGAGTTTCCTTGGGGGTGTGGCCTGCATCCTAATATAAGCAGACTTTTGACTTTTTGTCACTCTGGATCCTGTGGCTGCCTCCTGTCGTCTCACCTCCAGTTCATGGGACTTAAGCTAGAAGCTTACCTGTCGATCTTGGGATTCATCGATCTTCACAGCCTGCGAGCAAGAGTCCTGCTCCCCAACCTGCTGATCTTGGGTTCGCCAGCCCCTGCAGCTGTGTGAATCAGGAGAAACCTTGCGGTCTTGCCTGCCAATCTTGGAATTCATCAACCTTCACAGCCTGTGAGCAGGAGCCCTGCTCTCCAACCTGCCAGTCTTGGGCTCACCAGCTTCTGCGGCTGCATGAGTTGGGAGGGGCCTCTACCCTGATCCACAGACTTGGGACATTCTAGCCTCTATAATTGTGTAAATGATTTATATGATTTACTGGTTTTGCTTCTCTAGAGAATCCAGCCTAAGACAATACCCTACTGATACATTGGAGCCCTGGTGGCACAGCAGTTAAGAGCTCAGTTGCTAACCAGAAGGTCAGCAGTTTAAATCCACCAGCCACTCCTTAGAAACCCTAATCTGTCCTACAGGGTCGCTAAGAGTTGAAATTGGCTCTACGGCAATGGGTTTGTTTTACTGATACATTGCTTATTCTGCCATCCAAAAAGAACATTTATAAATCTCAGAAGTGCCATGTTCTTTGCATCATAGCTTATATATGGCCAAATAGTGAAGTAATTGAAATTTGCTCACAGAATCCCGGGCTGTTTACTCCCAGTCCTCATTCCTGCCTTTCCCATGTGGGCACCTTCTGACCAGGGCCAGCCCTAGAATTTCCACATAGGAGGTGCCTACGCTCTCCAGTCTGGTTGGAAACGGGCTAGAGCTTGATGCCACATATGTACCACATTGGTTTGGGAAAATGACAGCTGACCATATCAGATATGGAGGTTTGGGGGAGCAGCAGTGATAGAGACTGTAGGAGGTCCCCCAAAGTCACCCCTGCCCCAGGAACCCACTCCCTGCTCACTGCCTTCAACATGGTTTTCTAAGAACACAACTCCCGCCACACTGGATCTATCTCTTTCTTTCCCTCATTAGAATTTCTCTCTCCCCTTTCCTTAAAACTCTACTTTGTGCAGCTAAATTGAAAATGTAATGCACCCTGGTGTTTTAATTGCTGCTCAGTTGTTATTCTTCTCAGAGGGGAAACAATAGGGAAAATTATCCTATCCAAAGGAGCCAGTCTAACACAGGAATTAGACACACAGTTGTGACCCATGAGGGAGGATTTTTAAACAAAGTGGAGTTAGCCTGGCACCTTCCTGTTTACTGGACAGCATGTATTTTTCCTGGAAAGAGGTGAAGAAGGCTTGAAGCTGCAGTCATGGAGAACAACCAAATAAAAAAGAAATAAACATGAAATGATGTGAAAGAACTTCTAAAAGTATAAGGCAATTCTAAAATGCAAGGTAAGGGACGTGGGGATGGTAGCCCTGCTACAGGAATTGCAGAAGTGAGAACAATACAGTGGTCCATGACCAATGACTGTTCTTCTCTGTATCCTTAGCATTTATGAGGAAAATTCCCCATCCTGCTTTCAGACTAGAATTTTAAATGTGATTGCAATGTTACTTAGGTCGGAGTTTCCCTTATGTTTGGGCAGAAAACCTTAGTGGATTGTTATACTCTTAGATTTGAATATCCTAATAATGTCATTCTCAAGGGACTCATGATGACAATCAATCAAGGCAACATTCAGCAACTAGGAACAATCCACATATGTCTGTAGATGCCAACATACAAGCTTCACTTTAACAAGAAAAGGGGTTTTTACAAAATAGATGTAATCAAGTCCAGATGTGAAGAAATTACATGAATTGACAACATGGCAGAAATTGATCTTTGTCCCCTAATGATCCCCTTTTCTTGTAGTTTAATAGAGCCCCTAGTTTTAGAACCACATGGCCAAGTGACTAAGTTCTGGCCAGCCCAAAATGATCAGAAGTGGTGCGTGTACCCACCCAGACATTGCCTAATTAAGGTAAGAGCAGGTACTCCATTTGCCCTTTGCTGCCTCCAATAGCTGGAATGCAGACACAGTTGTGAGTCCAGTTGAATGATGTGAAAGAGGACAACCTCTAGGAATGGCCAGACAAAAAGACTGAAGAAGCCTGGGTTCCTGATACAGGGAACTACCAAGCTTGCCCTGGAAGGCTTACACCTGAACCAGTGCATGAGAGAGAAACTTCTCCTTTAGCCACCGTAGTTTTGATTCTCTGTTACGGCAACCAGACCTAAACCTTAACTAATACAATCCATTAGGTTATTGAGAGGATTAGCATCTGCAGAACCTGCACCATCTAGTTTTTCTTCTTGGAAAATCTTGTGAGAATGAAAGCTTGTCATTTTGTATTCCTACACAATTTTCTAGAATCCAACACCTTAGGGATTGAATTTAAATGTCCTTTGCTCCCCATTGTAGTAACACCCTTTAATTAGCTTCTCCAATTCAGAAGACCTCTTGGTCAAAGCTGATTATTCTTTTCACATCCACAAAAAACATTCATGGGTAAGCACATTATTATAAAGGTCAGATTCAGAAGCAACAAAAAAAGAAAGGATAGTGAAAGAAGGAGAGAAGAAAATTAAAGTATCAGTTGGATTGCAGGGTACCAACAGCACTGTCTTAGTTACCTAGTGCTGCTGTAACAAAATACCACAATGTGGGTGGCTTTAAAGAACAGTCTCACAGTTTTGAAGCCTCGAAGTCCAAATCAGGGCATTAGCTCTAGGAAGGCCCTTCCCTTGTCAGTAGCCCTGGGTGTTTCTTGATATTCCTTGGTTTGTAGATAGTTCCTCACATGGTCTCTTCCCTGGTGTGTCTGTCTGTGTTTATTCTGCTCTTTTTATAAGATA
The DNA here is from genome assembly GCF_000243295.1 of Trichechus manatus latirostris. Classification (NCBI taxonomy): domain Eukaryota; kingdom Metazoa; phylum Chordata; class Mammalia; order Sirenia; family Trichechidae; genus Trichechus; species Trichechus manatus. The sequence goes on along the minus strand of NW_004443946.1, from coordinate 7,764,856 downwards.
ACACTCAGAAGGGATTAGGTTTAGGACTCACCCTATTCTGGTATGACCTCATTAACATAATAAAAGAAAACCTCTATTTCTCAACAGGGTCATATTTACAGGTACAGGGGTTAAGACTTCAATATAACTTTTGGAGGGACATAATTCAAGGGCAAAAAATATCCATTTATTCCCTTTGCTTATTAACTATCCAGTTTGTTGCAACCTGAGATCACCATACTGGGTTTTATCAGTTGAATCCCAGACAGCCTCCAGGTACATTCCAAAATTAAAGGAAGCTGATGATCATGGAGGAGCCCTGGTGCACAGTGGTTAAGCACTCGCTGCTAACCAAACGACCTGCTGTTCCCAGGGCGAAAGAGGTGGGAATCTGCTTTCATAAAGATTACAGCTTTGGAAACCCTATGGGGAAATCTACTCTGTCCTACAGGGTTGCTGCAAGTTGGAATTGACTCTATAGCAGTGGATTTTTGGTTTCGGTGATCGTGGATCCTTTTTTCCTCTATTCTGTGTTCATTGGTTACAGGTCTGGAAGTCCCTGAAGGTTTTGATCTCACAACACAGATTTATGGATAGATTTTAAAGAAGGAGATTGCTTGGGTAATGCCAAATATCAATGAACTATCTTCAGGATAACTGGTGACCTATCTGGATACTTATATTTTGATTCCCAGATAATAGTCTTTAGAGTGGTAGAGTAGAATGTCTGGTGGTCTTGCAGTGCTCTGAAATTTTTTGCTCCATTGCTACACCAGTTGCCATCGAGTCATTTCCAATTCATGGCGACCCCATGTGTGTCAGAGAAGAAATGTGCTCCATAGGGTTTCAATAGCTGATTTTTTCGGAAGTAGATCACTAGGCCTTTCTTCAGAGGCGCCTTTAGGTGTACTCAAACCTTCAACCTTTCAATTCTCACCCGAGTAAGTTAACCCTTTGCACCACCATGGGACTCCTCTCGATTGCTAGGTCATAGAAAATACAATTTTAGAGCTATCAGGGACCTTAAAAGTCATCAAGTCATTCATTTATTCAAAAAGTGCCTATTGTGAACCTACTATGTATCTAACCCTATGGTACACACTGGGGGTACAATGATAAATAAACCTCAAGGAGCTCATGACTCAGTAAAGAAAAAAGTCACTTAAACAAAGAAACATGTTGCAGTGTGATAAGGACTATAAGAAGGGGTAAATAACTGGCCAAAAATGTTATGGAAGGCTTCATGGAAGAGGTGATATTTTAGCTGGGTTTTAAAGAGTGCTTTAAAGTTTTCAAGATAAGAGGGAAAAAAGGTGTTCCTGATAAAGCAAGTGGAATATAGGAAGGTTGGGAACTTGTAAAAGCATATGGTTGGTAGAGGGAATAGGTGGTAATTCACAGCCATGGGGAAATGACAATGGAAAAAAGATTTGAAAGGAAATTTGACGCCAAATTGTGAAGGAACTGATGGACCAGACTAAGGAGTAAGTTCTTATTTCTTTGGCAGAGCCAGGCCTAGACATATGGCCTCCTTGGGCAGGCTATTAAATGGATGCCCCTTCAAACAAATAGTGTTTGGATATATTTCCAGCTTTCCAGTTATTTTGTGGGACTGGGAGGAGGGGGAGCTCTGGAGGCATTGGTGGTTCAGTGGTAGAATTGTCTCCACGTGGGAGACCCGGGTTCAGTTCTTGGCTAATACACCTCATGAACAGCCACACTCGTCTGGCAGGAGAGGTTTGTACCTTGCTATGATGCTGAACAGGTTTCAACAGAGCTTCCAGACTAAGATGGACTAGAAAGAAAACCCTGGCAATCTACTTCTGAAAATCAGCCAATGAAAACCCTATGGATTACAATGATCCAATCCGCAGCTGATTATGGGAATGGTGCAGGACTGGGCAGCATTTTGTTTCATCCATCATGCTTGAGGTCTCCATGAGTTGGGAGTCAACTCGACGGCAGCTAACAATAACAAGGGAGGAACTGGAAATCTATTTTTAAAACTGTGTGAAAATAAACAAAACAGACACCTATCCTAATTCATTTCTACCAACCAGAGCGGAGTTAAATTCTGCAAAGAACCAGTTAAATGTTTCTCAGTTTTCTATAGTTATTCTCTCATAAATTTTCTTATGGTATTTTCTGAATCAGGCATCTTCTTGGGAAGCATATTAAGGGTTTAAAATTTCAATGATAAAATAAATCACTCTTACCTAGTAGACAGTAATTTGTCACGCATATCTGGTTTCTAAATTTCAGCTATCTGCCAATGTTCAGCTGACTGCAACCTCACATGCACAGAGCAAAAATACTTTCAGAGAAAGTACAGCCAGGGAAGGCTGTTTTTTAAGTTTTTCAGTGTGGACTACTGTCCATTACAATTGGAATGGGATCAATTTACCATTTCTCAGCCATGGAAGGCACTGTGTGTGGAAACCTGAGTGATCTGGCACCATTTTAGTAACTCAGAGACAGACTTCCTGGGCAGTTCCTGGCTTGGTCTACCCTTTATCAGGTCTTGTCTCTGGGCCAATAGTTTTCATACTTTACTTTTTGAAATCTTTTCAATTTGTAGTGACAAACCCTTCCATCAAATGATATCTTGTGGAAACCCTATACATAAAACAAATAAAGGCAGAGCTGCCCTGATTGGGGGAAAGGAGTACCTAAGACCTTTGTTGATAACTCGTGGGGCCTCGAGGTTAACGCTAGGATTCTGTGACAGCCAGATTGAAAACCACCACACAAAGGAATGAGGAGCTAATGGAGTATTATGCAGGAAGTGGCATTATTATATTTGTGCAACATCCTCCCTTTTTAAAAAGGAAGAAACTGGGGCTCCGATGAAGCCCAAACCATTGGCATTACATTTGTGGTCACTGGAGAGGCTAAGATTAATTAGTGGGTGCCGTCACCATTTAGTAATTATCTACCAGACTCTGAATGAAAGAAATACACACACACATACACACACACATACACACACACACACACACACACACAGAGCTCACTGTGAATGCATTAACCTCTATAATATAGCTGCTTCAGAAGGGAACAACAGCTTTAACAGTGGCATGGGGTGAAACTCATTATCACAGAATAGCCAATCATGAAGCAGAGGAGGCCGACTTTTCCTGCTGGGAGAATCGTTCTTACCCACCAGCTTTAACAAATAACTCCATCAACATAAATCAAGGCAAGGCGGGATGCGCATGTTTGCTTGCCTGTAAATGTAGTTGCAACAGCAAAAGTCCAGGGGAGGCGGGTACCTTGGCCTCCTCTTGACAGGTCATCCAGGCCTCCAAGCCAGTAGAGATGTCCCCTGCGTTGGCCCTTGGCTCATGCACACGTAAAGCCAATCATCTCAACAGCTGCTCTTCCTAACAGAAATTCCTTCTGGGTAGTATTCATCGCTTTGTTCCTTTGTTCCTATCAACTTGTCATTTTTAGTGGTAAAGCCACAGGGTCAGGGATCAGATACCTCGCCTAGAAAAATGCCCCACAAATGCTTTTACATTCGAGATGAGTATGCATGAGTTTATGTGTGTGTGTACTTAATGCAGGCTTCAAGACGAGATGAATACTCCTACCAGACTTTGCAAGCAGTCTCCATTAAAATATTGCAAAACCCCATTTTGGCCTTCCGCTCATCTAGGGTCAGATTAGCCAAAAGAATAGACAATCTTTATTTAGAATATTTAGATTTTTCTCTTGAGTCTCCTGGTTTCTGGGTTCTGAATGCCACAGAAATGATGAAAGCCACAGACCCTCTCCTAGAAAAATGCATAGAATTTTGCACCCAATTTCAGAAAGTTCATGGTCTCCCGCAGTTATGTATGGAAACCCTTCCCCAGGCTGACAAGCATCTTTTTTCTTCACTTCTAAGAAGACTGCTCAGCCAAGAAGGAATGGTGCTTGTCATTATTAGGTATTGAGTCAATCTTTATTAGTCTGTTCAATAAGTTGGTCAGGTCAACAACCCCGTTTCTTTACCCACACTTACTTAGGTCTCCACAGAAGATAGGAAAGAAAGCCGGAAGGCATATTTGCTTCCTTTCCCCACTCCTGCCTCTATTTTCTCCCTGGATTTCATCCTCCATCGTCATCTAAAAGGTTGGTCCTTGATCACATCACTCTCTTGCTTAAAATCTATCAATGACTCAGCATCTCCTACAGAGCAAAGTCCAAGTTCATTGTCATGACTTTCAAGGTCACCCATCTTCTTCCGCTGGCCTCATCTTCCTCCGTTCCTCGCCTCACATGTTTTTACAGCAACCCAGAAGTGCAAACAGTTCCCTCTCATGCTCCGGCCTTGTAATGCCCTGTGTCTTTGCTCATGGGGTCTGCTGCTTTCCCTTCACCTGGCTAATCTCTATCCATCATGTCACTTAGATGCCATCTCCTCCAGGGAGCCTTGCTGACTCCCCTTGGTGTCCCCTGTTACCTGTGCTTCCTTTCCCACTTGAGGGCGCATACCAGCTTAGCAATTATCCTCTTACACATCTGTCTTCCCCACAAAACGGTGAGCCCCTTGGGACATAGTGCCACCTTCGTATCAGTGCCTGATGCAAGTAGGTACTCAGTAAATGTTTGAGGAAGGAGGACAGGAAGTGTCCTTCGAATATACCCCTTCAACTCAGGGACACTATATTCTCTAATGAGATGAGCTATTCCTGAAAATCTACCTGCAGAGCAATGTTAAATCACAGGATGAGAGGGCGTGGGGTCATAATTAGCGTACGAATCTAAAAAGAAGCTAATCACTCAGTTTGTTCATCATGGTGAAGGCCCAGAATTTGGAGAATGATTCTCAGCCTTAGTTGCACATTGGAATCACAAGCAGAGCTTTAAAAAATACTGATACCTGAGTTGTACCCACAGAGATTCTGATTTAATTGGTCTGGAGTAGGGCCATGGCATCAGGGTTTTAAAAGTTCCCCAGAAACCATGGCTGATACCCACTGCTTTAGATAGACCTGGGTTGAAGTCTAGCTCTGCCACTAAGGCAGCTGAGAATATTCTGGCAAGTCCCTTAATCACTCTTAATCACTCTGAATGGCAGATTACTCTTCATTGTCCATTCATTTGGATATATGAGGATTAAATGATATGACGAATACCAAATGCTTAAGTGGTACTTAATAAGTAAGCACTCGGTAAGTGTTAGCTGATGTTATTATTATACCACCAACTTTATTGCCCCCAAGGGAAACTCTAAGGATGATGCTGGAAAAGGTGATGAACCACACAGAGCCCCAGTTCCTGTAAGACTGGCTGGATGCATGACACTTGGTCATTTAAGCATGCTGGAGCCTATGAGACGTTCTAACAAACTCAATCGATTCCCCTTTGTTAACAAGATAAAATTACTATACACAAATTCACCAAAAATATATTGCAGCTGTTTGTCAGTGATGCCTTGTAACAAACACTGAGGTTCATGAACTTAATGTGATAACGGTTTTCTTCATCCCTCAACTTTGTTCAGTCTAAGCAACATCAAGCAGTTCAGCAGTCCCTCAAAGACAGTTTAAAAATCCTGAAAGACAAAATTAGCCAGAGAGGCTCAAACTACAGAAAGCATAAGAATCACCTAGGGGACATGTTCTAGTATAGACAGCTGGGCTTCAGCCCCAAAGATCAGTGGGGGCATAAAGGAGTATTTGGGGGGCTTTGGCCCACATCCCACAATCTCCATGTCCACCAGAAGCCACCCCAACTTTTATAAAAACACTAATGTACATTGGGAGTCCCTGGATGGTACAAAAGGTTAAGACGCTCAGCTTCTAACAGAAAGATTAGAGGTTCAAGTCCACCCAAAGGCACCTCGGAAGAAATGCCTGACAATATACTTCAAAAACATCAGCAATTAAAAACCCTATGGAGCACAGTTCTACTCTGATGCACATGGGGTCACCATGAGTCAGAATCAACTCCACGCAAATAAATGTACTTTGATATGATAGAGACGATTGAAATTTTATCATTATTTTTCTTTAGAAAGCTTTTCTCTTTTAAAAATCAACTTTATAGAGATATAATTTACATATCATAAAGTGTACCCATTTTAACTGTACACTGAGATACATTTTGACAATTTTCTACACCTGTGTAACCACAACAACCCAACATTTCCATCACCCCCAAATTTCCCCTTTCCCAGTCAATCCTCACTCCACGTCCCAGGTGCAGGCAACTACTGAACTCCTGTCACTGCAGATTGTCTTTTCTAGAGTTTCTCATAAATAGAAGCAAATAGTGGACTCTTACGTGTCTGGCTTCTTTCTGCTCAGCACAGTGTCTGTGAAGTGTATTCATGTCGGTACATGTATCAGTGGTTTTTTCCTTTTTATTGCTGAAGAGCTGTCTATTGTAAGGATATACCACAATTTGTTTATCTATTCACCTATTGCTGGATATTTGGTTGTTTCCAATTTAAAGCTGTTATTAATTCTTACTGTTTAGTTACATACACTCTAAGTCCATGAAGTGTATTTGCTACTTAAACAGTTTGAAGACAAGACTAGCCCCTTCACCAAACAGACTGCCAATCCTACATCTCTCCTATGTGGAAATTCTAGAGTTGCCTTTTTCAGAGGTTCTGATTAGGTTTGAGGTGGAACTCAGGAACTGCATTGTTAATAATTATGCCTGATTATGCTGATGCCGGTGGTTCTCTAACAACACCTTGACTCAGGGTGCAAGGCACTGGCTAACCCAAGATGCAACCCTTTTCTGGTCACAAGGAATCTATCTGCGTTTTTCTTCTGAAAGAGCAAGGGCATGCTCTCTCAGACTCCACAGCTCAGCAGGCTCCTGTAACAGAATGGCCAATTCTAAGATGAGAAGAAGGCGGTCCAGAGGAACCTGGGATGCTGCATCCCAAATGGTGAATCCTCTCAGGTCGGCAAGCTCGCTGCTGCCGAAAAATCCTCAGAGTCAGAGGCTAGCAGTGAAGGTCTTTCCATCACTCTCCCTGCCCAGTCCTTTCAAGACGCTGCTTTTAATCTTACTAAGGAGTAAGACATGAGGCAGAGGTGACACTGCTGATGTATGGAACAAGAACCTGTAATAACGGCTTGAAGAAAGACACCCGCAAAAGGAAAGTTATGAAACAATTCCGGAGAGATGGTCTGAGTATCTCTCAAGACAGAGCACAGATGGCAGAGATCATATCTGAGGAAAATGAAACACAGTTCTGACAAGGGCGCCAGAGACTTCTGCTGCGGAATGACAGAGGCTGGTCAGCTTGGCCTTTAACAAAGATCCAAAGAAGAGGAGAGTTTCAGAGGAGATGAACATGAGAGATGGGGACATAGGTGTACTAGGGGACTGTGGAGTCTGAGTCAAGTTCAGCAACTCACTGCCTCTTCTCATCATCTTGAAGCTCACATTGGTTGACTTTTTTCAAATGGATTCTCATTTTTCCTCTAAGAAAAATGTGCATTTTATTTAGCCTTTCCTCCTCAAACCTCTTTACTGTTCATTTTAGTCCATCAGGTTTTTTCCTTTCAGATAACACTGTGCACCTGTAACAAGTCCCTGGATGGCGCATACTGTTAAGCGCTCAGCTACTAACTGAAAGGCTAGTGGTTTAAGTCCACCTAGAGGTGCCTTGGAAGAAAGGCTTGGTGATCTACTTCCAAAAAATCAGCCACTGAAAGCCCTATGGAGCACAGTTCTACTCTGACACACATGGGGTCACCATGAGTTGGAATGGACTCAGTGGCAACTTGTTTTGGTTATACACCTGTAAGGTACAACAGCAGATGAAGTGCATCGCTGTGTTTTCACATGCACAGATTTAGGAAGCTGTAAGATTTTCCTTTTCTCCTCTTATGACCCATACCTGGCATTCTCCATGAGTTTGTCAGAAGTCAAAGCACTAAACTATGTTATGTCAACCCAGTCTATGAACTGGTATGAAAACTTGCTAGCCAGCCTCAGCCTGTTCATTTGAATAGAAGTGTTTCCAGTTTTTACATTTTGATTTGGGATTTTTCTCGTATTTATTCATCTATTCATTCAACAAATTTTTAATGACCAACCCATCTGACCCTGTTGTTAGGTGACACTGAGTCGATTTTCAACTCGTAGTAGAACTGCCCCATAGGGTTTCCCAGGCTGTGATCTTTACAGGAACAGACTGCCAGGTATTTCTTCTATGGAGCTGCTGGGTGGATTTGAATTGCCAACCTTTTGGTTGGTACAAAACCGAAAAACTGAGTGCTTAACCATTGTGCCACCTGGGCTCCTATCTGACCCTGAGGACCTCCAGATCTGTGTATTCAGCCCTTACCTCTCCCTCCAGCTTTAGACCTATATATCCAACTGCCACTGACCCCCTCCTCTGGATGTCCATAACACTTAGCATCTACCCGTCCAGCCCTGTGGGGTGGGGAAGAACTGGATGCTGAGGATACCAAATAGAAATAAGACTGGTTCTTCCTCTCCAAGGGTTTACTGTCCAGCGAAAGAAACAGACTGAAACAGATGAAGTTCAAGAGATACTCTAGTGCAGGAAGAGTAGTGGAAGCAAAAGAGTGGGAGCATGGGGGAGGCTGCTGGAGTCGGGGAGACACTGCAATTTATTTAAAAGGCTGCTCTGCCATAAGTGACTTCTGTTCATGCAACATTGTTGCAAATTTAGTTAAGGAGGGAGGATCACGGGGCAGGAGAGGTGAGACGATCTTCCATAATTTATCACTATATGTATGCCAGAACCTGGGTTTTTACAAAAATAAAACCAGTTCTTCTTACTAGCTACTATCACTTTAAAGTCAGGACTGTCCTCCTTTCTCAGGACACTGTCGAGTAAATTTGTTGATACGTGAAGCGGGGGGATTAAAGATGAAACTGCTCATGGAAGAAACGGATATTTGAAGGGAAATAACGTGCTGAGAACCTCTTCAAGTTTGGCCAGAAGTTCATACTAACCCTTTGTGCTGGCTGAACGCCTGATTTCTGGGGTGTTAAAAGCACTATGTAGACATTTCCTCCAATGCTGTCATAGAAACTCTCCAATGGGGATGGGTGGCCAGAGACATTGTACAAGTGGGAGGTTAACAATTGGGAAGGACACACGTTGGGGTTCCTCTGGGTTCTTTCTGGGGTCCCTCTCTTCTTGTTCTTCATATCTATCACTTTCCAGGGCTTCGACCCCCATCTGACCCTGGGGACCCCCAGATCTGTGTATTCAGACCTACATACATTCAGAGCTACATGCCCAACTGCCGCTGACCTCTCCTCTGGATGTCCACAGCACTTAGCATCTACCCCTCCAGCCCTGTGGGTGGGAAAGAACATCTATAACAGGAGGCCATGGGGAAGTCCGCACTCAGGGAAGATAGAGACAAGGATTCTGGTGTCTTTTCCAACATTTGTTTTGAAATCAGACCTGCTAGCAAGTAGCAAAATGAATTAGTTTGCCTTTCAGTTCTGTTTCTTTTTCTCCTTGAAAAGTCTTAATACTAGGAAGACAGAAAAACAAACATCTCCAAGAAATACAAACTGAATGTGGCAGACACTGTTAGCTGCCTCCTAATATTCACTCTCCTCTTTTTTCTTAGTAAGGGAAACTTGACTGTATTTGAACCAGTAATGCACACAACTGAAAGACATTTCCAGCCTGCTTTGCAGTTAGCTGTAACCATATGACTAAGTTCTGGTCAGTGAGATGTAATTCTGGTCAGTGAGATGTAATATTGTGTGGGACTTCCAGGAAAGTTGTTTAAAGAGATCTGACACTGCTGGGAAAAGAGCCCTTTTGTCTTTCCCCTTCTTCCTTCTACGTGGGATGTGGACATGATGGCTACAGCTTCAGCAGCTTTTTGGACCATAAGAAGACCTTGAGGATGAAAACCGTGCGCTGACAATTGTAAAACAGAGAGACCTGGGTCTCTAAAGACTTCATGGAGCTGCCATACCAGCCCTTGACTGCTTACCTCCTGACTACAGTTAAGTGAAAGAATTTAAGCCACCATGCATTTAAGCTACTGTAGTCAGGTCTCTGTTACTCATAGCAAACTCTAATTTTTGTTGTGTGCCATTGAATCAATTCTGACTCATAGCACCCCTATATGACAGACTAGAACTGCCCCCATAGGGTTTCCTAGGCTGTAATCTTTAAGGGAGCAGATCTCCATGTCTTTTCTCCCACAGAGCGGCTGGTGGGTTTGAACTGCCAACCTTTCAGTTAATAGCCGAGTGCTTAATTAACTATTGCACCACCAGGGCTCCTTCCCTAATCTTGATATTAAATAATCAGGAGTTAACTGTAATATCTAATCATGAGTTGACTGTAATAACAGTGAAAACTCGAGAGAGACCTACAACTGTTGGTGGTAACAGATAGACATTTGCTCTTCCATATTCAACATGATTGAGTCCATGCTGGATGTAAGGCAGTGACACCAGCAGGACATAGGAGATGAATATTGGGTTTCGGGCCAACCTCATGGCCTGATGAAGCTCAAATGCCCTGGCAGCTAATGCAGTGAATCATTCCTTAACTGCTTCACTTCAGGCCTGAATTCAGCACCAGGACACTCAGACTCTAGAGCCTGCATTAGACTGGGTCAGATATAAGCTCTGTGACCCAAGTTAGCATCAAGCAAACCATCCCCACAGTAACAACTCAGTTCCAATTTTCCTTACTAGGAAGCTGGTAGCAAATCCATTCGCAGCCAGAATCAAGCTTGGAATAAAGGAGACACCTCATTTAGTGAGGAAAATATGTACTTTCTGCCCTTCCCAACCCACCTAGATATCCATGCATATCTGCACCACATTCCAGGGCAAGAACCATCTCTATAATCAGGATGATATACAGATGAGGGGCTAGAGTCCAATTTTTACCACTGTCACCCCCTTCCCCTCCCCTCCTCCACCACAGCCTCTCAATACTCCTTTGGGTCAAGCAGAGCTCAAATCAGTAAATTCTGCAATCAGAGACCCAGGCCAACCTCTCACCTGGAATCAGCCCTGCCAATCGCCTCTGAGTTCGGCCCTCCTCCAGGGAGACTCTGAGAACCCAGGGCTAAGGCTGCAGAGAAGACAAGGTTGCCCACAAGGTCAGCGGAGGGAGGCTTTGCCTTTTCCTCGTGCATCTTTTGGCTCCCTGACATCACACATGCCTGATGGCAAGGATTTCTTCAGAGTGCTGCTATGGCAGGAGCGTAATGCCAAGCAGTCTAGGGTAAAGCCGCTGTCACGGATTGAATTGTGTCCCCCAAAAGTATCCATCAACTTGGCTAGGTCATGATTCCCAGGATTGTATGATTGTCTACCATTTTATCATCTGATGTAATTTCCCTATGTGTTGTAAGTGCTATCGCTATGATGCAATAAGATGGATTAGCCGCAGTTATGTTGATGAGATCTACAAGATTAGATAGTATCTTAAGTCAATCGCTTTTGAGATGTAAAAGAGAGACAGGAGCAGAGAGACAGGGGAACCTCATACCACCAAGAAAGCAGTGCCGGGAGCAGAGCACGTCCTTTGGACCTGAGGTTCCTGCGCAGAGAATCTCCCAGACCAAGGGAAGATTGATGACACGGACCTTCCTCCAGAGCCAACGGAGGGAGAAAGCCTTCCCCTGGAGCTGACGCCCTGAATTTGGACTTGTAGCCTACTAGACTGTGAGATAATAACCTTCTCTTTGTTAAAGCCATCCACCTGTGGTATTTCTGTTTATAGCAGCACTAGATGACCAAGACAGCCACTTTTTATTGGGCGCCTTCTGTTTCCACTCTACAATCTTACATCTTGTCATTTAATTAAATAGAATGCTTTAAAATAGGAGAAGAATTAGCCACATTCTTCACACCTTGCCAAAGGCAACTTCACTCAGCATGGTGTATTGGAAACAGCCTTGTTCTGAGCCACTGGAGACTTGGGTTCGAGCACTGCTGTTCCACTAATTAGCCATAGGACCTGGGGAAAGTCACCTCGCCTTACCGCACCTCAAGTTTCATCAATCAGCCATTCAATATTTTTTTATTTTTAGTGCCTTCTCTGTGCCAAGCATTGTCGAAGTGCTGAGAATTCAGAAATGAACAGATAAAAAAATCCTTGTCTTTATGGGTTTATGATGGAGAGGGTGCAGATGTAGGGGAAAGAAAGAGAGACCTTAAACCTGGAGTAGCGCACATACATATTTTGGTGTAATGGATTGCTTTTGTGTGGCTTTTCTCGCCATGATCTTGTAACTCCCACCCAGGTGATTGGGTGGGCCTGTACAGATAGGGTAATTGTAGCCCATCAAGGCGTTTGGTCAGTTTTGCCATCCTGCTGAGCTTGAAATAAGCCATCTCAGAGGTGGGAAAGAGAAGACCCCACCACCACCAAGGAAACACAGCCAGGAGATAGAAAGCAAGCTGTAACCCTGAAGACAGTGAAACTCGGCAGCAGAGACCCAGCAGCGGGAGATGGAGCGGTGAGCTTCCCAGGCCGTGTAAAGAGAAAACTGAGTGCCTTTGGGCAGAGGCCTAGAGCCAGAGAGAGGTGTGCCTGCGAGCACAGCTGGGAAGAGGCTGTCCTGATGGAAGAACTGTATCCTTGAGTGTTCCTGAACCTGAATTGCAACCTGTTACTTCCCTAATAAACCCCATAATCATGAGTGTGAGTTCTGTGTGAGTTCTGTGTAGCCATCGCATTGCAATGAATTATTGAACCCAGCAGAAAAGTAAAGAGGTTTGATGGATGTCAGAATTGGTAAAGATGGTGGAGAGAGGAGGCTTGTCTGGCCTCCACCTCATGGGAGTCAGCCTTGCACTGTTGATCTTGGTTCTCCTTCCCCCTTGTGGGGTTGGAGGAGGTCAGACACCATCCCTATGCCGTTTTTACACATATGTATTTACAAACTTCGATAAACACTGTGAAAGAAAAGTTCACGGTTCTCCGAGGAGAAGCCATCTAATTTAGATTGGGAGGGAAATAATGTTTCAGCTGAAGTCTGGGGGATAAGCGAGAGTTAGCCAGGCAAAGAATGAGGGAAGAGGGCTCCAGGCAGAGAGACTGGACACATAATAGATCAAAGAGTCCATCTTTCTCTTCTACAGCTACAAATAATTACAATTATTGTTATAATAGTCAAGTGCTCCATGAGAAACTATTGACAGAGGCCAGATCAGAGATGTGGGTATCACAGAGGATGCTTATGGGACATAAGACAGTGACCAAAGACCAGATAAGAAAGAGATTTGCACCTCTCTGGATGCCAGCCCTGGGCCAGACCAAGCACCCCAACCGCCCCCTCCCCAACCCCTGATACCCCGTAAGTTCTGGCTCTTAAGTTCCTTTGGGAGGAGGGTAGTTATCCTGAACTGACTGAGATTAAACCTGAAAATATTGAAAAACACTGCCGTGACCTGAAAATATTGAAAAACACCGGCGTGACCAAGCCCGTTTGCAAATAACTAGGTGCAGCTTTCTGCCAAGGGCAGAAATCATTTGTATCATAGGAAATAAACGGTTTTTGTTTTGTTTTGCACACCTGTATTGTAACTTGTGAAGTGCATCTGTGTGGGTATGCGTGCGGGAAGAATGTTGGTGTGTGTATTGTACAAAAAGAGGGAACTGGAATGAATGGAATGAGTCATCTGTTTTTATGGAGTACACGTAGGGAGGCAGGCAAGGGTGCATCACTATCTCTTGGCAGATTCCGGCAACACCCTCCAAGCCCACATCCTGGCGCCAGCTCTCCTCCCAGACACCCCCAAGCCTCACTCCCTCCACTCTGGCCTGGACTGAGATTTCCCAGAGTCCTCATGGAGTGTGTGCACTTTAACCAGTGGGGGGTGCACCAGGCCCTCAGGCACTTTTCCCAGCCCTTCCCCTTTATGATGTGTGTGCTGAGGACTGGAGCTTGGCAGGATTGCCTCCCTGAAGCACCCTCACCCACCATGCCCTCTGAGAATGCCCTCTGTGTTCGTGACCCTGACTTATCTCTACCAGGCAGAAGGGGCTTCAGCTTGGCACTGCCATCTGAGGGAAGGAGCTGGAGGCACTGATGTTATGGAGAGGCCAGAGCAGAAATGTAAATAATTATGAATAAACATGAAGTGGGCTTGGCAGAGTGGGAACAGACCATGCAAAGCGTAGAAGCACATTACTTGGAGTCTAGAAGAACAGCAGCCCCCAGTGCAGAGATCATCCTGCCACTAGGCGCCCCCATACAGAACTCACCCACTGGAATCCAACCTGGCCTTTCATGAGACTGTAAAACAGTAGGAGGCCTTCATCAAGGAGCAAATTATATCCAACCAACCAACCAGATGCCATCTAGTCAATTCCAACTCACAGTGACTCCATGTGTGTCAGAGTACAACTGTGCTCCATAGGGTTTTCACTGGCTGATTTTTCAGAAGTAGATCTCCGGGCCTTTCTTCCAAGGCACCTCTGGGTGGACTCCAAACTTTCAATTGGCAGCTGAGCACATTAACCTTTCGCACCACCCAGGGACTCCAAATTACATCCAGCCCACCATTTGCTCATTTGGAGGACTTAGGTTTCTCCTTTCTTCTGGCAGACAGGACAGGAGAACTACAATAAGAACTAACCCTTTACCTGGGAACTCAGCCACACCCCCAATAGCTTTGGGGTCTCTATGTATCTTAGGACACAGCAGCATAGAAAGAGCACTGGACCTGGAGTCAGACAGACATGACCTTGCATCCAGCTCTCTCTAACATTGTCACCTAGAACAAGCTACTTAATTTCTCTAAGTTCAGTGATAATACTTATATCATGATGGTTTTTTGGCAGATTAAGTGATATTGCATGTGGAAGAATCTAAAGCAATATCTGCTATTTTTCTCTATATCAGCAACCTACTGTTCTGGCATAATACCTATTGCAATTTGTAATTTTTTTATTATTTTGCATTTTACTTCATTATTATTATTGCTGTTATTCTTTATGTCCTACACCAGACTGTAAAATCCACAAGAGCACAGACCATAGCTCCCTTGCTCACATATGTCCCTAGGACCTAGTAAATAGTAGGTACTCAGTAATGATATTTCAAAAAATATTTAACTCATGTAATAAAAATTAGTTTCTTTCTATCCCACAGATGAGTGACATGTTCCTGAGCTAACAACCAAAGCTGAGTGGTTTTCCAGGGATATCCATTGCAGCATTTACATCAAAAACTACTGAGAAAGGAGATCAAAGAAACCAGTAAACACAGCTAATCACTAGAAAGAGTTCTGGTGTTTATCTAATGAGATAGTACCAAGTCCCACGCCCAGGAGCCACCGTAGCATGACACAATAGACCACCAGGTAGGTGCTGCTCAGCCCACCCCACCTCACCCCCACCTCCTGGGAGCATCACTGAGGTGCGCTGATCCTGGTGGTGGGCTGATGGGGAGAGCGAAGCTTCCAGTAATTGCAGTACTGTTTCTTCAAAAGAGGGAGGGGCAAACATTTCAGTAATAAGCAAAGGAGAGAGAAAATCAATAAGGATGTGTGTAATGAATTTTTGTTTCCTGAAATAGCCCGGCAGGAGCCTTGCCAGGAAGAGTTAGGACTAATCAGTGACAAGAAGAGAGACACAAATCCAAGAACATTATTCAGCTCTGCAGGCTCCCTGGGTGGAAGAATGTTGGCGTGCGCAATTGCAGGGGAGCCCAGCCTGGCTCCAGAAAGACAGGGGAACCTGGAAGATAACAATTGCACTTATATCTATTTAGGAAGAAAACGCTGCTTCTCTAGCTGGCTTGGAGTTTGAGGGAAGTCTGAGCAGCTTGGAAAAAACTGTGACATTTTCTTGAAACCCTCGATTTAAATAAACATCCTGCTTATCAATATTGGAGCGCTGGTGGCACAGTGGTTAAGAACTCAGCTGCCAACCAAAAAGTCAGCAGTGCAAGTCCACTAACTACTCCTTGGAAACCCTGTGGGGCGGTTCTAATTCTGTCCTATGGGTCACTATGAGTCAGAATTGACTCCACAGCAACGGGTTTTAGTTTGGTTTTCATCAATATTACATCAATATCTCAAACACATTCTACTGTTGGGCTATAATGTAATGGTTATGAGCAGATTTCAACTCTACCGTTTATTCCTCATTAGCTGTGTAGTCTTGGGTGGGTTACTTATCATCTCCAAGCCTCAGCTGTGTCTTCCGTAAAATAGACACATAATAGTACCCATGTTGTAAAGCTGTATGCAGATTAAATGACATAATACATCAGCTATGAAGCTCAGTGCCTGCCATGGGGTGAACCCTCAGTAAACCTGTTGCCATCAAGTCAATTCGATTCCAACTCATGGCATCCCTATAGGACAGAGTAGAACTACCCCATAGGGTTTCCAAGGAGCAGCTGGTGGATTCGAACTGAAGACCTTTTTGGTTAGCAGCTGAGTTCTTAACCACTGTGCCACCAGGGCTCCTCCTCAATAAAACAGTAGTTATTGTTATCAAGGGCAGTGGTGGTTCAGTGGTGGAATTCTCACCTTCCATGTGGTTTGATTCCTGGCCAATGCACCTCATGTAAAGCCACCACCTGTCTGTCAGTGGAGACTTCCCTATTGCTATGATGCTGAATAGGTTTCAGCAGAACTTCAGACTAAAGCAGACTAGCAAGAAAGGCCTGGCAATCTACTGCCAAAAATCAGCCACTGAAAACCCTATGGATCACAATGGTCCAATCCCATTGTTCATGGGGTGGTTGAATCAGGGACCAACTCAATGACAGCTAACAACAACATCATTGTCATCATTACTGTTAGTGCACTAATCCCACTGTGCTGTGAGTCCTTGTTGACCTCATTAGGTCTTTTGCTAGACTATGTGTGCCCTTGACAGGTGAGGACCATGTTTTCATCCTACAACGCCCTGTACCTGGCATAACCAATAGATGTTGGCTCAATGAAACTGTTGAACTAAATCCTAGAAAAAAAGACAAGGCCTTTCTCCCTCTCATTTTCTCCCTTGAACATCTCAGTTTGTGTGTATGTACGTGTGTGTGAGTTTCACTAGAAAAATGGAAGTAATTCCCTTACCGGGATTTTAAGTGTCTAACAACTCACTCACCAATGACAGAGCAATTAGCCTTGTATTAGCACTCCTTAAAACCACTCTGGCAGTATTTTTACTTCTTGCGGTAATTACTTGCAATGTAGTGAAGTGGTTCTAAATCACACTATCATTTTGTTAATTCCTGTAACTACATTTTAAAAATCAATCTTATTGAGGCACATTTACATGTAATAAAATGGACACTCTCTAGTGTACAGTTCAGTGAGTTTTGATAAATATATACATTTGTGGAACTACACCTGAATCAAGATGTGGAACTTTTCCATCACCCCAACAGGCTCCCTGGTGCCTTTTCCCAGTAAATCCCTACCGCTCTCCCCAGCTCCAGGCACTCGCTGGTCTGCCATCCCATCTATCGTAGATGACATTTGTCTTTTCTACAGTTTTCTTTAAATGGAAACATACCATCTATATTCTTTTATGCCTGCCTGCTCTCGCTCAACATAATGTTTCTGAGATTTACCCACTTTGTTGCATGTATCAGTAATATATTCCTTTCTATTGCTAAGTACCTAGCATTCCATTGTATGGATATACCACATTGTAAAAAAAAAAAAAAAAAAAAAATCCATTCACTGACTATGAACATTATGGGTTGTTTCCAATTTTTAACCATTGTGAATAAAGCTTTTATGAGTATTTCTGTACTAGTCTTTGGACACATTTTCTTTTTTCTTGGATAAATACTTTTTTAAGAGTGGTATTGCTGGGTCATATGATAACTGTATGTTTAACTTTATAAGACACTGCCAAACTGCTTTCCAAACCCTTTTACATTTTCACCAGCAATGTAGCAGGGTCCATGTGGCTCCAAATAGTCTCCAACACTTGGAATTGTTGTGACTACATTTTAAATGAGTTACAGGTCAATTTCACTTGGAACTTTCTAGAATTTCTTCTAGGATTTCTCTTCCCCTTTCCCTCCAATTTCTAGAACCTCTATCCTTCCATTTAGCGTCTCTGAAGGGCAAAGTCAGGTTAACGTGTTTACTGTGAAATTCCGTAACTTGTTGTTTTTAGTACATTTTTAATATAACTAAAGTACTGAAAGGACTGTCAGCAGCTCGTCTGCCAGAGAAAGTTCTTCCACACCAGAATTTCTCCTGTTTACTTCACCACAAGCCACACATGCAAATAGGCACACTTAGACTCTCCTTCCCTTTGGGCAAATGCAGCCCTGCAATAATCATTTACGTCAGACAAAGGAAAAAGGGGAAAAAAACAGCTTCCTTGAGACACTAAACTATCAGTTTCCAGAACCTTCTTTTCAACAACTGCTCAGAAAATGAGATCATCTGGCACATCTTCTGCAGTGTCCATCCCTCTTGGCTTGTTTTACTCTTCAGTCCTGTTTGGCCCCTATATCTCATGCCAGTCACTAGCTTCATAGAAGCCGACTGACTACTGATTGCACCTGTAAGCAGATTCATTGCTTCATAAAATGAAAATCGTCTGGGCTATGTTTCATTTCATGCTATCAACTCCTGTCTTAGAAAATAAAATCTCAATCTGCAGCAGAATGAAGACACATACAATGTATTTCATTACAAAGATTTTGACTTACAAAAAAAAAAAATCACATATTTTAAATTTCCAAGATTCCAACATAACCAGGCTTTTTCTAGGATTAAAAAAAAAAAAAATTAAACACACAGCAAATATTTGTGATGGAAATGCCAAGAACAACAACAAATTATTTCCTAAGAATGGCGAGCAATAGAGTCTGTCAGCCTTTCAGATTCCCTAACATGTTTGGATGGTAAGATTATATTCCTCGAATAGCTTACAATTATTTCCCAAACCCTACGTTTAAGAAAATGCAAACCCTTTGTACCAAATACTTTTCCAGTTTTAAAACTAACTATTTTAAGGAAGATGTTTGTGCTACTACTCCTTTCTACTTCAGTCATTAAATGCTGTGTGCCACAAACTCTTTGACCCCTTTGAGACGCCTTTGGAAACCATTTGTAAGGCTTTTCTAAGCCCTTTTTCTTAGAAACAGAAAGTTTTCATTTTAAGAGTAAATTAACTTGAACATCAAAAGTTTCCAGTTCAGGTAGAAATGCTGAACCCAAGAGACGTGGGTGAGTTATGAACTTGGCAAAATGCATCCTCTGCCATCCCCAATTGACCACGTCCAGCTTCCAGGGATAGAAATACCATGGCCAGAAACACACTGCAGAAGAGGAACGGGGCCAGCCACTGAGACAGGCAGATGATCAATAATGCCGTCAGCCTCTTCTTATGGTTTGGAAGGCTAGAAGCCCAGGGGCTCCCAAATACAACAGTAAGTGAACAAACACAAAAACCTCCACCACAAAAACAAAACACTACGCACCCAAGCATAGAATTGCTCATAAACATGAATGTTTTTTGCATTTACAGGGAAGTGGGACAAAGAAATCATTATGGATGGTATAGATATATAACTAAGAGAGGATGGCAAAGAATTTATTTATAAAAGAGAGAAATAATACACACATGTTATGTGTTCATTAAAATATATATTCCAGCAGGATGGTTGAGGGCATGACCAGTCCTTCTCAAGTGTGGTCCATGGCCAGCCTATTTCAGAATTATAGGAGGATCTTGTAAAAATGACAATCCCTGGGCCCCACTTCAAGCCTGCAATTCCTCGGGTGAATCTTATGTACACCAATATTTGTGAGAGAACCACTTTAATAGATAGATGTTCAGAAGGTTTTTGTGGTAGGCAAAATAATGCCTCCCACCAAAGATGTCCACACCCTAATTCTGAAATCTGTGAAGGTGTTAGCTTACTTGGCAAAAGGGACTTTGCAAATGTTATTAAGGTTATAGACCCTGAGATGTGGAGATTATCTTGGATTATCCATGTGGACTTGATTTAATCGCATGAGCCCCTAAAATCAAGAAACTGTTCCCAGTTGCAGTGAGAGAGAAGCAACATGAGAAGAAATCAGACCATCGTTGCTGATTTTGAAGATGCAGGGAGGGGCCGAGCGTCGAGGAATACGGGCAGCCTCTCGAAGCTGAGAACGGCCCCCAGTTTACAGCCAGCAAAAAATGAGAAACGTGGCCTACAAAAACAAAGACCTGAATTCCGCCAACAACCTGAATGAGTAAGGAAATCATTCTTCCCCAGAGCCCCCAGAAAGGAGCATAGCCCTACCAACACCTGATTTTAGCCTGATGAAACCTACACCTTCAGACCTACAGAACTGTAGAATAATATCTTTGCATTGCTGTGAACCACCAAGTTTGTGGTAATTTGTTATGGAAGCAGTAGAAAAGTCATATGTTATGAGACAGCATATAAATTATATACCCATTATTCTATTTATATAAATATATATGTGTGTGATGACACGCAAATTCGCAAAGCTTCCATATTTTTGGAACCCTTATGATTAAGAGCTTGGCTGCTAACTGAAAGATCAGATCGGCAATTCGAATCCACCAGCCACTCCTTGAAAACCCTGTGGGGCAGTTTAACTCTGCCCTATAGGGTCGCTAAGAGTCAGAGTCAACTCGAAGGCAACTGATTTTATATAGATGCAGAGAGAGAGAGAGAGTGCCCTTGGGTGGTGCAAGGAGTTAACACATTCAGCTGCTAATCGTGAGGTTAGAGGCTTGAGCCCACCCAGAGGTGCCTCAGAAGAATACCTGGCAAACTGCTTCTGAAAAATCAGACAGTGACAACACTATGGCGTTCTACTCTGACACATCTGGGTCACCATGAGTTGGAATTGACTCTACAGCAACTTGTTTTATATATATGTAGTTGATTCTTGTTTTTTGTAGTAGTTTTATGATCTGTAAAGTCCTTGTGAACACTCCATTAGTGACTACCGAACCAGCCTTGTTCTACCTCAGGTAGGAACATTCACATTGGACGACTCAGATTTTTCACTGTCCTGCGCATGTGCATATTGGCATATCTGTGAATGACCGTAAAACAGCCAGGAGTACTGATTTTAGTGTTAGACATAAATTTTAGCTAGTAGGTGAATCTGCAAATATGGAATCCTTGAGTAATGATCATCGACTGTATATGTACTAGAAAAATATCAAAATGTCCCTGGAAGTTCTCTCTAAGGGATGATATTATGAGTGTCTTTATTTTTCTTCCTTGTCCTTTTATTTTTCAAAAGTTTGCATAACAAATGTGTATTTTTTTTATAATTAGAAAAAGTTACTTACAAAAATAAGTAAAAAATACAGGTAGGAAACAAGACCTGACATTACTCAGTAAGCACAGTGTGCTGGACTTGGCCCAGAAAGAACAATGAACTCAGAGCTCTGGACTCAGTTCAGCTTCTGAGCATCGGCACCCTGCACGTCATACCTCGTCTGGACATCTGTTGGAGGCCCAAGCTCACTCCTGTCTTCTTCTCTTTTATTCCAGGGACAAAGATAGGGACTCAATTACTTTACAGCACCCGTTCTTCATGGTGGAGCCCTGGTGGCACAGTGGTTAAGAGCTCAGCTGCTAATCAAAAGGTCAGCAATTCAAATCCACCAGCGGCTCCTTAGAAACCCTATGGGGCAGTTCTGCTCTGTCCTGTAGGGTCGCTATGAGTCGGAATCGATTTGACAGCAACGGGTTTGGTGTTTTGGTTCTTAATGGTAAAGCAGCCCAGACAACTGATTAGATTATTTTAATTCCTCATTTTGAAAACACCAAGTTGCTACAATTGATATTCTTTCCAACTGGATGAACACATTCAAAAGTGAGTAACAAAAAGGTTCAGTAATTGCTGTTTCTAGAATTTATTAGTAACTCAGGCAGAGGTATAACATTTTAAGTTCATGAAATTCATTGGTGACTATGCCCAGCAGTAGAGAAAACACAGCAAGCAAATTCAAATCTCATTTAAAGGATAAAAGCAAAATAAATATTTATCAACATTAACACAAAAGTATAATGCATAGATAATGTAAAAGTTTGATAGAACTATTGTATTCTGCAGAGTGTGTTAAGTAAAGATAGTACTAGGAGGAGGTGTTGCTACCTGTTCACTGAACCAGACCTCTCAAGGCCACCCAAGCATCAACAATGACTGCCTTAAAACAATGATAAACCAGAATGACAATTTGTTATTTTAGATGAGAAATCACTTTTGTATGGAGGCTATAAGACATCCATCCACGTGACTAGCCAATGGCATAGTGATGTGCATGTGTATCTAAGCCAGATAGACCTGGAAGAAGGAGAAGTCTCTCCTTTGTAATTTGAAACTGCCTGAATTAAGGGTTGCCGTTTTCAGCTGTTCAAGGTGTGCACTATACAGCTCTAAGAGGGTGTCATTCACATAGACAGCAGCCTGAAGGGTATGACCTGTGAACTGCAGACCCATTGTTGTGTACTGGGAATGAGGAGCTAAATGGCACAAGTCATATAATGTCAGGAATGCAGATGTAACCAAAACTTTTCTATGATTTCCAGAAGCACAGAGAACAGTACCGCTACCACTTCTTTTTGCAATGCTAAACAGTTTTCCCTCCGGAAAGGACAAAGTACTTTTATAAATATCCCCATAATACCAGTTGTTACTTTGGCAGTGCTTAGTCACAACAGGATTCACTGTTAAAAGTTTAAAATAGCTCCCGGGCCAAAAGCCCACAATAGGATTCTGAGGCTAAAAGGAATGCTGTGAGCAGTGAAATGATTTGAAGGGAATTCTTCTAGGAAACAATAACATGCCAGTCATCAATATCTCCAGCCTCCCAGGAGCGGGTGAGCCGTCCCACTCTCGGGTCTTCATTGTAGCCGAGGCTCGCTCTCATTGTGGTATTTACTGCAGTGCTGAGCATGTCTGTCTGGGTCCTGAGAGCTTCCCACACTGTGAGGCTCCTGAGAGCTCAGAAAGGGCTGTGCATCTGAATTTCTAGTCCCTGGCACAGAGCAGGACATCAATAAGTGTTTGTTGAATGAATGAGTGAATGAACTAATGAATTCATATACTTCTGAGGAGGCCTCTCTGATTATTAACAGAAAATTTAGTTGAGAATTTTGCTTTTTTGTCAAAAAGGAATTAGAGTAATTTATCTGTCCTGGGGAGTCCCTGGGTGGTGCAAACAGCTAAAACGCTTGGCTGCTAACCAAAAGGTTACAGGTTCGAGTCCACCCAGAGATGCCTTGAAAGAAAAGCCTGGCGAGCTACTTCTAAAAGATTAGTCATCGAAAATCCTACGAAAAACAAAACAATAGAACTCTATTGAGCGCAGTTCTACGCTAATACATGTGGCGTCACCATGAGTTGGAGTCAACTCGACAGCAACTAGACTGGGTGGGGCTGTCCTGGGGCTGCTGCTAAGAAGCTTTTCCCACACCACGAGCTAAAGGTGGCCAGGCACTAAAGCAAAATCCCCCTGAAACTGGGATTCTCCCAGTATTGGATTCATCCGAGTCCAGTCCAAGGAGACATGTTCTATTCCACATTTAGAATAAGGTAGGAAGTGGGATGTCCCCAGAAGTTTTCTCAGGACCACCCTCAGTGAAGTTTACCTTTCGGACCCACCACCACAGTCGTCTTTTTTAAATGGCGACCCTTCTAGGAATAGAACATAAATACCCTACATCTATCTGTCTCTTGTTCCTGAAGTTCTGTCAGGATGCAAGCAGAACAAACATATTTCCACATTCCTTTCAGCAGCCTTTCCCCCCACCTGACCTCTTTAAGCCTCAATGTTTTGTTTTGTTTTTTTAATATGCAATAATTAATTGTTGTTGTTAGGTGCCATCAAGTCAGTTCCGACTCATGGAGCCCTGGTGGTGCAGTGGTTAAAAGCTATGGGATGCTATGGCTGCTAACCAAAAGGTTGGCACTTCGAATCCACCAGCCACTCCTTGGAAACCCTATGGAGCAGTTCTACTCTGTCCAATAGGGTCGCTATGAGTTGGAATCAACTCGACAGCAATGGTTTTTTGTTTTGTTTTGGTTTTTTTTTGGTAATTAATTAGTAATAATTACAATAACAATGCATTCTGTGGCAGACACTGCTAGCGTGTGTGTGTGTGTACATGTATATATGTATATATCGCTATATATTATGGTGTTGGCGAAGAATGCTGAATATACCATGGACCTCCAGAAGAACGAACAAGTCTGTCTTGGAAGGAGTACAGCCAGAATGCTCCCTAGAAGCAAGGATGGCAAGACATCGTCTCACATACTCTGGACACGTTATCAGGAGGGACAAGTCCCTGGAGAAGAACATCATGCCTGGTAAAGTAGAGGGTCAGCAAAAAAGAGGAAGACCCTCAAGGAGATGGACTGACACAGTCGCTGCCAAGAATGGGTGTGAACATAGCAGCAATTGTGAGGATGGCACAGGACTGGGCAGTGTTTCGTTCTGTTGTACATAGGGTCGCTATGAGTTGGAATCAACTCAATGGCACCTAACAAACAACATATATCGCTATGTCTATATTACCAGTTGTTGTTGAATCGATTCTGACTCATGGCAGCCCCATGTGTGTCAGGGTAGAACTAGAAGTGTGCTGCATACAATGGCTGATTTTTCGGAAGTAGACAGCCAGAACTTTCTTTCGAGGCACCTCTAAGTGGACTCCAACCTCCAACCTTTCTGTTAGTAGCCAAGTACATTAATGTTTGCACCTATACATATATATATAGGTTTACTCACGTATAAAAATATCTCCTCTCAATCACTCTACATTGTTAGTTTTATTACACCAATTCAATTCAATTGATGGCAAATCTCAGGCTCAGTAACACCCAAGGTCACATAACTAATAAGAAATGGCACCTGGACCTGAATCAGATCTCCTACTCTCCACACTACACTTCATTAGTAAAACCACAAAGCTACCCACACCCTGCTAGTTTCTTGGCATACCTTTTAAAATTCATGCAATCTCTTCCCAACCTTCCAAGCTCCCAAATAATAAGTAACAAAATAATAAGATTGTTTCTCAGGGTGAGATTTCATCTGAGCGATGAAGTGTGCACACCTAGTGCTTTGATTGAATTCTCATGGACTAAGCTGATTAAGTGCTGAGCATTTAGAATCTTCATAATTTTATTAGACTAGGTCATTAGATTTCAAAGATGAGATGAATGGAAGCCAGAGACAAAGAGCTAAATGCAGCTGCATTGCAGTTTCATTGGGACTAGCTTTCAGGATCCAAACACTCAATAAACAGTAAGGATAAAATTTCAGTATTAAAATAACTTCTATGATGCCAGGAAATATGGTGACATGCTTTTGTCCTGAAGCATCATGCTTCAAGCATCATGCTTAATGAAACCATAGATGATCGATTTTCAGACTCAGGGAACACTGTTCTAATGGATATGGTCTCGAGTTATATTACTACTACAGCCATTAACTCTTGCGACTAAAAGCAGATGACTTCATCTCCCTGTGCCTTATCTCCCTCGAACCTCTCTCTCAAAAATGAGGACATTCAATTAAGAAAACATTTGTGTCCACATGCAAAAGAGACCATAAAAATGGAATGTGTTACGTCTTCTTGTGCATCTTGCTGGTTTCCAGGAATCAGAATTCCCTGAGAAAAGTCATCTTAGTGATAACTCAACAGAAACAAAAATATCATTGATGTACATATCACACCTGGCTTTGTCTGAAGACAGTCTTTTTTTTTTTTCTGTCTCTAGACCCATTTTTGGGGCCCTAGTGGCGCAATGGTTAAACCATTTGTCTGCTACCCAGAAGGTCGGCCGTTCAAATCCACCAGCCGCTCCTTGGAGACCCTATGGGGCACTTCTACTCTGTCCTATAGGGTTGTTATTAGTTGGAATCAACTCGACGGCAACAGGTTTGGTTTTTTTCTCTTTTTTAGACCCATTTTTGATGTACTGTTCACTACAAATTATAGTAATTGCTCACATGTAGATCTCTCCCAAGCCTCTAATTTTTAGCTTTAATTTCTCATCCTTTCTAGATTTTTAGGTCTCCAGTTATCCATGGGAAATCTCTACTTGGATGTGAAAAATTAATCAGCCAAGCACTTCCTCACCTCCTCCCTCTCCCAATTTCTCCATTCGTCAATGGTACCAGGTTCTCCAGGCTTTGGTATTCTCTTCATCTCCCAAGTCATATTAATCACCACGTTCTGCTCATTTTCTTTGCTGTTGATATCTTCCTTTCTATTTCTTTAGTTGCACTCTTAACCCTGGACTCATTACTTTATCTCTAATTTTTGGCAATCGCCTTCCATCTTATTCCGATTCCTCTGATCTCTCCCTACTCTAGTCTATTCTACACACAGCTGCTAGTTCATTCAGACAGAACTTTCCCCCAACTTGTCATATAAATGCTGATTTCTATAGCTGGGCCTTGGCCTTTTATCTGTGCTTTCAAATCCATCAGCCTTACGAGCTTCTTCTTCGTGTTACGTGAGCCCTGTACTCCCACAAAGCTCATTTGTGTTCTGGCTCCCACATACTGTTCCCATTACTGATGTTCCAAAGGAATTCACTGAATGATGAATGATACATTGATGGATGCATTGATGGATGGATGAATAGATGCATATGTCCTCTACTAACTCTACCCCTCATCACTATAATCAAAGCTCAGTATTTTCATATAGTCTTTGGAAATTATCTCCATCACAACTTGCTGCCACTGAGAATTTGTGGAGCGGTGTTACTCTTGGGTTATCCCTGGGTTCATGTGATCTACAGTGTTGTATGTGTGTGTTCTCCTTCCTTGTGGCTGAGATTGCTGGCTGTTCACCAAACCCACTTTCTCTTCTTCTTAGGCACGGAGCTGAACTACATATCCCAATCTTTTTTTTGCAATAAGTTAAATGTGGCCACATGACTAATGGACAATGGAATGTGAGTAGAAATGATGTAGGCCACTTCCAAGCTGGTATCTTAAGACCAGGCTGTGCCTCTTCCAAGCTTCCTTTCCTATTTCTCCTTGGATGGGAAAGGCAAAGAGCAAAGGGACTTTGGAAGTCATGTGTTAAAGACGGCAGAGTCCCCACCATCCTGGGACCCTAAATAACTGATGAGAGTTGACCACTGGAGTTTCCCTGGGTGAGTATAGGAAGGAGAAATGAACATCTAGATTCCTGGAGCTACTGAATTTTTTCTGGATCTTCTTCTGAATTTGTTCTTGCCTTCAAAACTAACTGGCTGGGGGACATGGGGCAAGTCACTTAGTGTTTCTGTGACATACTTACTTTTAGATAAAATCAGAATAACAATACTTTCTACCCTCACATTGGAATTATGGGGTTCAGATAAGGTGATAGATGTAAGCAATTTTACCAAATATATACAAATACAAAACATGCTATACTGTGCTAGTGTTGCCAACAATAAGGGAGTGTGTGTGTGTGTGTTTGAATTTGCTAAACAGTGATGTAGAAAGTAACATAATATCACCAAATAATTCTCAGCTTGGATCCCCAAGCAGCAGAAAGTGACTCTTCCCACCAAAGAAAGAAAAACACCCACATTGTGAAAAAGAACATAGATGCTGGGCAGGGAACTCAGAGAAAGAGCTGCCAGGCCTTGGTCACAGATAAACCACACGGTGAATGAGCAATCAGACAGAGTTTTACAGAATTTATGTTGGAGATTCAAGAAAAAAAACTTGCTACTTAAAGTAAACTTTAGAAAGACACATTGAGTTAATCTACAAATATTAGTAAGTACCCTAAAACAAGGATGTGATTCCAGGGCAGATAGCCTGGTGGAGGTGTGATGGAAACCATGAGTATGAAGTAAAAGAGTTTTGTAGCCAAAAATAAAGTATAAGCAAGGAGGGGGTACCTCACAGTGTCATCAGCTGACTGCTGGGGAGAAAGATGGCCACACCTGTGCCAGCCATGGTGTGAGATGAACAGCAGTCACAGCTTGCACAGGTGAGGCCAGGGCCGTGTCAGGAACATCTATAGCCAGGACCTGGAGCACAAGAGTGGTCCTGAGGGGATGGGGTAGCAGAGCACGGAGATGCCCTGAGGTGGCTGGGAAGATGACTTCCTTTCAAAAGTAAGCTGTGAGCTTGCTCCTCCCCAGCTGAGGTCTGGGGTTCCAGTGACTTCCCTGGAAGGGGCTGTCCCAGACACAGTAAACCAGTTGCTGTCAAATTGATTCTGATTCATGGCGACCCCATGTGTGTCAGAGTAGAAGAGTACTCCATAGGGTTTTTCATGGCTGATTTTTTGGAAGTAGATTGCCAGGCCTTTCTTCCAAGGCAACTCTAGACAGACTCAAACTTTCAACTTTTCAGTTAGCACCAAGCATGTTAATCATTTACACCACCAGACTCACGAGGAGTCCATCCAGACACCATACAGACCCCCATTCCTCACTGCACTCCCAGGTTGGTATGGCTTCAGGAAGCAAAGCTGCTTGTATATTATAGCAGAGTACAATTCTTTTTTGTATTGAAGAAAATATGAAGGAAGTGAGAAAGACTTGCTTTCCATAGCCTGCTTGAACCCTGGATATGCTTCTCAACTTTACAAAACAGCTGGAGTGCCCAAAGCTTAAATGTAGGTAAAAATTCAGACAGAGCTTGAAATGGATTACTTCTGTTCCTTGGAACCTGTGTGGCCAGCTTCTGTCTTTGTTGGTCCCTGATATTAAGAAGGGACAAGGGACCACAGAAATTGCAAGAGAAAGCTTCTAGAGAGAAATACGTGGTGAGCTATAATATGTTTCCTTATGAATTAGCCTTTAATCAACAGACTTAATATTAATTAATAATTCATAAGCTGCTCTTTGCATAGAAATGACATAATTATGTCTTGGAGTCAATCAAAAGTGTCCACCGCAGAATGGGTAAAGTGTTAATTAGTTGTGAAATGTAGTTAGAAAAAAACAATATTTTAATGACATAATCAGGCTTGTTACAATGGGTAATCAACAAAGACGGCAAATTAGTCCTCTCATGGCATTTTCTCTATATAGCAAACAAACCTTTGTTGGTACAAAATGTGTGTTTGAATAGACAGATTTTAAATTGCATTTAAGAAGGAGCAGCAGTAAGTCCCCAAAACAGAAACGACTCTGTAATGTTTCAATTCTGTGAGGCAGTAAGATGGCTCAGATAAAGAAAGAAAAAGCCTCAAGTATTCCAAATTCATAGTTGAACAAATACTCAGAACCCCCACTGGGTTTGAACCAATGTGGTATTGTCTTCTGGTGACCCAAGCTGTTTGTAAGAGTGGTAGATGTTCAGGTAGCAGAAGTATTAATGGATAATAACACAGCACCTACTGAATATAGAATATGAAAACAATAGAAAATGTGATTCCTGCCTTTTATTGATACCCCAAACCAAACCCATTGCCATCAAGTCGATTCCAACTCATAGCAACTCTACAGCACAGACTAGAACTGCCCCATAGGGTTTCCAAGGCTATAAATCTTTGCAGAAGCAGGCTGCCACATCTTTCTCCCTCAGAGCAGCTGCTGGATTTGAACCGCAGACCTTTCAGTTAGCAGCCGAATACTTGACCACTGAGCCACCAGGGCTCCCCCTTTTATTGATAAGACTTCAAAAATTGAGTTTCCATCTATCCTATGCATGTGGACCTCAGAAGCAAGGACTCATCAAATGCATGTTCATGAACAAAGATGCTCTCCATCCAACATTCACTCATGCTCTGCTCATTCATTCATTCTTCAGAAGCATATTGATTGCTTCCCATGTTCAGTCCCAATGCCAGGACCACAAGGATGATCTCTGCCCCCAGGAGATTCTCAGGAGTGCTTTGAGGAGTAGATTTTGGCTTTAAAAATCAGACCATCCTGAACTCCCATACCAACTCCATTACATCATAGCCATGTGAACTTAGGCAAATAACTTCTCTGGGGCTCAGTTTCCTCATCTACATGATCTTGATGATCTTATCTACCTTGTAGGGTTCTTTAAAGATTTACATAGGAAGATAAATTTAAAGTGCTTAGTCCTGTGCATGACAGAAAGCAGTGCTCATTGACCGCCTTTTACGTGTCCTCCACGTCTTTGGTGGTGGTGGTCGTTTGCCAACCTCAGCTGAATTTAATATACTTTATCATATAAAAGGGGCAGTGGCGGTTCAGTGGTAGATTTCTCATCCTTCCGTGCAGGAGACCCAGGTTCGATCCTTGGCCAATGCACTTCAAGCTCAGCCACCACCTGTCAGTGGAAGCTTGCGTGTTGCTATGATGCTGAACAGGTTTCAGTAGAGCTTCCAGACTAAGACAGACTAGGAAGAAAGGCCTGGTGATGTGTTTCCAAAAATCAGTCACTGAAAACCCTATGGACCGCACCGGGTTCTCCAGGAGTCAGGGGCTGACTTGATGGTAACTATCAACAACCACATGATATAAATACAGCAGATTTTAAGAAATTCTCTATGAAATTGAATTCAAATTAACTCCAAATTAACACATTTGTATTAAGCACTGTGCTAGGTACAGGAAATATAAAGGGAAAAGGTCTAGTCCCTCCCGCCAGGAGTGTCAAACCTTCAAACATATTCTTCCTTGTCTTTAGCCCTGCACTCACACTTTCTGCCCTCTGTACCGGTCCGTCCTGTGTGTGGTTTTGCCTCGATTACATCCTGGTCTATGACTAGTTCTGTAGCCCCAAATGCATCTCTCTGGCCATTCTTCTAACATTGGTCCCTTCCACCTAAACTCCTGGGCCCTCACCTTTGCTGCCCATCAGATCTCCTGCTGAGACCAGATGCATAAGCCTCCTGTAGGGACTCAGATCAGACTGTCCTAACCCTGACTAAGAGTGTAGAGAGTCCCTCCCTCCCCCACCTTACCATAGTCCTTTTGGTCAGGAAGCTGGAAAGGAACACAGCACTGCAGGCCTTGGTGCTCCAGCCAGGGGCAGGAAGTACAACCCTTTGATCAACTCCAGGTCAGCCTCTGAGGGTCCCTTGCCAGCTTGCTTCCCACGGAGCAAGTGCCTGGTTAGTACGGAAGGAACCTGAGAGGAACCCGGTGTGGGGGCTGGGGGGGAACTTGGAGCTTTCAGGTCCATGTCCAAATGAGTGCAGAGCTATAGCAACTGAGTGGGGGTGATCAGAGGGGCCTTGATCACTTTCTATACCCAGCGGCTCACAGAGTGGCTGGCTCACAGAGCTTAATACATGTGGAATGCACAAATGCATCAATCTGATATGCAGGCCACCCATTGCATATGAGCCTAGCCCATAGCTGTCAATGACCAGAGCTTAATCACCAGGCTTAAGCAGGCTCTCTGAGACCTACTCTGCAAGGAGACTGCCGACGCTCAGATTTCACAGCTCTAGCAGGGGCACTGATCCATCTGGGAACACGTGAGTTCATTCTGATGGAATGCCTTGGAACCTGAACTGGAACAAGGCTGCACTAGTGGACACACTCCAGAAGGGATAGGGGATTCATTCAGGATGCGCTTACCCAGGCTGAACTGTATGGGTCCTTGCCCAGAGAAAGCAACTAATGTTGCTGAGATCTCCTTACGGCTTCTTGCTGCCCGGTTATGCCTCGTTTAAAAAGGAAGGTCAGGGCCTGTGCGTAAAAACCAGGAGGTCAGTACCAGCCCAAGGCAAGGGGAGAAACACTTTGAAATGTGTTGTTTGGCCTCAGCCACTTCCACTTCCCTTTGTTATGGATAAAATTGTGTCCCCTAAAAATATGTGTTGGCAAAAAAAAAGACCAGACTTACTGGCCTGACAGAGACTGGAGAAACCCCGAGAGTATGGCCCCTGTATACCCGTTTAGCTCAGTAATAAAGTCACTCCTGAGGTTCACCCTTTAGCCAAAGATTAGACAGGCCTATAAAACAAAATGAGACTAAAGGGGCACACCAGCCCAGGGGCAAGGACTAGAACACAGGAGGGGACAGGAAAGCTGGTAATAGGGAACCCAAGGTTGAGAAAGGAGAGTGTTGATTTGTTGTGGGATTGTTAACCAATGTCATAAATCAATACGTGTACTAACTGTTTAATGAGAAGCTAGTTTGTTCTGCAAACTTTCATCTATAGTACAATAAAAAAAAGAAAGAAAGAAATGAGATGGGTGGCATTACAAAATATATATATATATATGTTGGAACCTAACCACTGTGCCTGTGGATGTAATTCCATTTGGGAATAGGTTTTCTTCATTATGTTAATGAGGCCATATCAGTTATGGTGTGTCTTAAACCCAATGACTTTTGAGATATAAAAAGAGCAGATTAGACACAGAGAAAAGCAAGCACAAATGGGGGATAGATGCCACATGGAGAAAGCCAAGGAATTGAGGAATACCAGGGTAACAGAAGCTGAGACAAGGATTGTCCCCCAGAGCCAACGGAGAGAGAGAGAGCCAGCCTTCCCCTTGAGTCAGTGTTTTGAATTAGGACTTCTAGTCTCCTAAACTGTGAGAAAATAAAATTCTGTTTGTTAAAGCCACTAGCTTGTGGTATTTCTGTTACAGCAGCACTAGGAAACTAAGACACTGCTCCTTACCCAGAAATTGCTTTTTGAAAATGTTTTAATAAACAGTAAGGTATAGACAGATAGATAGATGAATGGGGGGTGGGTGGGCAGGTGAATGGATTAATGGGTGGATGGATGGATGGATGGATACATAGATAGAAAGACAGACAGATAGGTGCATAGATGTAGACACATAGATACAAAGACACATATAGACGGAGAAGTTTAAGGCATAACACTTTCCAAGATGTATGAGCATTTAAAAAAGAAAATACAAATCTATACAAAGGAAAACCCTCTACTTAGAAATTCATAGGACAGCCCAAATTTACCAGCTAAGTGGCAGAGCCAGTCCTCAAATACAGGTTTGTCGGACTCCAAATCATTATCCCAGACTGCACTTATACATGGCATTATAGCCTTTATGGATAATTAGTTACTCTAACTTTAAAAATAACTTGCAAGAACCAAAACTTGCTGTAGGATCAAAGTTAAGCTAAATAATTTGGATTCTATGATGGCAGCATTCAGACGATTGAGACAGGAGGTAACACTAAATGTTTTTTACTCATAAAGCCATTTTCTTTTAAGCCAAATTCAGTTCAAATCTACACAACAGCTGCTGGTGGTGTTATGTAATTCCCTAGAGGCACCTCCTCCTGAAGACAGCTTTTTAAATAACTGCATCAAATCCTGGTGAACTTTGGCCATCAGCGACGACCTTGAGGCTAACCAGACCTCTATTTTCTATATTAACAGACACCCAGAAGTGCTGGATATGCCCAGATGGGCTCTTTCTAGAGCTGCATTCATTCTTTTAAAGCTATAAGATCATAGAAACTAGTCTATAAAATTTGGATAATTCCAGTTTGTAAACATGCTATTGGTTTTCATTCGGACGGGTCGTATTGCGTAACTAGCTACAAAAAGCTAAAAGAGCAGCAAGAACCTTCATTTCAATGTCAGACTCTTCCAGGACACCCTTCTCAATGTCTACCCCCAGGGTCACTACACGTTCTGAGTTTCAATCGTGACATCATGGGAACATTTCTCTGTCCATTCATAATCACTAGAGCCATAAGAATTTGGGGTATTGCTTGGCTCTGTAACTCAGATATTAACTGGGGTCTCATAGTCACTTAGGATCTAGATAAGATAGATTCACACACCCTCTTACCATAAGCCTAAAGCCCTCTCCTCAAAATTCTTCCGGTCCTCACAAACTTATATACTTGGCCTCCAATTCCTTGCTTCTGCTGAAATTTTGTTTTTCAGCCTGCACCTTGTCCCTTGATCTCCATTCTGGAATTGACTGAAACTTGGTACCCACTATCCTGAGTCCCCACCTTCAAAACAAGTTCAAACAATAATAATTATTATTGACAACTAAGATTCCTTGTGTGGCCATTCCATTTCAGTACATAAAGAGCTTCTTTGTTCTTTTTTACAGCTGTATAGTATTCTCTTGGAGCACTTGTGGTGCAGTGGTTAAAGAGCTTGGCTGCTAACCAGAAGGTTGGTAGTTAGAATCCACCAGCTGCTCCTTGGAAATCCTATGGGGCAATTCTACCCTGTCCTGTAGGGTCACTATGAGTCAAAATTGGCTCAAAGGCAATGGGTAGTAGTAGTAGTAGTATTCTCTTGAATTCCTTGATGTATATAACCAGTCCCATAAGAGTGAGCATTTCGGTTGGTTCAAATTTTTCATTGTTATAAACTATAAGGATATCAATAACTTAGAGAGACATCATCTTACATATTTGAAAGGGAAAATGGCTTTTATAAAAAACTATAAGAGAAGTGCCATGAGGGAGAATAGAACCTATGTACAAAGCTAAATAGATGTAGATATTTTACATCTCACAAAAGATAAATGACATCCAAGCATGTCCCCTCACCTTCCCTTCTCTTTCTTGGCATCTTTCCTCATCCTCACCTTCTCTTTGGTCTCAGAGGAAGTTTGCATGATTCTCTGATGTCTTTGTCCATCAGTTATCCCCCCTTTTTGCTTTGCCTCAATCCCTCTCTCTGAACTCATCCATTCCCCTCAACCTCAAATATGCTGAAGTCTACCAGGCCTAAAAACAACCAACCAACCAAAACTTCCCTCACTCTGTTATCTTACTGTTGTCTAGTCTGCTTTTCTTAAATGAACATTTTTTTGCTCTTTCATTTTCCATCAAGTACCAGTCTAAGCACTTTCCACAGATTAACTCATTTAATCCCTGACAATCCTACATGGAAGGTACTATTTTATCATGCTTCTTTTACAAATGAGGAAACACACACAGAGAAATTAAGTGACTTACCCAAGGTCACACAGCTAGTAAGCAGTCAAGCCAGGGTTTGAACTGAGCATTATGGTTCCAGAGTTCACGAATGTGATCACTACACTCCAGCCCCTTCTCTCCCTTTGCCAGCACACTTCATCATAGCTGTCTCTGCCTGTGCCTTTGCTTCTCACCTCTAACTCACTCCTTAGCTCATTCCTGCTTCACCAACTTCTACCCTGGATATTCCACTGCAAGTCTTCCGGAAAGCTACCAGTGTCTTTCTAAACATCAAACCTAGAGAAATTTTATTTTACAAGCATAATCTTTTCTAGTCAATGTGCCATGTAAATAGAAAGAATATAAATAAAATAAGACACAATTCTTTCCCTCAAGAAGCTAACAGTCTACTAGGAGGCCGACAAATGTAATGATACTATGTGATCTGTGTAAAAAATATAAATATACGCAAGATACAGAAAGGAGTTTACCCCACCCGGAGTGGTCCGAACATGCTTTGTGCATGAGATAGCAGCTGAACAGCATTTTGAAGGGTGGACAATTTTCTCAGCAGATGAAGGTACAGAAGGTGTTCCAGAAAAACTGCAAAGGACAGAGATGGTTTGAAAGACTCTGGTTCAATGGTTCAGTGTTGTGAGGAATGTGTGTCAGTTGAGTCTAAGAAGAGAATGGGAGTGGAGGGTGGAGGTGACTGATGGAAAAGATGGTGGGCTGAGCCTGGAGAGTTAGGAAGGACCATGAATGTCACGTTAAGCAGGTTGGACGTCGTCCTAAGCAAGGGAAGGAGCTGGCACACTCTCCCGCTATTCAACTCAGAGTTTCCCTCGGAGCTCTTGTGCCTATTACAAGCCTAGTTCATGCCCATTTTTTACTACTGTAAAAATATCCTAACTGGTTTATATCCATCTACATGGTCTCTCCATTCTACATACCACCTCCAGGTTAATCTTTCTGCTGGTAGGAAATATGCCACTTCCCTCAATGACCTTGATGGTTTAACTCAAATCTGGCATTCCAGACTCTCCATGATCTGAATCTAAGTACCTTTCTGCCTATCTTCAACCTTCCCCTCTGTCCACCCTGCACTCTAGGTAAACTGATCTCCCAGCTCATCTTTGTCCATTCCTAGAACTTTCTGCTTGAGTTAACCTCCCCAACCTCATTTCCCCATCCTACTTCTCCAGGAATTTTTCTCCCCAGAACCCCACCCCTCCAGGAACAACTAATTCTTCTTCTGGACTCTCAGAGTGTTTTATCAGTACCTCTCTTTTGCCTTATTTGTCATTCTAGTTATTTGTGTATTGATTCATTTAACATTCAGTAAGTATTATTTAGGATCTGTTATGTGCCTGGCAATGTGCTAAGTGCTAAGTACATGGAGGCGACCAAAATGGTCATGTTGCCTATCTCTGTGCAGCTAACCATGGTCATTATCTTCATCTAGAGCAGTGATTGTCAACTGGCTGTGATTCTGCTCCCCAGGGGGCATTTGGCAATATCTAGAGACATAGTGGGTTGTCACAAATTAGGGGGAGGCAGTGCTACTAGCATCTAGCGGTTAGAGGTCTGGGATGCAGCTAGCTATCCTAAATATCCCATAATACATAGGACATCCACACACACACACACACACACACACACACAACAAAGAATTGTCTGGCCCAAAAGTACCCAAATAGTGCCAAGGGTGAAAGCCCCTGTACTAAATTAAAAAACTCCCCTGGGGGCAGAGAAGTTCTGTTCATTGTTTAGTTCAGTATCCTCCAAAGCATCCAACATAGTGACTTGATACATAGTAGCTTCTAAATATTTTTAGGAATAAAAATGGTACCCTTAGGATGTAGGGAAAGATAAGTTTTAATTAGCAAAAGCAATGAGATATATTAGTTGATTTCAGAGGGGAAATCCTAGTCTAAACTTCTTTGCTCTGGGTATGGTAAATTAAGTTAGTATTTTATGCTCCATTGTTGTGTTTTCTTCATTCTACTGTTTATCATTTAAATCCATCAACTTGCATGACTCATTGGGAAAGCAAGGGATTAATTAGGCAATTTCAAGATGCATAAATACATTAATATTAACAAAATACTGTGGTGGTCGAGGAACACATTAAGGGACATAAATCAAAGATAATATAGCAGAGTAAACTTAGCAGTAGAAAACAGGCTTGCAATGTTTACAGATGTTCTTTTGTATTTCCTAATGTGACAGATTCCTGGCACAGCCCTCCTATTTGTTGTAGGGCTATTAGTGGCATCACATGCACCTTGCGTGAACTTGCTTTTATTGCATTTGCTAGTATAAAATGAAGGGTCATTGGAGGTCACTGCCATGGCAATGACTTGGCATCAAAACAGCTTTAGAAATGGTTCCTGTGCACACAGCAAAGACAAACATCTGGCAACAGACTGGGATCAGGATGCTTTAACAGGGGTGTGCACACAGACATGCATTTCAGCTTAGACTAATTGGAAGACCCAGCCAAGCCCAGACTCACCATAAAAATAAGGTATTTCCCCCCCCCATCTATCCAAACAAGATTTTACTCAAAGGCATAAATTCTTAAAATTTCAGACTTTGAAGCATACTTAGAGTTGACTTAATCTGACCTTTTCATTTTATGGATAGTGAAACTGAGGCAGAGGGGATTGATATGGGTTGTCACAGGGAGATAGCTGGTTAGTAGATGACCTGATTCAGAGGCCTTCTGATTCTACTAAATCTTATTGTATTTTCTTGCCATTATAGTCTTCCACTATTGAATGGATATTGCATTTAATATTGTTGTTGTTGGGCGCCGTGAAGTCAATTTTCCACTCATAGTGACCTCATGTGACAGAGTAAAACTGCCCCATAGGGTTTTCTAGGCTGTACTCTACGGGAGCAGATTGCCAGATCTAACTCCTGTGGAGCCGCTGGATGGATCGAACTGCTAACCTCTTGGTTAGTAACCGAGCACTTACCCGTTAAGCCAAAAAGAATACTTGTTGTCTATTTTTTACACTTTTTTTTTAATTCCAAGTGCGTTTTATAGTTAAAGGAGGCTTTTAACCAAGCATGAATGCATGCATATATTGATTTATTCATTTATCCGACTGTAACCGTCAGTGTCTCTGTAATAGTGTCTGACTGGGAAAAGGAGTCCCTGGGGGGCACAAATGGTTAAGTGCCTAACTACCGGCTGAAAGGTTGGTGGTTCGAATCTACCCAGAGGCACCTTGGAAGAAAGTCCTGGTGATCTGCTTCTAAAAGGTCACAGCCTTGAAAACCCTATAGAGCAGTTCTACTCTGCACACGTGAGGTTGCCAGGAGTCGGAATCAACTTAACGACAACTACAACAACAAACAGGGAAAATGGAAAATATTCCCAATATTTCAAACACAGCAAATTTAGTACAAGTAATTGGTTACAATAGTGTTGGAGGGATTGGGGCATAAAAAAGCAAAAATGCAAAATTAGTCAAAGATAAGTAACTGTAGACAGCGCCTAGAGGGCAAAGGGAAAATGATGTCCCCAGGGCTCATGTTCCCTGTGCTGTGGAGGCTGCTGCTGTTGGAGCTGGGCTGCCTGAGCAGGAACAAGGAAAGGCGCTCACTGCCCACTGCAGCTCCCCTTGTTGCTGCTGCTGCCCAAAGCTGGGAGAAACTAGCTCCTGCCTTTCTCCCACCCTGGAGTCTTCCTTCAGTATAGCTCATTGGCAGAGTCTAATAATAAGCCAGCTGGCTAAGAAGTCTGGGAAATGTAGTTTACCGGCTTCCTGCCCTAGAGGTAACAAGATGAGTAAAGAAGGTGAATACGGAGCTAAGAGACCACAGACAATATCTGCCATACTCATCAATTCTACATCTGTTGTATGTCTTGTATAAGAGTAAGCTGCACATGTATTTAAAAAAAAAAGTATCCATTGTCACACCCATTCCTCCCAACCTCCATCTTTTCTTCCTTCCTCCCTCCCTCCCTTCCTTCCTTCTTTCTTCTTTCTTTCCTACCTGCCTTCTTCAAAAATCATGTGCCAAGCAACGTGCTTGGCATTGGGAATGCAGAATGAACCAGACAGTGCCCCTGCCCCCGCGGAAATTATATTCTGGTGGTTGGCAAAATAAACAAATCTTTTGAGCTGTCCTTAATTTTTTGCTTTTTTGTCTTGTTGTGTTTTAGTTGTTGCTTTTCCCATTACTAACTTTCCCAGGATAGTAATTGTTTCATTTAAATGACATACAGATGCTACTTAATATTCATGAATTAGAATGCTGTTTACACTTCTACCGTGAACGTAAATCATTTGTGTAATAGGATGCAATTTCCAGGGTTAAGAGAGGATACTCGTATATGTGATTTCCAGAAACACGTTTGAATTTCATAGTCTTATCCATCACAGCTGAGACTCAGATTCAGTCCAGGCTTTCTGTATTTTCATTGTAATCAACCTGAGGAGTATTAATACAATAAAAAGACAAAACCGTAATTTACAGATTTGTCTCATAGATCTTCCCTGCGAAACGTATGAAAACCAGTTGACTCATTCAGCTCAGTTGATTGATGGTTAACAGTTGCTTGGTGCTGAGTATACAGAAGAAAACAAGAAACAGTGCCTGTTCTCAAGGAGGTGGTAGCCTAGTGGGGGATACAGACAATGAATTAACAGTGACAGTCCAGGGTACTGTCTAATGGTAAAGTAAACACAGAAAATGGGTACCCAAGTCAGCCTGAGGGCTGAGGGAAGGTTTCCAAGAGAAGGGAGGCTTTAGATGAATTTGAAGGGTGCATACAGGTTAAGTGAAGACGGGAGAAGGAGAAGAAGGCCTTTCAACCCTAGGGCACATTTCACAGGAAAGGGAATGAAACCTGTATTAAGGAAGGTGCTAGAATGACTTCCATAAAAGGTGAAATGGGGAGATGAGATTCTGTTTGTTGGTAGAAGTTGGATTATGCAGGATTTTAAATACTGTGCAAAAGGCTTTATCTTGAAGTAGGTGATGAACCACCGAACGGCTTCAGTGGGGAGAAGAAGATTATTCTGGGAGCAGCATGGAGGATGTGTTGGAAGGGTCAGGACTGAGACAGAGGGACCAATTGGAAGGTATTACGGTACCCAAGTGAGAAATAGCAAGGACCTAAATGATGCAATTGGAGGGCTAACTGAAGACCAGAGGGCAGAGACAAGAAATATATAAGCCAGAGAGCCAATAAAATATAGTGAGAAAAGGAATATAGTGAGAGAGAAAGAAAGATCTAAAATGACTCCAAAGATGCTGATTTGGGGGGCAATGGTTAATGGCCAAGGTAGGGAAATATAGAAGTAGGACAAGTTGGAGAACAGCTAGAGGGGTAGTGAGAGACGATTAAGAGAGAAGAGTTGAAGTTTTAACGTTAACTTTCAAATGCCTAAGGAACATGCAGGTGGAAATGTCCAACATTTGGTGGGAACTATGGGTATAGAGCTCAGTAGACAGGTCTGAGCTGTCTACATGGCTTTGGAAATTATCTGCTTTACAAGTGGCAGGTGAAGCCATAGATGTGGAAGAAATAACTCAGGGAGGAGAGAAGGAGCCCAAGGATAAATCTCTTTGAGAACACCAACATTTGAAGAACTTGCAGAGTAAATGTAACTCACAAAGAAAACTGCTAAAGAATGGTTAGAACTGCAGGAGAAAAAAAAATGAGTCTACTTTTTCTTCTTCATCTCAGTAAAAGGATCTGCTTCCTTCAGTTTGCTTTTGTGCAAGCTAGGGGGCCATCTTTCTACTTCCAGTTCTTCACTGAGTTCTATTGATTTCATCTTCAGATAAATGTACACCTTGCCACGACCCCCTGTAGCACCCAAGTCCTGGTTCAAGCCACCATCCACTCTCCTCTGGACTACACAATAGCCTCCCCACTCATTCCCCCTCCCCGCTCCCGCCCAGCTGTAACACAGAGAACCTGCCTGTTCTGTTCATACAGCCTAAGAGCAGCTCGTTGAATGAATGGACAACTGAATAAGTGAATGTACAGAGAAGTCAGGACAACTGTTTTTTGCATTAGGCATTTTAAAGACATTGGTGACAGCTGTTCTGGAAGAGTGGCGGACATCAACAGTCATGTCTTTAGTTTCTCATGATGCTCTGTGATCAGAAGTCACTCCCCTGTCTTTGGGCAGAAGAACTAAAACTCCTTAAGAATGAAAATTAGAATAAATCCTTCAGTATACGTTCTCTCCTTCCCTTTGAGGAAATCAAAGGCAAACCAGTTGCTGTCAAGTCAATCCTGACTCATGGCAACCCTGTGTGTTTCAGAAAAGAATTGGGTTGTTCCATAGGGCTTTCGATGGCTGGTTTTTCAGAAGTAGATCACCAGACCTTTCTTCCGAGGCACTTCTGGGTGGATTTGAACTGCCAACCTTTCAGTTAGTAGCCGAGCACATTAACCGTTTGCACCACCCAGGGACTCCCTGTTGAAGGAAAGAAGTATATATTTCCCTTTGTTGCTGGTTGGACAAAAATTACCGGTTACATCCTTGCCTCATGCTTTGAAGGAAATCATCCTATCTGAACCTTGAATTTTCTTTATGTTTCTTCTCCAACAGCCCGCTAAAATTTTGATATACCATAATGAGCCATGCTCCTAATGAGGTACCAATACCAAGTCCAAGGAATTATTCCCCTGGGTTCCTGATATTCTATTTCTGTGCTACATCTTAGCAACGTTCAGGAAGTCAGGCAAGGGATTCTGTGCCTCTGAGTTAGGACTGAATAGAGGAGCCGCAGCTTTCACAATGGAAAATGTGTCTCACTGGGTATATGTCGGCCAGGCCATTACTGCACCTTTCTGCAACCTTTATCGGCTGTGGATTGAGTGTGTTTTAAGAGGAAAAAAAAAAATCCACTAACAGGATTTCTCAGGAGTTAATTGCCAGAGAAAGAGTGAAGCTGTGAATTGCTAAGCAGGGAGGAGCGGAGCTTTGCGGCTGGAGTCCGGCCTCAATAGCGCTGACTGGCAGCACAGACCTAATGGAAGTCTTGAAGTATTCTTGGGAGGATCTCTCGGATTCCCAGGTCTGGGGACCATCTCCAGAAAGAGATGAGGAAACAAGTGCCGCAGCATGGGCGTTGGAGTCAACACGTCCAGGCAAGATCTGCAGCTTGATATTTATTGCTCTGCAGCCCTTTCCTATTATGGGCGCCCCTCAAGGCTTGAGCATTGGGCACAGTTTTTCAGATAGAAATTTAGTAACTCAATTGGGCCCCATGGCAAGTGAGAATAAAGCTTGTTTTCCCTTAAAGTGACAACACTGTGATAAATAGGTCTACTGTCTCTCCCTCTGTTATAATACCCTCCCTATGGCCCTGCTGGATATGACAACTGTTTTCAGGAGCACCTTGCTAGAAAGAGGCATGTACGAGCCCTGTTCTTCCAAATCGAGCTGTTACCAGAGTGTAGGCAGACAGCTGGATTTGGAGTTCGGTTGCTGTTGACAACACTGTTTTCCTCAAGGTTTTTCCACCCCAGAAAAAAAAAAAAAAAAAACTCCGAGGTTGTCAGTATACAATTTAACTCTCCCTCCCAGCCGCCCTGCGAGGTAGGTAATTAGTTGCGAGGACTGCCGAAGGCAGAGCAGCTGTGGAGGAAACTGGCCGCGGGAAGGGGTCCCAGGAGGAGCAGGGAAACTCGGCCCTGCCAGCGGGCGCTAAGGGTGTCCTCAAAAGGAACTGATGGAACAAACGGGTTACACAACAGGCCGTTCCCCATACTAGAGAGAGATGGCAACCAGTCTCCCCAAGACCTTGAATTTGCTCCAGACCGCCTTCTAAGAGCCATGGAGATTCTGGAGCAAGATCAGGAAGAGAGTCCCCACCCCTGAGC
This sequence comes from Trichechus manatus latirostris, assembly GCF_000243295.1. NCBI lineage: Eukaryota > Metazoa > Chordata > Mammalia > Sirenia > Trichechidae > Trichechus > Trichechus manatus. Next base: position 7,722,290 of record NW_004443946.1, on the reverse strand, counting down.
AGGTGTCTTAAAAAGCAGTCTGAGGGGCGAGTGGGGGGACCACCACTGGCATCAGTCAATTTGGATTCATGGCCACCCTGCGTGTTACGGAGTAGAACTCAGCTCCATAGGGTTTTCTTGGCTGTAATCCTTACAGAAGCAGACCACCAGACCCTTCCCTGGTGCTGCTGCGTGAGTTCCAATCATATATGGGAGCCCTGGTGGCACAGTGGTTAAGAGCTCAGGCTGCGAACCAAAAGGTCAGCAGTTCCAATCTACCAGCCACTCCTTGGAAACCCTACGGGACAGTTCTACTCTGTCCTATAGGGTGGCTATGAGTCAGAATCGACTTGACAGCAATGAGTTTGGTTTTGGTTTGGTATATATGTGTGTGTGTGTGTGTTGCTTTCACCATTTGTGCACTAATAATGATTGCAATGAGAACTTAGTCCATAATACATTTTCCAACAGAGTGCTGTGGTGACCAAAAAATAGCAATTTCAAAGTTTCAATTTATATACATATTCTTATCAAAGGGAAGAATGATAGGATGATTAATAAAAGACTTTCAGGCATAAAAATATATTACATTAGGATAAAGTTCTACAGGAGAAGTGAAATGGAAATACAATTTCAAGGAGAAAAAGAAACATTATAAAACTTCCAAAAAAAGAGCTTGTTCATGTGTTTTTTGAACCGTGGGTACTAACTCACTCTGATATTTAGATTCTACTGGATAAATTTAAAAGAGTGATACAACAGTTTTATTTTAAAATGTCAATATTTACAACATGCCAGCAATTGCATCCTTTGCAACTATTTAATTTAGATAAAAAAATATTTCATATCAACTCGAAAAGGAGGTCAGAGTTTTCCAGAATTTTTTGAGAAGGTGCACCACAAAAGAATTTGAAGACCACTGGACTAGATCACTGGGTTGTACCACATGCCAAACGGGGATAGAACTCACAATGTGACATAGAGGCAGTGGAAGCCCTTTGCAGCTTAGGGGATTATGGTATCAGAGGAGTCAAGGAAAGTGGGAGTCAGTGCAATGTCCCCCAATACAGGGGGGCTGAGGCTGCTTCTCACCCCCCCTGGCCTGTGCATGGTACATGGGGATCTAGATGTTCCCATACACCCCAGCACAGAGACATGAGGTTCTCAGTGGTCACCACCTGCAGACTTCACAACAGGCAGATGACCAGACTCCAGGAGTGCAAGTCACATATCACCCCAGAGAACCAAATAGCTCCCCTTTGGGTGGAGCAAATGGTTAAGTACTTGACTACTACCCAAAAGGTGGAAGGTTCCAACCCACCCAGAGGCATCTCAGAAGACAGGCCTGGTGATCTGCTTCCAAAAGGTCACACGCTTGAAAGCCCTATGGAGCAGTTCTACTCTGCATATATGGGGTCACCATGAGTTAGAATAGCCTCTACAGCAACTAACAAAAACAGCAATAACCCTCCCTGGCCACCCAGCCGTGGAATAGACCAGAGCAGCCACCCCTGGCGGAGAGCTGTGAGTGCCCATAATTACCACCCTCCACCTAGGGAATCCCAGTAGGCCCTACAAACACCTAGGACCATCTTTGGACGAGAAGAGGGTAGTGAGAAATGCTCCAAGAGTGCATGATCATCAAGGGAAAGTGAGTCATCCAAAAAAGACTATTTAAGAGCAGCCTTCATGGGGACTTAGAAAACCTTGACTATTTCAATAGGAAAGAGGTTATGAACTGGAAAAGATTGAGAGATGGTTAATCGGCAAGGCAAGGTTTGTACTACCCAGCAGGGTAGGGACTTATAAGGAGGTTGAAGTCAGCTAGAGAAAATAGTCTACATTTACATTGTGCATCTGAGTGTTGTGTGAGTAAATTTGCCATCCTATTACACCTGTAAACCGAGGTTAATGATATTTACCTTGCAGGGTTCCTGTGAGAATTAGAGATAATGCATATAAAGTTATCCAGCACAACATGTGCTCCTTGAGCAGCAGCAATTACTGTTGTTACCAAAGTCTGTCAGCCTCCACTGCTACCTGTGAGGTGGCAAGAAGACGCCCTAGACTAGAGTCTCGGGCCAGGGTCAAGCTATCCTGCCTATGTGTGACCTGGCACTCTTTGGGCCCTGAAACCCATCACTGGACACCTGGGGGTGCTGCTCGCAGCTGTGATATCTCACAAGCTTGAGAGAAACCAGCTCTGAGAAAAAGCCCACATGTTCTTCTCAGAATCCAGCCTCTGATAACTGGGGCGCTGTTATTAGTGGACCAGACCCTCCCTTGGGACGGCGTTGTTCCCAGGGAGGGCCTCTAGCTTCCATGCAAACAGATCCCTCAGGAGTCCCCGATAAGGCTGAATCCCAGATGGTGTAGATGTCCAGACCAGAAACAGAATCACCATCAAACTTTAGACTTCTTTTTCTAGACCTTGTGCGTATTTTGTATCCTTTTTCTCAAAGATGGCCACTCCAATTGTAAACAGTTCACAAAACCCAGATCTGCCCCATCCAGATCTCATTCTTCTGGTGATTTAAAGAAAGGCCTATGCTTCACGTGTGGCTGTTATGAGAAAACCCTAACTGTGCCAGGGATAAAGACACATTGACAGATGAAAACACACTTTCAACTTTGATTTTCTCATCCGGTTCTCTCAGATAATGAGTTAATTGATCAAACATTAATTTAGTACCCACCCTACACAAAGGCACTGTGCCAGTTGTGCCTGGTCTGGGTGAGGAAGGCCTTACAGCCACGTGCGGGATACGTGACTTTGGCACTTACGCCTGAAATCTATCTGCACATTGGCTAAGCTGTCTGCAGATTACTCCACCAGGGGCTTACTTTTAGCTAAGGACACCCCAGCATGTGCCACCCTGCTGTCTTGGCCACCCAGAGTCCCTGGACCTCTCCAGTATCCATCACCAAAGGGTTAGCCCCTGGCACAGCAAGAGATGGCTGCCATACTGGTTGTTGAATATTGAGGGGAAGGGGGACTCATTTTTTAATTTTGTTGTTGTTGTTGAGAATATACATAGCAGAACATATACCAATTCAACAATTTCTACACGTACAATCCAGTGACATTGAATACGTCCTCAAGGTTTTACAACCATTCTCACCCTCTTTTCCAAATTGTTCCTGCCTCATAGACATAAACTCACAGTCTCCTAAGTTTTCTATCTAATCTTTCCAGTTACTATTGTCAATTTTATTCCAGGTAGATAGCTCTCTAAATGAGCACAATGCTCAAGGCAGACATTCTTTACTAATTAAGCTAAACTATTGTTTTGTTTAAAGAAGACTTCAGGGGATTTATTTGATTTAAGGTTTAAAGATTTTCTTAGAACAATAGTCTGGGAAGTTCATCCAAACTCAATGGTTCCAGAAAGTCTAGATTCCATGAGAATATCATCTCTCCTTCCAATTAGTATTTTCCATCAAGTCTTTCATCTCTATTGGTCTTCTTTAGGGGCCAAAGACAGACTCAGAAGTATGACGCCACATATACAGAAAGTACAGAAGAGTCTGAGAGACGCTTGAAATGGTTCTCCACCATGCACTTAGTCATATACAGGTGGATCTTGCTTTAAGGAGAAATCTGACTTGAAAACTTGGGTCTAAACAGAAGACCAAACAGAAAGTATAATTCCTTTTACAGAAGGATTGATGAAAGACAGGATTCATTGGAATAAGTTTTCTCCTGTTGCATTTAAAATATGTTTCCATTTATCATAATTAACTTATACACAACTTCTTAGAAAAGTATCTATTGGGTAAAGTGAGGTCAATCGTATATTCATTAATGCAACAAAAATTTATTGAGTGCCTACTATGTGCCAGGCACTGTTCTAGGTACTAGAACAGCAAGGAACAAGACAGATAATTGTTATTTTCGTGGAGCTGACATTCAGATGGGAGCAGATGAATAATAAGCAAATTAAGAATATGTTAGGTAGGTGTTGTGGACTGAATTGTGTCCCCCCAAAAAATATGTGTTGGATCCTCCCCTATACCTGTGGACGTAATCCCATTTGGGAATAAGGCTTTCTTTGTCATGTTGATGAGGCCATATTAGTATAGGGTATGTACTAAACCTACTCACTTTTGAGATATGAAAAGAGCAGATCAGACACAGAGAAGCAAACACAGAGGAGAAGGTACATGCTACGTGCAGGTCGCCAAGGAATCAAGGAATGCTGAGTGTACAGACACTGAAAGAGATCTTCCTCCAGAGACAACAGAAAGCCTTCTCATAGACCCAGTGCCCTGAATTTGGACTTCCAGTCTTCTAAACTGTGAGAAAATAAATTTCTGTTCTTTAAAATCACTCACTTGTGGTATTTATGTTACAGCAGCACTAAGAGACTAAGACAGTAAAATAAAGCAGAGTAAAGAGGCTGTAGAGTGACTGGGGAGGGAGTGGGGTGCTATCTTTATAGGCAAAGTCACTCTACTAGGTGATGTTTGTGCTGAGAAAATCTAGACTGAGGAAAGAAAAGGGCAAAAATGCCTTGAGGTCAGAGCAAGCTTGGTGTGTTTTGGGAACAGCAAGGAGGCTGGTGAGGCTGAGATGAAATAGCAAAGAGGAGAGTGAAAGGGCACGAGGTCAGAGAGGAAGCCAGGACTTAAGTATGGACAGTGTGAAGCAGGCACTTGTTCTTAGATGGCTCTCAATATGCCCAGCATAGAGTCAGGACCTGACTCTTCTAGAAAATCCAATCATAAAACACTAAACCACAGTTAGGAATGCTAAACACATTTTATATTGAAAAACAATTTCCTTCTAATATCCTATAACTTTACACCAAGATATTCATGGCAAGCTAGACATGGTATACAATGTTTCCTTGTCAGTGACTAAATGCGCTTTCAGCTACCTAAGCAGAGAGAGAAAAGGATGGTGCACCCACATACTTAATTCCAGGGCTTTGAACCAGTTCGTTCTGGTTCAAACCCCTGCTAAGAATTTGCACTTCTACTCCAGATATACTGAATCAGAATCTACAGTTTAACAAGATCACCAGGTGATTCTTATGTATAATAAATTTTGAGAACCCCTGCTCTACTAGTGGTTCTCTGAATTAGTCCCTCAACAGCAGCATTAGCATCACCTGGGAACTTGTTAGAAATGCAAATTATCAGCAGGGGTTTGCTGGAACAAACTGGCTCGAAGCTCTGCTTAATTCTACTCTGCTTTTGATTAGGTCTTTGTGTTGCACTACCAACTCCCAGAAGGCTCTGTGATACACCAGTCGCTGACAGCTTGGTATGCAATATTCACTGGGGAGGTTATGGTCTTACGCTGACCTCCAAATTCCTAGTAATAAATATGAATGCTTTAAGAGGCAAATTAATCCCGACCCATGAAATATATGGTATGCTAACCACTTTCTATGCCTCTGGAGTTCGTTGGGAAGAGGGTAGCCCGATTTTAATGCATTTAGCTTCAACGTAGGTGCCTTTTAAAATGCATGAAACTCAATAAAGCTGAGTTGGCACCTCATTTTTGTGTAGATTGAGCATTGTCTTGGTGATGCCTCCTTATTGTGTGAATTTTAACTCATTACTGAAGTCACTCCTGAGGTTCACCCTTCAGCCAAAGATTAGACAGGTCCACAAAACAAATAATAATACACATAGCTCAACCATGTAGACGAGACTAAATGGGCACACCAGCCCAGGGGCAAAGCCGAGAAGGCAGGAGGGGACAGGACAGCTGGACGAGTGGAAATGGGGAACCCAAGGTCGAAAAGGGCAGAGTGTCGATGACACATCACAGGGTTGGCAACCAATGTCACAAAACAATTTTTGTGTTAATAGTTTAACGAGAAACTAATTTTCTCTGTAAACCATCATCTAAAGCACAATAAAAAAAAAAAAATAATAATCTAGAGAGAATTTAGTTACTAATGACCTAACTCCTGAAAAGTTTCTAACAAGTTTTTATTTTTTTACTTTTATTTTTTCAGAATGAAAATAACCAAGCCAAACCCATTGCCATGGAGTCGATTCCAACTCACAGACACCCTATAGGACAGAGTAGAACTGCCCCATAGAGTTTCCAAGGAGCGGCTGGTGAATTCAAACTGCCGACGTTTTAATTAGCAGCCAAACTCTTAACCACTAGGCCACCAGGGCCCCAGAATGAAAATTGTTTCTATAAAAACAAAGTATTCACATTGTAGAAATGTGGTGGTGGTGGTTAGGTGCCGTTGAGTTGGTTCTGACTCATAGCAATTCTATGTAAAACAGAATGAAACACTGCCTGGTCCTACAGCATCCTCACAATTGCTATTATGCTTGAGCCCATTGCTGCAGCCACTGTGTCAGTCCATCTCATTGAGGGTCTTCCTCTTTTTCTCTGACCCTCTACTTTACCAAGGATGATGTCCTTCTGTAGGGACTGATCCCTCCTGATAACATGTCCAAAGTATGTGAGACATAGTCTCGCCATCCTTGCTTCCAAGAAGCATTCTGGTTGTACTTCTTCCAAGACCAGTTTATTTTTTCCTTTGGCAGTCCATGGTATATTCAATATTCTTCCCCAACACTACAATTCAAAGGCATCAATTCTTCCTTGGTCTTCCTTATTCATTGTCCAGCTTTCACATACATA
>NW_004443946.1:7704594-7715592 GCF_000243295.1 Trichechus manatus latirostris | reverse complement strand
CCCAATGCAATGCATCTTTTGATTTCTTGACTACTGCTTCCATGGGTGTTGATCATGGATCTGAGTAAAATGAAATCCTTGACTTCAGTCTTTTTTCCATTTATCATGATGTTGCTTATTGGTCCAATTGTTAGGACTTGTTTTATGTTGAGGTGTAACCCGTACTGAAGCCTGTGTTCTTTGATCTTCATCAGTAAGTGCTTCGAGTTTTTTACACTGTCAGCAAGCAAGGTTGTGCCATCTGCATAAAGCAGGTTGTTAATGAGTCTTCCTCCATTCCCGATGCCCTGTTCTTCATATAGTCCAGTTTCTCTGACTATTTGCTCAGCATACAGATCGAATAAATATGGCGAAAGGTTACAACCCTGACGCACACATTTCCTGACTTGTAGAAATATATTGAGGCAATCCAGGAAAATATGAAGGAGAGAGTTAAAAAAAGAAAGTTACCTGATATCATCACCTAGAGATAACCTATGTTAGCAGATTGGTGAACATCTTTTTAGGCTTCTTTTTATGCATGAGTACACACATATGCGCACAATTTTATATAAATAGAATTAAACCAGAGTTAAAGCTTTGTAACCTTTTTTCACTTTTACTTATCACGGGAAGCTAAGTTATTAAATATAGACCTAAACCATTATTTTAAATAGATGCATATTCTTCCGTGATACAGATTGTAGGATCACAAAATTACTTTACACTCATGTGTACAAAGCAACATGGCTTCTTTATTTTGTCTATTATTTATCTGACCTTCCTCATCAGCTAGTGGAGAAAAAATAATTTAGTCCAATGCCATAACCACAGTCCAATCCCATAATGTGAACCGCCCCCAAAGACGATATTATTTTTTAGGCAAAATACTCAATCTCTCATATTCATCTCCCTCCCACAGCTTCTTTCTGAGAAGGCATCTGGTTGTATGGCAGGAAAAGTCTATGGCTTCTGTGACCTTATGGTGGCCTCTCCCTTGCTGGGTCGCTGGACACTTACTGTGACTTCCAGTGGTGTGGCAGGTCTTAACTGCTCCCTGAACCAAGACTGTTAGGTGTGACTGGCCATCCGGTTTCTGTTCAAACCAAAACCAAATTCACTGCCTTCGAGTCGATTCCAACTCATAGCAACTTCATAGGGTTTCCAAGGCTGTAAATCTCTACGGAAGCAGACTGCCACATCTTTCTCCTGCAGAGCCACTGGTGGTTTCAAACCTCCGACCTTTTGGTTAGCAGTCAATCGCTTTAACCACTGAGCCACCAGAGCTCCTTTCTGTTCAGGCAATGAGAAAAACCCACCCACTCCAGCACCCACTACCTGCCACTATGGTCAGGGCATACCTAGAAAGTTGTGGGGCTCCTAGGCAACTCAACCAGTGTTAGGGGCAACCCAAGGTAATGCACTTGAAAGGAAGAAAAACAAACCAAACCCGTTGCCGTCGAGTCGATTCTGACTCATAGCAACTCTACAGGACAGAGTAAAACTGCCCCAGATAGTTTCTAGGGAGCACCTGGTGTATTTAAACTGCTGACCTTTTGGTTAGCGGCCAAACTTTTAACTACTATGCCATACTTTTTCCATCTTCCACTGGACACTTGGACTATCGTTCAAGACAGAAATTTTGCAAGCCTAGGATGGATGCCCAGTTACCCTACCCAAGGGACAGACCTGCCGTGGTCTCAGCCAGTTGACCCTGATCTCCAAGTTCCCACCTCTGGCAGCCTCTCTGGCCTGTCATCGGGTCCCTGCTCATTCACTGGGGCTCTCAGCACATCCACTGATCCTTCAGGTCTCAGTGGCTGATACTTCCTTGGCCCAGGACACTCTTGATACCAGTGCCCATGATCAGTAAAACGCTCTCCAATTGGGCTTAAAACTCCCTTGGGAGATTTAGGTGTCCCATCACCTGCTTCCCCACCCTTCATGGAGTCCAGAGTCCCCATCATTGGAGCCTTCCTCTCTGCTCTGTGTTGCACTGTGCTCTGTACTCCTCCATCAACAGCGGTGGATTAACCAGTAAGTAAGGTATGCACAGGCTTACAGTAAGCGAGGTACTATTGAGTAATCTGCCCCTGCCCATCAAAGCATTTAGTGCATTTCCTATCTCTCCTGCAAGCTCCAGGAGGGAGGAGACCTTGTCTGCTGTGCCGTGTTTTGAATTCACACTGCCCTGCACAGGGCCTGAGACTTTATAGACACTCAAATCACATTTGAGGAATGAACAAATGAAAGAACAAATGAAGGAGTGAATAAATGAATGAAGTCTCTGGACTAACCTGACCCTGGGTGTGGGGTTAGAACCGCACAGCTGTAATTCAGGGCATGCTGTTCTTCGTGGTCTGTCAGAAGTCAGAATTTAGATAGAATGCCTGGGTAGGATCTCAGTCGTACCCTAACACATAACTTTCCTGCATCTGGGCGCCAGATTGAATACTAAGTAGCAGGAGACACAAGGGAGGCTGGGCATTCAGAAACACTGTTTCCTGACTTCCAGAGAGAGAAAGACAGCAACATGCTGCCCTAGACCCGCCACGCTTCGCTTATGTCCCGCTCTGGCATTACAGTGTCTTACACTTACTAAGAGGTGAGAACCTTCCCTTTGTGATTTATCAAACAACTCTAATTAAAGTTCAGTTTATCACCTGGGTCATGTCCTTTCATGAGCCTCATTGTTTTAAACAAGTTTCATAGCAATGAAAAATAAAATGTAGCATAAATTGTTTTTCACTAAGCGTCAATTAGCAGTTCTGTTCAAACCCTCCTTCTAAATTTAAAGGAAGAGAGTTGTTTGTGCTGAATAATATATTGCTATGATAGAGTCCCTGGGTGGCGCAAATGGTTAAGTGCTAGCCTAAACTGAAAGGTTGGCAGTTTAAACCCATCCAGAGGCACCTCGGAGGTAAGGCCTGGCAATCTGCTTCCAAAAAGTCACAGTCTTGAAAATCCTATGGAACACAGTTCTCCTCTGCACACATGGGGTCACCAGGAGTCAGAATCAACTTGGCAACAACAAACAAAAAACAACAACATAATAGAGTAAATGTCCAAAAAGGTAACTTCATGTTAATTTCAATCTACTGAGATAAATTATAAAGGTCTTTTTTTTCCTACAACAAAATGATAGCGTGTCTAAAAACGTAAGTTCGTGTTTATTTCAATCTACTGAGTTAAATTATAAAGGTTTTATTTTCTTTAGAAAATACTACTTTTTTGCCAACTTCTGAAAAAAAATACTTCTGGATTGATGTGTTAATGTTTGTTTCCCTGGTTAAAAAAAAAATAGTTACTGATACTTTTCTGTGAGCTAAAAAGGTAAATATAATAGGCTCTGGCCAACCAATAAATTACGGGTTGGGGGGAGATAAGAATTTTCCTTGTGCTGTGAATAAATTACCTAGGAAAGTTTGCTAATTAATTATCTTGCTTTATTACAACTGCCTCTGCTCAGGATCTATTTATTGAATAATCCCTTAAACTACCTCTAATGCAAAAATATTTTTTATTTCTAGCTTTTAGCTCAAGTAAAATGCTGTCCCTTTTTTGCTGACTGGAGATGGGAAGATTCCATCCGCGCTGTTGTCTCTGACCAGGGCAAAACTGAACTCCAAACCCATTGTCTCTCTTGGCCCTCATTAATCTGTGGCGTGCCAACCCAGTGTGATCACTTGTCTATTCTCCGTGGCGTTGCCCGCACCGTCTCATGGCTACCACCCTTTAAAGCTGTCCCTATCAGAAATTCTGTGCTGCGGTCAACCTTCTCTTTCATTTGGCTCATCCTTCAGTCTTGCTCTAATAAAACCTTATCCACATCTCTCTCTCTCTCAGCTAATGACCCAGCCTGGCTGGCTGGTGAGACTGGGTTGCATTTTTCTTCCACGAAGATCACCCCGATCCTGCTCAGACTGTGTAAAAGTCAGTGCTCTATTCACCAATGAATAAGAGACAATCATCAAGACACATCGTGCTCTAAAATTCTACTTCCAGGCTTATGAACCCAAGCTATGAAAGGAAGGTACATCTGAAATTAATACTAACAAAGCAGCACTTTGAAAAGGAATTAATAACACCAAGGCTGATAATTTAGTCCGAGCGTGGTCAAGATCAATACTTTCTATTTAATAACAAAAACAAAAAATAATGGCATCAGGAAGCCAAAAAAAAAAAAAAAAAAAAAGGCATTTTGTGAAAAAGTTCCTGATCTTGGACTTAATGAAAGTTTCCTTACACAAGTCTCAGGAGTTTAGGCATCTCAGTAACATCCCAGGTGGTATTTCACAGCCAAGACAGAATCACAGAGCAATGTAATACATGTTTCATAACTTCAAGTTTCAGCGGGAATTTCTGTGTTTACCAAAAAAAAAAAAACAAAAAAAACTCTGAAATAATTATGTACGGATGTACTCACAATTTTCCACCTACCATATTGTTGGAGATGTTTTAGTGTATCTCAAAGTTTTGGGAACAGCATTTTGAGATAATGTTATTTGAATAAATGTGTGAAATTTTCCATGGTGAATGCATAAGCATGTAATTCATGCTTTTAAAGTCATGTTATGAAATGCACATTGCCAGGGGTGGATTATCCAATAGGCAAGGTAAGCGTATTGTTTACCTTGTTTACCAGATCATCTGTAGTGAACAATTTCACATTTTTTCACCTCCTCAAAGATTCTGCTTCTGGGTATAGCTGGCATCTGTCTCTCTCCCAACCCCACAGCACCTTCCTGCAGAATCAAAGCCTCTTTTCAAATTTACAATCCCTGACAGGGCAGATGGCCCAGTAAACAAGGTAAACCAGTGTTTACTTGTGCTTACTTGCTAATCTGTAGTGAACAATTTCACTACAGACGATCTGGTAAGCAAGGTAAGCACCATGCTTACCTTGCCTGTTGGATCATCTGCCCCTGCACACTGCCCATTTAGCTTTCTATCAATTCTCCTAACTCCTCTATTTTTATTATTTTAATTTTTATTAGTGATTTTCTGTTACTAGGTCAGCATTATTTTCCTTGAAACAAAGTAATTATTTATATGACCTTATTTTCTACTCACCCTTGAAAATATGTGCCCCTACCGGCCCCCATCTTTCTTTGGCGTTATTTTTCTGTGACAATTCTTGGTAGTAGTGCCCAGCAGCATAATAGTTAGCATTTACTGGCTCCTGACATGTGCCAGGCACTACATTATCTCATTTAATTTAATGAAAACACGTTTGTAAATTCTCCTGTTACTTTTACTTGGTAGAATTTGTTAGACCTCCATTTATTAGTGTGAGAATTAGCAGTAGCTTTGCAGCTTATAGTTAACTAAAAACACAAACCACTCTGTATTTAGACTGAACATGTCTGCCGAGTCCAGCTGGCCATGGGAAGCACCAGGATGATTTCATTCAACGCCTGTAGAAATATTTCTCACTGGGCTAGTTCAAGGAAAATGGCTTGTCATGGATGATATCTGACTATAATAAGCAGCTAAAATGCTTTCCCAATAAATATTGTAAAACAAAACAGGTGTAGAGCCACAGTTGGAAAATCATTGGTCAAGCAGTACTGTAGGGATTATGGGGCAACTTTCCAGCAGAAAGCTGGTCCTAGGATGCAAGAAGGATCTGTATTCACAGGACGTTTCCCCAGATGCTTTCAAGAAATTCATCACTTATTCAATCATTCACTTAGTAAACAGGGACATGCTACCTAAAGGCACGCTACTGATACAAAGATAAAGGAGATTCAGCCTTAAGGAGCAGCTGGCTTGTGGGAATGACGGGACTTGACAGGACCTGAGAAGACCTGGCTGAAGCACTTTTGGTTTCCATTAAGTCATTTCCAATTTGTGGCAACCCCCTGTGTGTCAGAGTAGAACTATGTTTTATAGGGTTTTCAATGGCTGATTTTTTCAGAAGTAGATTGCCAGGTCTCTCTTCTGAGGTGCTTCTGGGTAGACTCAAACTTCCAACCTTTTGCTTAGCAATAAAAAATCTCTAGGCAATAAAATTACTAGTGATTTTTATTCTCCTGTCTTATACTCTTTTTGGTTTTCCAAATTTTCCACAATGAGCTTACCACCTACCTGTGTGATCTTGGACTAGTGATGCTCTCTAAGTCTTGGTGTCCTCATTCATGGAATGAAGATAATAATTGTACTTTCCTTGTATCTGGTGTTGTTATAGTACTTAGCAAAGTGCCTGGTACACAGTAAATAAACATTAACTATTTGACAAGCAGGGAATGTGTGTGTATAGTACTTGCAATATGTCAGGCATTATTCCAAAATTTTTACAAATATTAACTCATTTAATAATCGTAACAACTCTGTAAGGTAAATACTATTATTATCCCTACTTATTATCTGAGGAAACTGAGGCACAGATAAAAACTTAGCCAGAAGTCGTACAACTAATAAACATCAGAGATAGAGTTTGAACTCAGACCGTTCGGGCCCAAAGTCTATGCTATTAATCATTACACTATTCTGTCATTATTTGCTATTATTACTATGAAGTAGAAGTAAAATTATGAGTCAGATACTGAAATAATTGGAAAAGGCAGAATTTTTCTAGAGGTAAATACATGATTGATGATGATAACCAGCATGGGGAAAGGATGGTAGACCAGATGCTTGGCTAGAAATGTTTAAGGGGTTTGTAGTCATATATTTGAACTAGAACTGCAGTACCCCTGGGTGGTTCAAACAGTTAAGCACTTGACTACTAGCTGAAAGGTTGGTGATTCAAACCACCCCCCAGAGGTGCCTCGGAAGTAAGGCCTGGCAATTTGCTTCCAAAAGCTTTGAAAACCCTATGCATCAGTACTACTCTGCACACATGGGGTCACCATGAATCAGAATCAACTAGGTGACAACTAACAACAAGAATAACATCAGTACCCCCGCTTCTAACCTCTATGGCCTTGCACAAGTTACTTGATTTCTCTGGACATGAATACCACAGTCTGTGAAATGAGTAGCTTCCTTTGAGATTCATTAAGAGGATTATCGAAGAAAATACATGTGAATCAACTCTATATAATACACATTTAACAAATGTGAGTTTGCTTTCTTCTTTCCCCTTTTTAAAATCTAAAACACTGTTTTTGAGCAAGGCAGAACACATTCGGATGATCACATTCAACTAGATGCCTCATGATAAATGGCCTGTCACCTGATTATCACTAGCAAAATAAAATTGATGCAGGGTATCTAGGTGGGTTAATAGACCATCTCTACCACATGACCCAAAGTTCCTAGAAAATGAAGAAATTTATAGGGTGTGTGTAGTTGTAGCATCTCAGTAGTCCCTCTTGGAGCTGCAAGATCCAGCATAAACAGCTAGTGGTTTCTTGGTAACACTGTTCACTTGATGAATGCAGCAGATACTATATAACATCCACCGGCAGGACTTAACCACATCAAAAGCAAATACATACCATCCATTCTTTACAGGGCTTTATGATCCAATAAAAAGTGAAACAGTAGACTGTTTCATCAATATATAGTCCCAATCTAACAATGAGGCTCCAAAGATACTGGGATGCATCATCTGAAGCAAAAGAAAGGAAATCATCAAATAGATATAATTGTAGTAGATCCAAACTAGCAGTGTTATATTAATTAAAGCTGGGGACAGAACATTATGAGGGAACCCTAACTGGAGTGTCATGATCTGTGAGTTTCCTAAAAGCTTTCCCTACACTAGGCATGAAGCTGTTGCAAGATGGATTATCTGCCAAGGTATAAAACATGCTTTACATTGATAACTTTTAAAGTCAGGCAAGTTCATAGCTTGACCTATAAAAATTAATAAAGTTCTGTCTCTGGAAGTCATATGTGCCAAAATTTGTGAAAGATGTCATGGAAAGAACACAAGCTTTGGGGCCAGATGAGGACTGGCTCCCTGATTCCTCCTGCTACCACTAGGTGACTCTGAGCAAGTCATTTAAGCTCCTCTACATCTCAGTTTTATTAGATTGTAAAATGCAAGAAAACAAAAACAAAACCATTACTTATCTTGCAGCATTATTATGAAGATTACAGATTATGCATGGATCACTTCTCAGCCTTTTGGCTAAAATCAAGTGCAGATTATGTATGAAAGTACACATATCAGACAACCACTAAATCAGAGTTATTATCAGCATCATCACCATCATCATTATTATTCAATTAAAAGGAATGGAAACTCTTTAAATATCAACAATCCATGTTTCCTATGAAAGACTTCAAAAAATATCACCAACAGCATCATCTTCAAAAACAAATGTCAAATACTTTGAGAGACAGAGTAGCAGGGATAGGGGATCTGGGGACCATGCTTTCAGGGGACATTTAGGTCAACTGGCATAACAAAACTTATTAAGAAAATGTTCTGAATCTGACTTTGGTGAGTGGCATCTGGGGTCTTAAAAGCTTTCAAGCAGCCATCTAAGATGCATCAGTTAGTCCCAACCACTTGCAGTAAAGGAGAACGAAGAACACCAAAGACACAAGGAAAGTATTAGCCCAAGAGACAGAATGGACCACATAAACCAGAGACTTCATCAGCCTCAGACCAGAAGAACTAGACGGTGCCTGGCTACCACCAATGAACCTCCTGACAGGGAACACAACAGAGGGTCCCTGATGGAGCAATAGAAGGATGGGGTGCAGAACTCAAATTCTAGTAAGAAGATCAGACTTAATGGTCTGACTGAGACTGGAGGCGCCCTGGAAAGCATGGCCCCTGGACTCTCTATCAGCCCAGAACTAAAACAATTTCCAAGGCCAAGTCTTCAGATAGGGATTGGTCTGGACTGTGGGACATGAAGTGATACTTGTGAAGAGTGTTCCTCTTAGTCAAGTAGATACAAGAGACCAAAGGCACAGCTTCTGTCCAGAGGTGAGATGGGAAGGCAGAGAGAGTTAGGAGCTGGTTGAATGGTCATGGGGAATCAGGGGTGGAAAGGAGGAGTGTGCTGTCGCAGAATGGGGTGAGCAATTAGGGTCTCATAACAATGTATGTATAAAAATTTTGTATGGGAGACTAACTCGAAATGTAAACTTCATTTAATTACCACAATAAAAAAAAAGAATGTCAGAATTAAAACGGAGTACTAAAAATGTTCAAATAACCCAAAAGAAGGCAGGAAAGGGAAAACAAAAGAACAAAACATGAGGAAAAACTATATATATATTAAAATGGTGGATCTATATAAAAATGTATCAATAATTACATTAAATACACATAGTATAAGCACACCAATTACAATGCAAATGGTTAGAAGGGAAAAAAATGACCCAACCATATGCTGTCTATAAGAAACTCACTTTGAATATAATGATATAAATAGATTAAAATAAAAGGATTAAAAAGATATACCATGTGACCACTAATGAAAAAGAAAGATGGAGTGGCTATATTAATATCCTACAAAGTCACTTCAGAGCAAAGAATATTACCAGGGACATTACATAATGATAAAAGAGTTAATCCACCAAGAAGACATACATTCCCAAATGTGAATGCAGTGAACAACACAACTGAGAGAATTGAAAAAAGAAATAGAAAAACCCATAGTTACATTTGGAGACTTCAACACTCCTTTCTAAGTAATAGAATTGTTGTTGCTGTTGCTGTTATTTGCCATTGAGTCAGCTCTGAGTCATGGTGACCTTATATATAACAGAATGAAACATTGCCCAATCCTGCACCATCCTCACAATTGTTGGCATGTTCAAGCCATTATTGCAGCCACCAATATTAAAGTTCTGAAGAAGAGACACCACATGATCATATCAATTGATGCAGAGAAAGCATTTGACAAAAATGAACATTCATTCATGATTTAAAAAAAAACTCTCAGTAAATTTAGAAGGGAATTCCTCAACCTGATAAAAGGCATCTACAAGAAACCTAAGCTAACATCACACTTAATGGGGTAGCTGAATGCTTTCTGCCTAAGACTAAGAACAAGAACAAAGATGTCTAAACTCACCATTTCTAGCCAATAGCCAACTAGAAGTTCTAGACAGTATAGCTGGCAAGAAAAAGAAATAAAAGGCATATCAATAGGAAAGGAAGAAATAAAACTGTCCCTTTTCGCAGATGACATGATTGTCTACGTCAAAAAACGTGTAAATCTGTAAAACGGGAAAAATTGATTATGTTTCTATATACAATGGACAATGAAAACCAAAATTTAAAAATGCAGTACCATTTACAGAAGCTCCAAAAATAAAATACTTAATTAGGTATAAATCTAACAAGACATGTACAGGACGTATATGCTAAAAACTATAAAACCCTAATGAAAGAAATCAAAGAAGATCTAACTAAAAGAAACATACAGTATTTATATATTGGAAAACTCAGTATAGCAAAGATGTTAATTCTCCCCAAATTGATGTAGAGTTTTAACACCATTCCAATGAAAATCCCAACAGAATTTTTTTGCAGAAAAGCTAATTCTTAAATTTATATGGAAAGGAAAAGGAACTAGAATAGGCAAAAAAAATTTTTTAAATAAGAATGAAGTTAGAAGATCACACTACCTAAATTAAGACTTACTAAAAACTACAGTAATCAAGAGAGTATAGTATTGGTGAAGGGATAGACATACAATCAGTGGGGCAGAATAGGAGAGTTCTGGCAAAATGGAGCTCTAGGCAGAAGCACCGTGCCGTCCCTCCACAGCAAAGATCCAAAAAACTAAGCCGAACAGAGAATACAACAATCCTGAAACCCTAAAACATCAAATGAAGAGATAAAGAACTCGGCCAAGCACCAAATGGAGTGAGAAAACTGACAGAGAACAGAGAGCAAGGAGAGATCCATGCAGAGGTCCACTACCAGCTAACGCAGCGCAGATCCGCCATCTCGGACTCTTATCAGAGACCAGCAAACAGGGGGTACGAGAAAGCAGCCTCACGGAGCTTCCAGCGGGAGACAAAACAACCGGTAATTGGCGATATACGCTTTCCCACCCCTTTCCCTTCTTCACCCCAACTCGGCCTCCTCTGCTTCCC
>NW_004443946.1:7695304-7697654 GCF_000243295.1 Trichechus manatus latirostris | reverse complement strand
TGTTGTGGGGTTGTTAACCAATGTCATAAAACAACATGTGTACTTCTGTTTCATGAGAAACTATTTGTTCTGTAAGCCTTCACCTGAAGTACAATAAAAAGAAAAAAAAAAACAAAAAAAAATGGGGCAGAATAAAGGGTGCATAAACAAATCTATACAAATAGTCAATTGATTTTTTTTTTTTACCAAGGTAAAGGCAATTCAATGATGAAAAAACAGTCTTTTCTACAAGTGGTGTTGGACCAATTAGACATTCTTATACAGATACATGAACTTTGACCTAAACTTCATACATTATACAAAAATTAACACAAAATGGATCATAGGTCTAAATGTAAAACATAAAACTTTTGTGATCTGGGGTTAGGCAAAGAGTTATGAGACATTAACCAAAAGGAGGATCCATAAAAGAAAAAATCATTAAATTGGATTTTATTAAAATTACCAACTCATAGGTGGAGAACAGGACATTTTTAGGGCAGTGAAACTATGTATGATACTATAATGGTGTACACATGACACTATGTATTTGTCAAAACAAATACGACTGTACAACACAGAGTGAATCCTAATGTAAATAATAGACTTTAGTTAGTAATAATGTATCAGTACTGGTTCATCATTGTAACAAATGTACCATAGGAATGCAAGATGTTCACAGGAGAAACAACGAGTAGGGGGGAGGGGACATATGGGAACTCTCTACTTTCTGCACATTTTTTCTATAAACCTAAATCTGCTCTAAAAATAAAGTCAATTTTTTAAAAATTACCAAATCTTGGTCTGTGAAAGAGACTGCTGAGAGAATGAAAATATAAGCTGCAGACTACAAAAAAATATTTGCCAATCACATATCCAACAAAGGATTTGTATCTTGCATATGTAACGAACTCTCAAAACTCAATATTAAGAAAACAAACAACTGAACTTAAAAGTGGGCCAAAGACTTGAAAGACATTGACCAAAGAGGATATATGAATATCAAATAAGTTCATGAAAAGATGTTCAACATCATAGCCATCACAGAAATGCAAATTAAAATCACAACTGGATATCACTACACACCTATTAGAATGACTAAAAACAAAAAAACAAACAAACAAAAAAACACTGAAAATATGTATGAGACCACTACTATAAAAACTCATGAAAAGGTTTACACACAAAAAAGAAACAATCTTTGCTGGTTACAAGGGAAGGGGCTGGTGGGGAGGGAAAAATGCTAAATAGACAATAGATAAGTGGTAACTTTGGTGAAGGGTAAGATAGTACACAATACTGGGGAAGCCAGCACAACTTGTCCAAGGCAAGGACATAGAAGCTCCATAGACACATCCAAACTCCCTGAGGGACCAACTTACTGGGCTGAGGCCTGCCCATTGGACAAGGAGGTGAAAATATCATGTTCATAGATGAGCAAACAACAAAGAAAGTACATCCCACCTGCTCAGACATAACCATATAAAACAAAAAAGCAGGATGAAACAAACAAATCTACAATCAATAAACAAGGAAAATAACTACTGAATGTCCCAAAGACAGCAGACAATATCAAAACATATTTAAAAACAGGACAGGATGGTTCCAGTAGGTGCCCAAAATAAAACACCAGATGACTTTCCAGTAGAAGAAAAGCCACTAGAACTACCTGATAGACAGTTCAGATCTCTATTATTCAGAGTTATCCAAGAGATGAAGCAAAAAGCAGACAAAAATGAGGAGAAAATAGACAAATTCATGGAAAGGCAGACAAATTCATAAAATAATACAGGAACAAAATGCCAAAATAAATTCACAACTAGAAATCATACAAAAACAACAATTAGAAATCCAAAAGTAAACAGCAAGATTTCAGAAATGGACAGTGTCATAGAAGGGCTGAGGAACAGGTTTGAAACAATGGAAGGATTATCAAAATTGAAGACAAACACTTGGATACAACTCTGAGGAAAAGTCAGAAAAAAAGAATGAAGAAAAATGAAGAAACCCTGAGAATTATGTGGGATACAATCAAAAGCAAAACTCTTCGAGTGATTGGAGTTCCAGAACAAGGGGAGAAAATGGAAAACACAGAGAAGATCATTGAAGAATTGCTGACAGAAAACTCCCCTAATATCATGAAAGATGAAAAGCTGGCCATCCAAGAGCTCAATGAACCTCATATAGGATAGACTCCAAAAGAAAATCACCAAAGCATATCATAATCACACTCTCTAAAACCAAAGACAAACAAAGAATCCTGCAGCTCAAGAAAAATGGAAGAAAAGTCACATACAGAGGGGAAACAATAAGACAAAGCTCTGATTACTGGGCAGAAACCATGCAGGCAAGAAGGCAATGGGATGACATA
>NW_004443946.1:7596147-7695031 GCF_000243295.1 Trichechus manatus latirostris | reverse complement strand
GGTGCAGAACCTTCTAATAGAGAGGAAGGCAAGGTGATACCAAGTAATAATACACTGCGTAAAACCTAGGAAGATAAGGGTAAATTTCAAAGAAATGACAAAGAAAGTTAACAAACCTACTCATCAAAATAAAGAAGAAAAACATAAAGTCACAGTAAAAACAAAATCTACAAAAACAAAATAAATGAAAAAAAAAATCCACAAACAAAAGGAGTTCAGCACAGGAGAGTAAGAGGAACAGAGAAATTGTCAGCATCACAAAAAAAAAAAAAAGCACTACAACATGATAACAATGAACTCACACCTATCAATAATTACACTGAATATAAATGGCCTAAATGCACCCAAAAAGAGACAGAGAGTGACAGAATGAATTAAAAAAAAACAGGATCCATCAATATGCTGTCTACAAGAGACACACCTTAGAAACAAAGATATAAATTTACTAAAAATCAAAGGATGGGAAAGAAATCAAATTACTGAGCTGAGGGCTTTGGGGACCATGGTCTCGGAGAACACCTAGCTCAATTGGCATCACACAGTTTATAAAGAAAATGTTCTACATTCTACTTTGGTGAGGAGCATCTTGGGTCTTAAAAGCTTGTGAGTGGCCGTCTAAGATACTCTACTGATCTCACCCCATTGGGAGCAAAGGAGAATGAAGAAAACCAAAGACACAAGGGAAAGATTAGCCCAGAGGAGTAATGGACCACAAGTACTACAGCCTCCACCAGACTGAGTCCCGCACAACTAGATGGTGCCCAACGACCACCACAGACTGCTCTGACAGAGATCACAATAGAGGGTCTCAGACAGAGCTGGAGAAAAATGTAGAACAAAATTCTAACTCACACAAAAAATAAAGACCAGACTTACTAGTCTGAGAGGCTGAAGAAACCCCTGAGTATGGCCCCTGGACACCCTTTTAGCTCAGTAATGACGTCACTGAGGTTCACCTTTCAGCCAAAGATTAGACAGGCCCATACAATAAAATGAGACTAAATGGGCACACCAGCCCAGGGGCAAGGACAAGAAGGCAGGAGGGGACAGGAAAGCTGTAATAGGGAACTCAAGGTTGAGAAGGGGAGGATGTTGACATGTCGCGGGGTTGGTAACCAATGTCACAAAACAATATGTGTACTAATTGTTTGACGAGAAACTAGTTTGTTGAGTAAACCTTCATCTAAGGTACAACTGAAAAAAAAAAAGAAAGAAAGAAAATTACTGAAAATACCAAGTGCTGGTAAGGATGTGGATCAACTAAAAAACTCTCATACATTGCTGTGAGAATTCAAAATGGTATAGCTCTCCTGAAAAATATTTAAGCAGCTTCTTAGAAAGTTAAACATGCACTTACCATATGATCTAGCAATCCCACTCCTAGGTATTCAATACAGCAAAATAAAAACTTATGTTCACACAAATATTTATATCAACTCTATTCATAATTGCCAGAAACTAGAAATAACTCAATTGTCCTTCGATATGTAAATAGATAAACAAACTGTGATGAATCCATACAGTGGAATACTATTCAGCAGTAAGATGGAACAAACTACTGACATACGTGAAAGAAGTCTCAAAAGGTTATATTCTGTAAGATTCCATCTATATGATATTCTCAAAAAGACAAAACTGTAATGATAGAGAACAGATAACTGGTTGTCAGGGCTCAGGGTAGAATGAGGATGTGACTAAAGCGAGTAGCACAAGAGAATGTTTTTGGGTGGTGCAACTGTTCTGATTGTGGTGGTGTTACATAAACTTTTATATGTGTTAAAATTCATAGAACATGCACAAAAATGTCAATTTTATTGTATGTTAAGAAATATTTTAAAAAATAGAAGGACTTTATATAGGTAGCATCATTTTGACCAAATTTCTCTAGGTCTGTGTTGCAATGACAATGCTGGGAGTGTCCAGAATCCAAATGCAGCTTGGATACAGCATGATAATTTGTGCATGAACTCATCTGGGATGGATTTACAAGGCCAGGGTAAGGAAGCAGGTCACAGTCTTTACTTGGTATTTATTTACCTTAGAGAATTTTACAGCAGAAGTTGAATTTATCATAAGTAAAATTGGCTGTCTAGAGGCATTTATGAGGCTACTCCTTGATGGTATGACTGACCAAATCAAATTCGATATATATGATCAATATTCTTCATAATAAAGAGACTGAAGTCAGGTTGGCTAACAGCCAGTCTTCCTCAATCTACTAAATTTTATTTGCTATGTCTTATTCTCCAAGAATTGCCAGTTTATTAATAGACATCTATAATACAAATGGTCAGAAACTTCCTGTCCAGATATCAACTGGAGCCCACTGTCTCCATTAGTACTTTTGCTATGTCAGAATTTAATTGGACTTAAGAGCTTATGCTTGCCAAGTTTTTCTAAATATAGTACCTTCAAGCTCTTTATAGAATGTAATACTTGGGCATTTGGTACTTTGCCTTCTCTTGTTTGAGAAATCAGTGACAGGTGTGAAAAGAAAATCTTTCAGTAGGGTAAGCACAACCTGATGTTGAAGAGGCTCTAGAATAGTATAATTTCCAGAGACATTCATTCATTCATCAGTCATTTATTCATTTATTCAACAAGTATTTATAGACCACCAACTACGTGACAGGCATATGCTCTTGAACAAGACAGACAATGTCCCTGCTCATAGAGCCTGCCATCCCATGGGGGAAGGGACAAAAATAATCAAGTAAATAAATATTGTTTTTACAAATTGTGATAAACATTGAGAAGGAAGAGCCAAGCAAGGTGATAAGCGAACAATGGGGGAGGCCACCTTAGAGAAAATGATCAGAAAACATCCTCTAGCAAGGTGACAATTGAGCCGAGACCTGAAGGATGAGGATGAGGAGGCTGTGTGGAAATGAATGAATGGGATTCACAAACGGTGAATGAAAAGACCTGAAGGCAGGAGAGGGCTCAGTGTGTGTGAGTAACAGAAAGACCAGCGCCTTTAGGAAGCAGTGAGTCGGAGGCAAGGACGGCATGGGATAATGTCAGAGAAGTACAGACGTCAAATCAGGCATAGAGGTCAAGGTTGAGCATTCAGATTTTATTCTAATAGAAATAGGAAGCTATTAAAAAATTTTAAACAGGGTAATGACATATCTGATTTATGTCATTCAAAAAAAAAGTCACTCTGGCTGGTATATAGGGAATAGGTTGAAAGGGAGCAAGAGTAAATGCAAGGACACCCATTAGGAGGTGACTGTGAAAATTTAGGTAAAAGATAATGATGAATTGGACTAGAGCAGTGGTAGTGGAGATGGGGAGGAGTGGACAGATTTTTAAATCTATTTTGGAAGTAGGATCAGCAAGACTGGCTGATGGATTGGATGAGGGGAAGGATGAAGGAAAGGGAAAAATCAAGTATAACACCTCTACTTTTGGCTTAAGCAAATGAGAATTTGATAATGCCGTTTATTGATAAGGTGAATGCTGAGGAAGGCTAGGTTTGTGGGAGAAAAAAAGCCCCTCTGTTCTGAACACACTAAGTTCGAAAAATTGGTTAGACATTCAAATAGGAAAAGATGGCAGGTAGGTAACTGAATATGTAAGTAAGGAGCTTAGGGAAGAGGTCTAATCTAGACTTACAGAATCCAGGGAATATATTGAAACCTTGTGGAAGTGTGGGTAGAGAAGAAAAAGAGCTCAGGAAAGAACTCCAAGGTGTACCAACATTTGGAAATCAGGTAGAGGTAGAGTTGCCAGCAAAGGAGGCCAAAAAGAACGGCCGGTGATGTTGGAGGAATATCAGGAGAGTGCAGTGAGATGAAAGAAAGTGTTGGTAGACAGAGAGAATGGTCAACCAGCCAACAACTGGAGTGGTTGGTGCTGCTGCAATATCAAATTAGATGAGGTCAGAGAATAGTCCTTTGGATCGGCAACATGGAAGACATTGATATCCTTAAGGAGCACAGTTTTAGTGAAAGGAAAAGAGTTTTAGTGGGGGCAGAAACTTGATGGGTGTTTAAGTACAAATGAGAGACAAAGAAACGGGGGCAGTGAGTATAGATAATGCATGCCAAAAGTTCAGCTACTTATAGGAGCAGAGAAATGGGGATAAGGAAAAGTTTTTAAACATATCAGACCTTAGAGCATATTTATATGCTGTGAAGTCATCAGTAGTGCAGGGGAGGGGGGACTGATGACAGAGAAGGGAGTGTATGCAAAGATAGGAGCAGAGTTACTAAGAACTCTTGATAAGCGAGAAGGCAGAGAAGATGGGAATATGTGCATAGTTAATCCTTGTAAGATAATAATTAGGATACGGTGCCTACAACATGATTCTCCAAGTTAAAGACAGTGTATAAGACTCAGCCCAGAAAGGCTCAGTTCATCAAATCTTGTGACTCCCCTCCCACTGTGCTATCATGATGTCAGCTGGCCTACCAAGTCCAGCATGCCTACAAAGGGCATTGAGTGGGAGAAGAGACACATTCAAGAAAAATCCATAGCTGTTTCTGTCTCACTCTGTTGCTTCAAATGACTTTTTCATGTTATTAATAATATAGTACTGTCAGAGTAATGGAAACCCTGGTGGCGTAGTGGTTAAGAGCTACAGCTGCTAACCAAAAGGTCAGCAGTTCAAATCCATCAGGCACTCCTTGGAAACCCTATGGGGCAGTTCTACTCTGTCCTATAGGATCACTGTGAGTTGGAATAGACTTCACGGAAATGGGTTTGGTTTTTTGGGTCAGAGTAATAATTTTTTCTCTAATAAAAATTGTTCATGGAAACTTAGAGCAGGCTATAGTTTAGCCTATAGCACGTTGTTGTTGTTAGGTACCATCAAGTCAGTTCCGACTCATAGCGACCCTGTGTACAACAGAACAAAACACTGCCCAATCCTGCGCCATCCTCACAGTCGTTGTCGTGTTTGAGCCTGTTGTTGCAGCCACTGTGTCAAGCCATCTCATTGAAGGTCTTCCTCTTTTTCACCAGCACTCTTCTTTACTGAGCATGATGTCCTTCTCCAGGGACTCATCCAAAGTACGTGAGATGAGGTCTCGCCATCCTTCCTCCTAAGGAGCATTCTGGCTGTACTTCTTCCAAGACAGATTTGTTTGCTCTAATGGCAGTCCATGGTATAGTCAATATTCTTCACCAACACCATAATTCAAATGCATCAATTCTTCTTTAGTATTACTTATTCATTGTCCAGCTTTCACATGCATATGAGGCGATTGAAAATACCATGGCTTGGGTCAGGTGCACCTTAGTCCTCAAAGTGACATCTTTGCTTTTTGACAAGTTAAAGAAGTCTTTTCCAGCAGATTTGCCCAGTGCACTACATCGTTTGATTTCTTCATTGCTGCTTCCATGGGTGATTATTATGGATCCAAGTAAAGTTAAATCCTTGACAACTTCAATCTTTTATCCGTTTATCATGATGTTGCTTATTGGCCCAATTGTGAGGATTTTTGTCTTCTTTATGTTTGAGCTGTAATCCATACTGAAGGCTGTAGTCTTTGATCTTCATCAGTATGTGCTTTAAGTCCTCTTCACTTTCAGCAAGCAAGGTTGTGTCATCTGCATATTGCAGGCACCAATGACCTATAGCACGTACACCAATGAAATCTATTGGCAATGCAAGATTTATGAGAGTAAGAATGCACTATTTCAAAGATGTTGGTGGTATATGCTGTAGGATAGCTTGGTGCGAAGTATGCAGAAAACCCTACAATAAACAAAATCAAAACAGGGACACAAGTTTTTTCATATAGACTGGATACACATAATGAGGTCTAGTGGGGGAAAAGCTACAGATTCCTGAATATCAGCTAACTAAAGGATTATCCCAAAATACACCCAATTTGAGGCTTTTGGTAGCAGATTAAATCCAGGTAGCACCTACTGGTGGAAGTTCAAGCTGATAAAATGCACAGCTGGTTCTCATTGGGTATGCTCAATCACTGGGCAGGCCTAAACTGGAAAAATGAAGCCCTTCGGGATCTTCAGCTGTGCAGGATGGACAGGCAGGAACTGAGAGAGCTGAGAGCACAGAGGGTCAGGATCCAGGCTTACAGAAACCAGTCACTTCCAAGATATCCTATGAGATTTGGGTAGTGGATACAGGCAATGAATTTAAGCTTTCTGGGCAATCCTGCTGACTCTGGAGATTTTTTATTCCTCACACCTCAGCCACATTTAAGGTCCAATAATAAGGATATGTTTTACTAAGTGAATTTAGAATTACTGTTTTTTTTGAGACCCGGGTGACTTTTTCTACCAAGTCGAAATAGACATTCTTATTTTATCATAAAAAATTAATAGGTATATGTACAAACTGGCAGCATCTTGGAAATAGTCCAGAGCATATTCTAATTTAGGGTGTAGGATTAGAGCAGAAAGCTTGAATGCAATCAAATCTTTTGACCCATAAACCTCACCAAATCTCTTAGAAAGGGTCATTAAGAAACGTCTTTGATTTCATGAGCATGCCTCCTGAGGCTCAACCATGATGATGTGCACACAATTATCAATCACTTAAGAGTTAGCACCTCTATGAACACAAACATAAAGTCTGAGATAACACACCACCCTGCATTAGGGTAACCCTAAAAGCAGCTGGACAGCTCTGGCTTCAGAGCTGAAGCTTTCACTGAATGCTTCCTCTAAGGCACCACACTGCTTGTACTCAAGAAATTCTAAATGTCCTTTGGGACCTCAGCATGACAAGAAGCTCCATACCTAACAGAGTGGGGCTAAGAACAACTTTTTCTTGTTATTTTTTTTTATATATAATTATTGTGCTTTAGATGAAAGTTTACAGAGCAAATTAGTTTCTCATTAAATAGTTAATACACATACTGTTTTATAACATTGGTTGCCAACCCCGCAACGTGTCAACAGTCTCCCCTTCTCAACCTTGGGTTCCCCATTTCCATTCGTCCAGCTTTCCTGTCCCCTACTGCCTTCATATCTTTGCCCCTGGGCTGGGGTGGCCATTTAGCCTTGTATACATGGTTGAGCTATCTCTGTTACTGTTTGTTTTATTGGACTGTCTAATCTCTGGCTGAAGGGTGAACCTCAGGAGTGACTTCGGTACTGAGTTAAAAGGGTGTCCGGGTGCCATACTCTCAGGGTTTCTCCAGTCTCTGTCAGACCAGTAAGCCTGGTCTTTCTAAAGAACAACTCTTGCTGTTTGCACAGGTTTGAACCTGCCTCGGGTCTCACATCTTCCTTCTTGAGTGGTTTTCTCAACTTCCCTTGGGATTGTTTTTCATATTTCAGTTGTGGTTGGTATGTGGTTATTTCTTGGTAAATGCATTTATTTGAAAGTTACGTCCCAAAGGCTTAATTTCCCTCTCCAGCAATCTCTCAATGGCCATCCCTCTCCAAGAGTCTTTGTCCATTTCTCTCTCACACAAACTGAGACCTACTAGGTGGTACTGAGCAACCATTTTCTCTTGGATAAATCTTGAACTTATCACAGAGCTCGCATTTGTGCCAGAAATATAGTTTTCTCAACTTCACTTGGCATTTTCCTGTATTAATAAGGGTAATTTGTGTCCAACTCCCCCTGGACTTTTCTGGCAGGTGACAGATGTGATGGTGGATAAGACCAAGAGAGAAAACTTTATGAAGCATAATTCATCCACACAGACACCGTTCATTTGCCCTAGGCAGGCAGAAACAATGACTGAGACGTGGAGCTGAAGATGGAGATTGACAGGCTCAGTGATGACTAAAAATTAGGGAAGGAGTAACAGACAGGACAAGTGTGGTGCTGACCATGGTCCTGAGAAATATTAGCCTAAGACCTAGTTGCTTCTCCAAGGCCTTAGATACTAGAGACTCTTATACAGTTCTTTACGGCTTCTGAACCAGGTGAAGAAGTAGGTGGTGGTGGAAGACAATGGAGGGAGGCAAGAAAGAAAGACAGATGTACAAGATTCTTGGAGAGGCACAGTCATTAACTGATTCCCAGGGAGAAAAATAACGTTCATGTAATTGTAATTACCAAGAAAAGAAACTACCAAGCGCAACGTAAAAATCAAGCATTTGAAGGAGACTAAGAAATTTTGTACCAGAAGATGCAGAGCTGTGCAAGTGGAGACCTGAACAAATAAGTATGGTCAGGCAATGAGCAGAACATCAGCTCGGTGGAATTGAAATGTCATTGTAAGTTGAGTTACACCAAAATGCTTCTTCTCACTCCTCTTATCCATTCTCATGGCTTCAATACCATCTAGTGCTGATAACTTCAAATTTCTATTTCTATCTCTAATCTCTCTCTGAACTCCAGAGCTTAATGTCCAACTGCCTACTTCCCATTTCTGCTTAGATGATTCATAAGATGTGAATTCCCCTATCACCATGCTGATGGGGATAGACCAACTGGCAAGCCAGAAAAACATGCTTCAACAGTATATTTAAATACAGTAGCAGCAACATGCCAACATTCAGGGCAAAGGGAAAAAATCCTAACTGGGTAGGAAACTTGGTCATGAGATATCGGGGTAGGGCTTATTTTGAGAAGACAGTGAAGTAATGAGACCAAATCTCAAATAGCGGCATTTGCTGCTGGTACTCTCTGCAAATAAAAGTAGTTCTTTTCTGAAAACCCTGCAGAAAGAGTTGTTGGCCAAGCCTCAGTCTTCAAAGTTATACCTATACCAATGAATAGAGACATTGCCAAATAATGGTAATAAATAAGATTTTCAAATTTGGAAACTCAAAGACTGAAGGAAAGCCACATATACACATAAATCCTGAAAAGCGGTAATAGAGTAATCAGGGTCCAAACAAACCAAAGAATCCCAAACCGTTGCCATCAAGTCGATTCTGACTCATAGCAATCCTATAGGACAGAGTAGAACTGCCCCATTGGGTTTCCAAGGAGTGCCTGATGGATTCGAACTGCCGACCTTTTTGTTAGCAGCTGTAGCTCTTAACCACTGTACCACCAGGGCTCCTATTAGCATCCAGGGACCCAGAATTCCAGAACTGAGGCTTAAAGGATGATATCTTAGAGGAGGTGAAAGTAAGTAAATTTATGGAATGCTTAGCTCTAGAGGTAACAGAGGCCAAAAACATAAATCAGGTTAAAAATTACTTGGATTCTTTCCTTGGTAGAGGCTCCAGAGCAGATTAGTAGGAGAATTTTATTCTTGGGAAACATAACTAGCTTTGTAAGACTGAACCCATCGAGATCAGATTTGTAAATGCCATCTGGGTGTCACTTTCTTCCTAAATTCACCCCCTGGAAAAGCCAGGGTCCCCCAAGCCTAAAATGAATGCAGAGGTGAGACAAGACTGTCCATAGATTATAGAACACAGAGCTAATAGAGATCTGAATATCAAAATCTTGGACTAAAACCAGTACTGAGTGTTATAGATTTAATTGCATACCCCCAAAAAAGATATGTTGAAGGCCTAAATCTGGTACCTATGAATGTGAGCCTGTGTGGTGTAATGAATTACTTAATATGGCCCTTCTAGCCCTGGTCTTTGTGACTCACACACAATGACTGAGTGGGACTATGCAAATAAGGTATGTGGAATCTGTGACGGTTGGGGTTATGGCTCAGCTTGGCTGGGCCATGGTTCCCAATATTGTATGGTTGTCCTCCATTTTATGTGTTGTGGATCCTGACGTCCACATGTTGATGAGGCAGGATTGGTGGAAAGTGCGTCTTGGGTCACAGTCTTGCAGGAGGGTGTGACTCAAGCCCCACCCTTACTTAAGTTACCCCCTTTCCTGGAGTGTGGCCTGCATCTAAGACACATGTATGTGTCCTGGCAAGGCTCTCTCTCTCTCTGCATCTGGATCCTGTGGCTGGTTCATGATCAACCGATCTCCGGTTCTTGGAACTTGAGCCAGAGGCCTGCTGTCTGACCTCTGATTCTGGGATTTGCCAGCCTCCATCATCTGACCTGATTCACCAGCTTCCTCAGCCTTGTGAGCCAGCAGCCTGTGGTCTGAAAGGCCGGTTTGGGCTCATCAGTCCCTGCAGCCACGTGGGTAGGAAGAAGCCTACACCTGACCCATGGATTTGGGACTTGCCAGCCTCCGCAACTGCTGAGCCATTTCATGTATACGGTTCATGAGTTCTGTGAGACATTGCAGCCAATTAGACAACCCAAAGATGAGAGGTAGTGCTGAGGGGAGAAGGAGTAGTCGATGTGACAGATGATGAAGTGGTACAGCCGTTTGGAAAGGTTAGACATTTGGGACATCTTTAACCTCTGCCTCATAGGAACCAGCTTTGTGCTGATCCTTATAAAAGAAATTGTTCCTTTACCCCGTTTAGAAATAGTTTTTCTTTTGTTACATTAATGAGGTCATGCCAGAGTAAGGTGGGTCCTAAACCTAATCCCTTCTAAGTGATGTCTTATAAAAAGGGAAAACAGACATGGAGAGATGCAAACACACACACACACACACACACACACACACACACACACACAGGAAGACAGATGCTTTGTGAGGATAGAGGTAGATGCATCTATAAGCAGCAAAGAAGTGTCAAAAAACACAGCTGTAAAAGCTGAAAGAGGCAAAGATCTTCCCCTAGAGTTGACAGAAAGAGCATAGTCCTGCCAATGCCCTGAATTTAAACTTCTAGCCTCCAAAACTGTAAGAGAATAAATTTCTGTTCTTTAAAGCCACCCACGGTGGTATTTTTGTTATGGCCATGCTAGGAAACTAAGACACTGAGACAACCTGACCATGCATTCAGTAACAAAATGGAATTTCCTGACAAAAAGAACAAGCAAGTTCAGAAGACAGGAAGCAGGTGGAAACTGGAGAGATTTCTCGAGATACAAAGATAGAAGTTTGTCTAGGGGGCGAGCTGGCCATGGAGGAGGAGAAGGCTGCACAGGGAAGAAAGCCAGGGTGCACACTTTCAGAGATAAAGCCTGGCAAAGGACTGGGGTCTAGTGCAGACTGACCCTTTATGGTGTGATTAATTACTTTTGTGTGTGGCCTTCCTAGCCATGGTCTGGTAACTCCCACCCAGGTGATTGTATGATAGGGTAATTGTGGCCCACCAAGGGCCTCAAAAGAGAGCCAATTCCGGAGCGGAGAGGAGGAGCCCACCATCACCAATGAAGGAGATACCTAGCAGCAGGAGACAGCATGGTGAGCTTCTCAGCCCATGGAAAGAGAAAGCTGAGTGACTTTGGGCAGAGACTGAGGGCCAGGGAGAGCCATGTCCGTGAGCACAGCTGGAAAGAGGCTATCCCGATGGAAGAACTGTATCCTGAGTGTTCGTGAGCCTGAATTGTAATTGTTACTTCCCTAATAAATCCCATAATTATGAGTATTGACTGTGAGTTCTGTGTGGCCATTGCAATGAATTAGCAAACGCAGTAGAGAGTGCTGTGGGAGGGATGGTGGGTGCCAGAACTGGTAAAGATAGCAGAGAGACGAGGCATGTTGACCCACGCCTCAGGGGAATCAGCCTTGTGCTGTTAATCTTGCTTCTCCTTCCCCCTTGTGGGATTAGAGGAGGTCAGACGCCACCCCACTGCTGTTTTTACACCCTTCTTATGTACTTTAGGGCCTTGGAACATGAAATGCAACATACACATTATTACATCTTCTAGAAGCATATTCTAGTATGAAAAGAGAGAAAAGAAGAGCATGGAAGGGACACATGTGCACATACATTCCCATAAAGTTTTTAATAGTGACAAAAGCCAAGGAAAAAGAAGGAAAGGATCCTTTGAACCAAGCACTAAACAAATTTTTTCACAATATGCCATACACATGAGAACTTAATGAGTCACAAATTCCAGTTGGTATATTTTCCCTCAATTTTCCAGTTTGTTCTATTTTGCAAATATTTGTACTCAAATGATAATGCGACTTTTGTTGTACAGCCACACTGACTCCCTCATGAAGAGCTGAATTTTGAGCCAGAAGACATCTGCTAAATTGAGATTTACAAAGAACTTAATAAATACAAACATAAATAGAGGAGCTATGAATATTATATTCCAAGCATTTTCACTTCCTTATGTACTTGCAAATTATACACTAGCATGCAAAGCATCTCACAAAAAAGCCGTGCTTAAATCTCCTTAGAATCTCCTCCTTCTGAGCACCTTGGAGATGTCCTTTCATCCAAAGCCGTTAATTAGGGAGGTTAAACACTGCCTTCCTCGTATCCAGGCTTTGTCTCTACAGGCTATTGATGCAGAATGTGGGAGAAGACTAAGCAAGTGCATTTGGGGATTAGGACAATTGATGATTGACATCAAGGATCTATATATATTCCAGACACAGATTTCAATCAAGTCTAGCAGTGGACAGGATGAACTAGGGTACAAGCCAACATCCTTGGGAACATCATATTCCTGGGGAACAGGCTGTTTTGTGATTTTCAGGCTCATAAGTGAATCAGAACCAGTCTCATTGCTTAGCTCTTGAAATCGTTACCTGGCACTGTCACAGTGACAAGCCAATGGCCTAAAATGCAATTAGCTATTACGCATCCTTGTTAATTAAGCCACTGCCCGTTTGCCCCTGACACTGCATGTAAGATGCAGTTAATATGGCACACCTGGCTGTCAGGCAGGTCCCAGTTCTGATGAGATAAGGGGCTCTCTTTAAACAAGGCATTTCTTTGCAGACTCCAAAAACTATTAAACAAAAAAAGTTTCCTGCCACATTAAAGGGAAGTTTTATAGCATGATATAAATGCGGTGTTGGAGAGGTTCTGAGCTCCCTCTGGAACTGTGTAATATTTTAATAATATTTATCATTTACCTCTTGTGGTTAGAAAGGTAGGGGGGGTCAGAAAAGCACAGAGTATAAATTGGTTTCTGTGGCCTTTGATAAAAAACTGTTTGCATTACATCATTTTAGTGGCTCTTGAATTCCAGCTGAGGACATTCTTTGGCTCTCCAAAACTGACGGCGTCTCCTCAGGGAGTAAAGCCATAATAGGGAAAACTTTGCACTCCCTGCCCTTCCCTTCTAAATTCAAGTCTTAGCAAGAAGAAAGACATCAGTTTTATCATCTATCTACCAGGGCTTTGAACCGGTTCATTCCAGTTCAAACCCCTGCTGATAATTTGCATATCCACTCCAGATATACTGAATTAGAATCTACATTTTAAGAAGATCCCCAGGTGATTCTATGTATAATAACTTTTGAGAACCACTGCTCTACTAATAGCTGTCAGAACTGGTCCCTAACCAAGAGTATTAGCATCACCTGGGAACTTGTGAGAAATGCAAATTCTCAGCAGGGGTTCCAATCAACCAGTTTGAAGCCCTGTTATCTACAAAAATATGACCAATACTATGATTATGATAATGACCAGTTCCTCATTACTCAAAGGAGTGCTTTATTAACTCAGAGGAGCCCAGGGCCTCAAACCTGAATGAAAGGTACCCAGTTGTCCCATGCTCTACCCTGGGTCCTACCTCTACCAAGTGGTTCCCAATTTCCCACAAAGAAATCCTCACAGTTTCCTGAATGTGTGGCAACAGAATATAAATTTCTTTCTACGGTAAACTGGCTTCTGAAATAGTGGATCTTGATAATTTGAGGGCTTTGATTCTGCAATGTGGGATATGCAAGTTTGGAGCCTGTGGAAGATTTATTACATTAAGGGCCCCAGTTAATGGCCTCCCTAGATCCATGCTCTTTGTCCAGTAACTTTGTAGACCCCGTTCACTGACTCTGGGCTGGACCACGTGACATGGGATGGTAGCAAACCCGACACATGCACAGGCTTTTGAAAGTGTTTGAGCATTTCTGTGCCTTCTCTTGTTTCTGTGTCTTTTCTGAGAACGTGTGCAGACTGGTCTGAGAACAGGCCTGAGCTAGCCTGCTAGAAGGATACATGGGACATGTACATGTGATATAACCATGCAGAGATCCAAGTGATCCCAGCTGAGGCCATCTCTTATGGACTGAATCGCGTCTTCCAAAAACACGTGATGGAATCCCAACCCCTATACCTGTGAAGAAGCCTTGGTGGTGCAGTGGTTAAGAGCATGGCTATTAACCAAAAGGTTGACAGAATCCACCAACTGCTCCTTGGAAACCCTATGGAGCAGTTCTACTCTGTCCTATAGGGTTGCTATGAGTCAGAATCGGCTTGACAGGCAACAGGTTTGGTTTTTTTGTTTTTTTTTAATGCCTGTGGATATTTGGAAGTAGGATTTTCTTTGTTATGTTAATATGGCCATATCAATGTAGGGTGGGTCCTAAACCTTATTACTTCTGAGTTATATAAAGAGCGGATTAGGCACAGAAGTAAGCACAAAAGAGGGAAGATAGACACTATCTTACGACAGTAGAAGCAGAAGAATCTGCAAGCCCAGGAATGCCAAGGATTGCCAGT
Source organism: Trichechus manatus latirostris (assembly GCF_000243295.1). Taxonomy (NCBI): domain Eukaryota; kingdom Metazoa; phylum Chordata; class Mammalia; order Sirenia; family Trichechidae; genus Trichechus; species Trichechus manatus. Next base: position 7,680,695 of record NW_004443946.1, on the reverse strand, counting down.
TACTCAAAGCTGAAATAAAGAAGGACCTCCCTCTAAAGCCAAACCCTGAATTTGGACTTCTAGCCTCCTGAACTGTGAGTGGGAAAATAAATTTCTGTTCTTTAAAACCACCCATTCGTGGTATTTCTGTTACAGACAAACCAAAACCAAACCCATTGCTGTCGAGTCGATTCCGACTCAAAGCCACCCTATAAGGCAGAGTAGGACTGCCCCACAGGGTTTCCCAGGAGCAGCTGGTGGATTGGAACTGCTGACCTCTTGGTCAGCAGCTGAACTTTTAACCACTGTACCTCCAGGGCGCTGTTACCGTGACACTAGATAATTAAGACACCTTCCTAGAGAAGGCAGCCATCATCTGTACTCATCAGCAGAACAGGTGTATGTATGAGCCCAGCTCAGAGCAGCCAAGGCGGCCAGATCAGCAGCCCTGCCCAGCTAACCCATAGGCTTGTGGGAAATTATAAATGGCTGTTGTTTTAAGCCACTAATTTTGGGGTGGTTTGTTACGCATCATCATTTTAGCAATAGCTACGGGATACAGACCCAGAGCTGAATTGTTTAGGACAATAAAGCAGAGTTTGAGTGCTACCATTATGCTTCTCCATTCTTCCCCATGTACCTCTCCTTTAAATAAATGTTGAACAAATACTTACAGAATGGTTTGAAAGAGCACTGAATTATTTGTCTGTCTGAGGCACCTGCAGTTTTGGGAGGCATCACAGACAAGAGGCGGAGCAAGAGCTCAGGATTTGGGTGATTGTGAACAAGTCTAGGTAGACTGGGCTCAAGGATAGCTGAGACTCAGGAGCCCAAGATATAAATGTTCCATCAAGCTGAGTACCTAGCTGCCGGCCCTGGGGCTCAGGAGTCTTTCAGCAGGCTTAAAGCTGCAGGTGCTATTGCAGCACCATCTTCCTTGAGAGAAGCATTAGAGAATCTCAGAAGGAATCTCAAAGGTCATCTGGTATGTACACTCCTTCTGATACTTGATAAAGATGAGTTGTCACCTCACCTAGTTTGTTAAAAGTTGAAGAAATAACGGTTTTGGAGCGGTATTAAATGACAGATGATCACGGGGGACATTTAGACAGGTCGAAGAATTAGAAAAGGCCCGAGTAAGTTCAGCTTTCCCGCCCAAAACCTCCTCACATAGCTCTACTATCAAAGCAAACAAACCAGTTAGAGCTTTAGATTATTCTAAAGCTTTTTAAATACACAAGTTAAGCCCCAAATCTGAGGAAAACATAACCAAAAACCAAACCAGTTGCCATCAGGTTGATTTCGATCCACAACCAATCGTGGGGATGGGACAGGACCAGGCACTGTTTCCTTCTGTTGTACATGGGGTCATCATAAGTCAGAGGGGACTTAACAGTAGCTAACAGCAACAACAGGAGTGTTAAAGCTGAGAAAATCCTGATCTTGGAAAGACCTCGATTTCCTCATCCATAAAATGAGGGAATCAGGCCACGTGACCCCAAAGGTTTGCTCCGGTTCTCACAGCCAAGGATGCTGTTATTTGTATCTTTTTAGTCCAAGAGTTGGATTGCTTTTCGCCATTAAATTTTAATCACTTCTTTGGTCTAACCATGCCCTTGGATTTTTAATCATTGTTCTTTCAAAATCTTCAGGGTCTTATATAATTCAAAGCCAGCATTAAACCAGGGAATAATATGAAGTTTTCTAAAGAAATATTCAGCTTGTTGTAAATTCAAACCAGTCCCAAATTGCTTCAATGCATGCGTAATATACACAAAACAATTTCACTTTTGTTCAGGCTTTCTAAGTGAATTACTGGGGGGGCATGGGGGAGGAGAGGAAAGAGAGTGAAGGACGATCTCTATGTTGGTAATGGAGGCCAAAAATTAGCTACATCTGTAGCCACTGAAATTTTTACAACTATAATTTATTCACATATGACTTGGGTAATTAAAAAAACTAGAAGACAAAAGCATACTTTCTCTAAAATTTTTCCAAAGATATACTTTGAAAATTCCTCTTTTTTTTTTTTTTCCTTAAATACATTTGGGTTTCACTGCAAGTTTCTGGTTTGCTTCATTGTTTGGCCCCTACCACATTTCACAGTATTTTGTGTGTGTGGTGAATACATATATAACAAAAAATTTGCCATTTCAACATTTTTTACATGTGCAATTCAGTGGCTTTAATTACTTCCATCACGTTGTGCAAACATCATCATTTTTAAAAAATACTTATGAGCACCAAAATTAGGGGCACCCTAACACATGTCAGTCCACTGAAGGCAGGGGCCAGGGCCAGGCCCCCAGCTCTTGGGCCAAGCACCCAGTGCTCCCCAGGCAGAGCCAGCCCAGTAGGTTTGGGACACATGGTCCATTCAGCACTCCATTCCCAGGAGTCACATCCTGCTCTGGGCTGCAGCTGTACCCAAAGGGGGCACCTTAGACTGGGGTTTAGCGTCTAAACTGTCTTTGGCCAGGCCTGGGATGGCCTTCTTCTTGGGTAATGTAATTAAGCTATTAAGCAATAATGATGGAAACTAGGCTTATTAGAGGATAACTGTACACTCAGGATGGTATTAGCAGCAAGGCCCGCCCAGAGGGCCTTAAATCTCCCAGGAAGGAGACTAATGCAAGATAAATACGCTCACTGGGGCCTTCCTTGCTTTGGAAATTAAAAAAAAAAAGGTCCTTATTATGGAGAAAGATGATAAGATGGGGAGGGGAAAGAGGACTTCTGAACAACAGTTTCAGATGGGATGCATTCAGATTAATGGGCTCTGCTAGACTGTTCCACAGCTGGTCAAAGGCCCATTAATCTGACCACTTTTACACTAAAAGCAGAAGAGACTCAGAACAAGGTTCTCCTACTTTGAAAAACATATACATATATATTCATCCTGGAGAGGCTTGATGTGGGGATGAGGGAGGCAGGGAATTTACCTGCTCTAATTACATCTGGTCAGTTTGAATGATTTCCCTTTTATCTGCACTTTCTTGAGAGTGCTCAGGGGAAAAAATGCCAGAGATTTTCCCCTCTGATTTCAGCAAGTGTATTGACTCTTCTGTGTGAATTGCACATCAAAGCGTGTGCTGTTAGGCTCCTAGGGTGTGTGTGATTCACCCACACAGGCCTGCATTGGGGTCCCTGATTCAGCTGCTCCGCACTTCCAGGGAGACTTCTCAGGCAGGATGTGATGATAGAACAATGACAAACACACAAAGCTCGGGGATCTTTTCTCCCACACAAAGCCTAAAATTCTCCACAATGGCCTAGATGTACCGTGGCTCCCAGTATAACACTTCGCTGTACATACACACATAATTCAAGGAGCTTTAGGTATATAAAGCAAGGAATTGAGCTGGAAGACCTCAGGAAAGATTCCTCCCATTTCTCTTTTCCCCTTTATGTTGACACCACTTTGGGGAACCTGTGATGTGAGGAATTGTCATTACTCCAGCTGGTGTTACTGCCGTCGTGTCGACTCCAACTCTTGGCAATCTCACGTGTGTCAGCTTAGAATAGTGCTCCATAGGATCTTCAATAGCTCATTTTTCTGAAGTAGATTGCCAGGCCTTTCTTCCAAGGTGCCTCTGGGCACACTTGAACCTCCAACCTTTTGGTTAAGAGTCAAGCATGTTAACTGTACTGCCCAAGGCCACAGGTGCAGTCCCTTACTTAGAATTACCTCTAAATATCTGTTGGATCCATCCACTCCTTTCCACCTTCATAGCCACCACCTTGGTCCAAGCTATCGTAATTTCTCACCTGGATTATTCCAATGGTCTTCAAACCTACCCCTTCTAATAAATCCTCCATGGTGCAGTCAGAATAACCTTAAACACACACACCTGATCATGACTCCCACGTCCTTAACAGAAAACCAAAACCAAACCCACTGCTGTTGAGTCAATTCTGACTCATAGCAACCCTATAGGAGAGAATATGACTGTCCCACAGAGTTATCAAGACTGCCACATCTTTCTCCCACAGAGTAGCTGGTGGGTTCGAAACACTGACCGTTTGGTTAGTAGCTGGGTGCTTTAACCATTGCACCACCAGGGCTCCTCCCTTTAACAGAGGATGGAAAGAAACCAGGAAGCCCAAAGAGACCTGGAGTTAAAAACCCATCAATTCTAGGGGAGGACAGAAGTCAATCAAAGCAGCTGGGGGGCATTATGAAATAAAGCTTTAGTTTCTAAACAGTCATGTGAAACTTGGAGAAGTCTGTTGGCCCAAAACTGTTGAACACTTGTATTTCAAGGGGGAGAAAAACCCATTGCCGTTGAGGGGATTCCAACTGAAAGTGACACTATAGGACAGAGTAGAACTGCCCCATAGGGTTTCCAAGGCTGTAATCTTTACAGAAGCAGAATGCCAAATCTTTCTCCCACAGAGCGCCTGATGGGTTCAAACTGCCAACCCTTTCAATTAGCAGCCAAGCTCTTAACCACTGTGTCACCAGGGCTCCTTTCAAGGGGGAGAGAAGAGTGGAAACTTACTCCTTCCAAACTGGGATCTTCCAACCAAGGCTATCCCAGATCTTGGGTGCTTCTTCTTCTCACTCATCAGGGCTTTTTTTAACCAAAAGAAATAAACCAACCAATAGAACAGGGTCAAACACTGGTATTTAATCAGACTCTGGTTTCTGCTTTCAGGCCTGTCATAATATCTATGAGCTACATAGCAAACCAAAAATGGGGTGAGACCTCTGTTGCAATGGATTCTTAGAGGCAAATTTACCCAGCCTCTTTATGCTAACATGAAGCAGGGCTTCAATCTGATTGGTTCCAATTCAAACCTCTCTGCTGAAAATTTGCATTTCAAACAAGTTCCCTGCTAAGAATTTACATTTCCACACCAGATATACTAAATCAGAATCTACATTTTAACAAGATCCCCAGGTGATTCTTATATTTAACTTCCTGGGAACTTATTAGAAATGCAAATTCTCAGCAGAGTTTTGAAGAGGAATGAACTGGTTCAAAGCCCTGATATCAAACTAGACCAGTTGCAGGCATTTTGTTCAATAGAAGCCATCATTTTTCAACTCTTATCAGCATGTAAATTCTATCTTGACTCTGTGGTAATCTGCTCCAAAGGTACAACGCTAAAAAATTCAATTAATGTAATTTTCATTCCAGTGTGACACTTAAGACTGAGGGCTTGGTAAGACCCCAAGCTGAAGACTGGGCTGAGGTCCCAGGAAAGATGCCCCTTGGTTCTTCTACTCCTGGCTGAACCAGGAAAGGCCAGGTCTTCCTAAGGTAACAGTCACTAAAAATCAAAGCACAGGGGCATGAATCAGAGGATGCCAGTATTTTCTTGCCAGAAGTTCTTTAGAAATTATTAATGCTAACCCCTTTCTTTGGCAAGTCAGGAAACTGAGACCTCTGTGGCAGAGACTGGAGGGTTCTGATGCAGATATTTAACACAGGCTTTCAACATTAGCTCCTGACCTAGGTCCAATTGTAAAAACAGAGGAATATGTTTTCCATCTGCTCTTACTTTTCCTTTTTTATTTTCTTTCACCCTGTCCAAAAGTAAAATGCACACTTTGATAAAGTAAAAGTAAAGAGATTTATTGAAGGTTCAAAACGATTCAAACCAGGGACATGGCTGATCTCCCAAAGTGAAAATCAAATGCTCCAAGGTGGTGGGGTTACAAGACATATTTATATGCTTAAATCAGGGACTAACAATACAAAATTTCTGATTGGTGCTCAGTGATGTAAGGAGGCAGGAGATAGGATATCTCAAAGCAAGGAATCGATAGGAATTGGTTCAAGTGTATATGTGAGCTTCTTAGGTTGGATATTTCACATAATTGCAGAAGTTCATGACTAAAGGGAGGGTTTACAGACGGTCATAAAACAATCATGGGACATTCTTTTTTCAGAAAGTTTTGCCAAGATAGCATCCTTAGCAAACACTCCCTAAGAGTTGCTTGTGCAGATTTCTGACAAGGGGCTTGCATCAAGACCCTCCCTTTAGAAACATTGTTTCCACACCCTTAGCTTAACCACAGAGAAAAACATTTTCTTAGTTGCAAGATTAAGTCAGCTCAAGGTTAACAGTTGCTAGGAAGACAGCAGAAACTCAAAATGAAGTCTGAACTCTGACGCAGGCCAGCAGTTTCACTTTAGTCAAGCAGCTTGATTTTGGAACTTTTATTCAACCCTTTTCTTCTCCCTGGTGCCATCACCCCTCAGCTTCCCAGAAGTCTACACCATGGTGTCCCATTTCTATCTATCCTCTCTAAGCACTTCCTTATACCTGAAATTGTTCCTTTCCTTTCTTCTCCCATTCCTCTCTTTGCTATTGGTTGTTTTTTTTTTGGATGATATGTTGAATGCAATGGATTCTCTCTCCCAGAAAAAATGCATGTGCACACACAATTTTGCATACAATTTTAGGGAGTTCATAGACCTCGAGGTCTAGTCCATAGAGAGTTCATGATTCCCCTATCCTAATTAAAGAACACTTACCTTCTGCCTTCCTCTCACTAAGCAATCATGGAGGAACCAAAAAAACCTCACTGCCCTCCAGTGGATTCCATCTCATAGTGACCCCATAGGGTTTCTGAGGCTGAAAATCTCTGTGGAAGCAGAATGCCACGTCTTTCTCCTGTGGAGCAGATGGTGGTTTTGAACCGCCCACTATTTGGTTAGCAGTTGATCGCTTTAACCACTGCACCACCAAGGCTCCTTTTCAGGAAGGAGAGTGGTCATAAAATTTTAATTTTGCACTGAACGGGGTAGTCCAAACTGGGTTGCCCACAAGCAGAGGCTGAGACATAGGCTTAAATGTGAGTACTTTATTGGGAAGAAGAAGTGATGGATGAGGGTGGACGGTGAGAGACGGCAGGAGGTGTGAAATAAGAAAGGATTCATGATGGACTTGGCCAACATGAAGGGTAGGGCACTAACTCCCCTGAACTTCTGGATGGCATAAACCTGGGAGCCTAGGGGATTCTAAAGAATCCCAAACTGAGGTGGTGTCACTAAGAAAGCTTCAGGGTGGGTGTTGAATGAGGGTAGCGGGTGTTCAGTGGTAGAATTCTCATCTTCCATAAGGAGACTGGGTTCAATTCACAATGGCCCCATCCCATTGTGCATGAGGTCACTGTGACTGAGGGCCGACACTACCGCAGCTAACAACAAGAGTGGGTGTTGAAGCACGCAAGGGTGGGCCTTAGGTGAGGCACAGCTCCTTCTACCTGCAGGAAGCTGGTCTGAACCGAGGTATGGCTAAGAGGATAGGAAGTGGTGCTTAAGAGGAGTCTGAGACAGGGAGACATCTTAGAAATTGTCTAATTTATTTTCCTCATTTATCTGATAAACCAACTCACACTTATCTGTCACGGATAAAAATTCCGGTTGCCAAGAAGCTTCTTGAACTTAAAGGGTTTAAGCAGAGTTATATCTTGAAAAAAATTTTTTTTAATATTCAAAAATACAAAATTAGTTTATTAGTGGTTCTCAAAGTATGACCCCCAACGAGCAGCATTAGCAGCACCTGGGAGCTTGTTAGAAACGCAAATTCTTAGACCCCCACCTCAGGCCTATTGAATCAGAAACACCTGGTCCCTGCCATCTGTTTTAACAAGCCCTCCAGGTGATTCTGATGCAGACTACAATTTGAGAACCACTGTATTAAGGTATATGCATACATATATTTATTTCCTAGAATATTGTGCAACAATTAGAACTCGTGTTATAGATGAATGTTTAATGACAGAGAAAGGTGTGCCCAGTACATAGTGGAGTTTCTATAAATATTGGCTAAATGAATAATAGCTAACATTTATTTAGTTCTTCGAGTCCTTAGATGGTACAAATGGTTCACAAGCTCACTGCTAATCAAAAGGTTGGCAGTTTGAGTTCACCCATAGGTGCCTTGGAAGAAAAGCCTGGCAATCTACTTCTAAAAAATCAGCCATTGAAAGCCCCATGGAGCCACCATGAGTCAGATAGACTTCATGACAACTGGTTTTGTTTATTTAGTGCTGATTATATTCCAGGCTGTCTTTGAGAGCTTTACATATATTCACTTATTTATCCTCAAACCAACCTTCTAGGGTAGGAACTAATATTATCCTAACTTCCTATTGATGAGAAAACTAAAGAGGTCAAGGGCCATGCTCAAGGTAAAATCAGGACTCTGAGTCAGAGTCCATGCTCTTAACCATGACGGACGGACGGATATTGATTATTTATCCTTGGCAACTTACTGTATAGTTTTCTTTGTAAAACCACATTACACTGGGCATTTTGTGCCACAGAGATTTTGTGAATACACAGGGCTCTGCAATCACTAGGACTTATCTTTTGGCACAGAAGCAGCTCTTTCGAAATCAGTAGTTTCTTTCCATGTGAGAAGAATCTTATTTTCCAGGTATGAGTTAGAAACTGATTTTGTTCTGGAGCTGTAAGAATTCCTGTATAAGAAGAGCATTTTATTACCAGAGAACAACGGCTTTTTTAGAGCATAACCATCCCATTAGCTAAGCTTGAGAGGAAGATCATCAGTTTCAACCCTCATTTTAATAATGGTAATGTGTTAATGGTAGTACATTAACAAGGGCATGACTCAGTCTGGGGCAGCCTGCTCTGTTTCTTTTTATTCCTTTTCCCCCTTTGCCCCCTTCCTCCATTCCTCCCTCCCTTCTTAGTTCTTTCTGAAGATTATTCCTGGAAGAAAAAATGAATTAGAGTTGAGATAATGTGATTACGCTCAATACAAATGCCTTTTACTTTGGCAAAGTGCATTATACAGTACTTTTGAAAGTACTACTTTTCTGTGTATTATCCCATTTGAGCCTAATAAAAATCCCACGAAAGAAAACAAAATATATCATTACTCTGCAGATTAGAAGATTGGAGTTGCCATTTTATCCCTTCCATCCAAATTATACTGCCAATTTGTTTAGAGACAAGACTACTCTTTCTTTCAATTCATTCAACACCTTCTATGTTCCAGGCACTGTTCTATGTGTGGGATAAGTAAAAGACAAAAGATTTCTGAGGTTGAGGAGTTCACATTCCAGCAGGGAAGACACAATAAACAGGATAAATAAGGAAAACGCATCATGCGCTAGAAGATGATAAGGGACATGGAAAATGAAGCTCAGAGTAAGAGAGACAGGAAGTGCACCAGAGGCTGTGAGCATGTTACACGGATAAACGGATAGTCAGGGAAGGCCTCATGGAGATGGTGAGTTTTGAGCAAAGACTAGAAAGTGAATGAGGAGGGAATGTAACCATATTTCTGTCTGGGGGAACAGAGTCCCTGGCAGACAAAGCAGTTGAGATCAGAACCCTGTACTCCTGACACCTGGTCCAGAAACTTTGGCTTATGATCCTCACCTAATAGAATCTGATAAGGGGAGGGGAAATGGAACAGATGGACCTTGTACATAAAACCTACTACAAAGACTAATCCAGGCCTCGTAGCTGTAATAAAGGAAACACACTCTATGGAAACACCTATGATTCACGGTGAATGTTTAACAACCATCACTCCCGAAAGAACACTTCAAAGCCCTGTAATGTGCATCAATTTCTGTGGTGTAAATACTTTTATTATGGCCAGTTGAAAGCTTAAAAATGACATTTCTAAATATGGAGTTGGGGCCAACCAACCAGAGATTCTCAGCCTGTCTTAGGGAAAAAGCCAAAAATTACCCTCGTTGTTCTGGAATTTCTCATCACTCTTCCTTTCCTTAACGCTTCTTTATTCTGAAGTGGAGCTATCTTTTCCCTACCGTCTCATCCCAGCACCAAAAGTCACATCAAGAATATGGCTTTTCCTTTCTACTCTACAGGAAATTCTCTGAAGAAAGGCCTGAGGAAAGGAAGAAAAATCTAGAGAGAAAGAGCAGCAAAACAACCAAGGACCGTGAAGGGTAAGACAGTACACAACACTGGGGAAGCCAGCACAACTAGTACAAGGCAAGGTCATGGAAACTCCAGAGGCACCTCCAAACTCCCTGAGGGACCGAATTGCTGGGCTGAGGGCTGTGGGGGAACAATGGTCTCAGGGAACATCTAGCTCAACTGGCATAACATAAGTTTATAAAGAAAATGTTCTACGTTCTACTTTGGTGAGTAACGTCTGGGGTCTTAAAAGCCTGTGAGTGGCCATCTAAGATACTCTTCTGGTGTCACCCCTTCGGGAGCAAGGGAGAATGAAGAAAACTAAAGGTACAAGGGAAAGATTAGCCCAAAGGACTAATGGACCACAACTACCACGGCCTCCACCAGACTGAGCCCAGCACAGCTAGATGGTGCCTGGCTACCAACACTTACTGCTCTGACAGGGATCACAATAGAGGGTCTCAGACAGAACTGGAGAAAAATGTAGAGCAAAATTCTAACTCACAAAAAAAAAGACCAGACTTACTGGCCTGACAGACTGGAGAAATCCTGAGAGTATGGCCCCCAGACACCCTTTTAGCTCAGTAATGAAGTCACACCTGAGGTTCACCCTTCAGCCAAAGTTTAGATAGGCCCATAAAACAAGACTAAAGGGGCACACCAGCCCAGGGACAAGGACTAGAAGGCAGGAGGGGACAGGAAAGCTGGTAATAGGGAACCCAAGGTCTGGAAGGCAGAGTGTTGACATGTCATGGGGTTGTTAACCAATGTCATAAAACAATGTGTATTGTTTAATGAGAAGCTAGTTTGTTCTGTAAACCTTCATCTAAAGTTCAATTAAAAAAAAAAAAACTCTTTAAAAAAGTAAAATACCAAAACAGCCAAGGAACCAAGAGGCAAATGCTAAAGTGAGGGGAGAGGAAAACTAGCCCCCAAAACACAGTTCACCTGGGTGAAATACTAAGGACTTACCTAAGTTAGACACCTATGAGCTACAACCCCTCCCCACAAAAAACAAAACAATAAAAATTAGAGAAAGAAAAGAAAATGCACTTGAAAGCAAATGTGCTTTTTAATAGAGGAAATGGTGTGAATCCAACCAAAACGATAAATCTTAGCGCAGTTGTCCCTCCTGAGCTGGTCTGACCAAAAAAAAAATTGAAATAAGTAGGAGGTAGGATTAGGAAAGGCCTGAGCTTAAAAAAGGTTTACACATCTGTCCTAATCATGGCCTTTCATAGTAACAAAGGTAACTACACTACACCAAGCCACCTGCTTCTCTTGGTTTCTTCAGCAAAAACAGCTAGAACAAAGGATAAGATTTTAGGTCAAAATAAAACAGGCCAGAGGATTTTAAACCCTCCCATCCCCTTAACCCCCTGACAAAGAAGCTTGGTATGAGTAACAAATTGCCAGGTAAAGGAAGGTCAGACATGCAGACCAGTGTGCTTTCCCATTTAACGCATGGGTAGGGATGGGGAGACACTCTGGAATGCTCACATCCTTTGGCTAGAGTGTCTCAATCCATTTAGTGGAATGATCTCTTTGAATCTCATTCATCTTTGCATCCAGTGGACAATACTGAATTGAATCTATTTTGGAAGGCTACTGTGGGATATAGCCATTAAAAGTATTTTTAAGTTGTTGTTTCTGAAATTCCTTTCCAATTTGGTTCAAACAGAACTACATCTGTCCAGCTCTCTGGATGCCATACACAAAATGTTCATTCTCTGTGCAGTTCATGGAGGAGAGAGACGAGGGTAACCTCTCAAATATTCTAGAGGTTATCTTCCAAAAGTGCACTGATTTTTTTTTTTTTTTTTCTGTATGAAATATTTTCTACCTAACTACCTCATTGGGGTCCTGTGAAGACTGAGCTTTAAATAAAATCTAAAGCACTTTGAATCAATGAGGTTTTGATAAGTACATTATTATTAGTTGTTATGGGGTGGCTATGAGTCAGAACGACTTGATGGCAACCAGCAACAAGAAAAATATCATAACGGACATCCATTGTTTTGTCTTGTGAGAAATGCAGTATTCACTAAACTCTGAAGATGATTTAAATGAGAGCAGCTGTTATTTTATAGACCATGCTTCCCTGGCCACAGTGATTGGTCTAGAGATGGCTCATGATCTAAGCAGGAACAATCATGGCAGCTCACTCCCTGGACCACAGTAGAAGAGTTTAAGTTTTTGAGGCACTATATTTCAGAAAAGTCTTTAGAAATAAAAGAAGTCTTAGTAGCACAGGATGTTCTATCTGGAACCAGCCAGATTTGAGTTCCAGTACATTTTATACATTTAAGTACATGTCATACATATTAAACATTTTTATAAGATACTTCTTGTAGACAACTTAAATTTCTCTTGGCCTCACTTCTTATCCAGCCGTAGTGACCAGTTCCATGTAAGTTTCAAGCAGCTCATGCAGGTATGACTTGACAGCACCTCCTCTCCACAAGCTTCTCATTGACCACACTGGGGCTTTTCTGACCAGTAAGCATGGGCTTGGGCAAAAGCAACACAGAAGTGCAGGGGAATTAACACCCCATGGGGCAACACATGACTGTGAGGGAAAGAAGCTAATGGGTAAATTCTTCCTCCTTTCTTTCTCCAGGTGTATGGTTCTGAGAGGTATTTCCTAAGTCATCTCAGAGGGTCCTGTAAGATAGAGCACCCAGTTACCCCAAGCAGTAGGCAATTCACAGCTCTGTGACCTTGGGCAAGTTACTGAACTTCTCTAAGCCTCTGTTAACTCCTTCAAAAAAAAAAAAAAATGGGCATACTATTATTTACCTTGAAGGGCAACTATGAGTCACCTACTTGATGCATGGCTAGGTATCATGAATATTAGCTATAATCCTTTATAACCCGTTTGCCACCAATTACCAAATACATCCTTTAATCCAATTTCTCCTTATAATGAAATGAAATCCCAAACAGCTCATCTTTATTTTATACATAGTTACTTCAAACTCTTAATGATGATTATCATCATTCACACTTTGTCTTTCTCTTGGCTAAAAAAATTCCGTTTTTGTCCCTCAAAGCTCTCACTTCCAAACATTTGCATGATCGTGGTTAGTGAAAATTTTGCAAATTCCTCACACTCTTCTAAGAATGTGAGACAGTGTTTAGTGGAAGAGCAGAAGAAGCTACAGACAGACCCAGGAATCCTGGGTTCCAGGCCCAGTTTGCTTGCCAGTGTCTGCCTCAGTGACGTTGGTAAGATCATCTACCTTTCAGTTCAGTGTCTTCACATGTGAAATAAGAGGGCCAACTAGGTCATTTCCAAAGTCCCTTCTTTTTAACTTATAATTTCTAAAGTCAAGTGTAGTAAATTCATGAGATAATCTCAGGTTGTCATTTAAACCTTGATGTGACCATTTCCCTCCTCATCCCCATCTTCCCCACTCACTCATCTCTAAACCCTAAGACCAAAAACTAAAAAACCAAACCTGCTGTGATCGAGTCGATTCCAACTCATAGCGACCCCATAGGACAGAGTAGAACGGCCACGTAGGGTTTCCAAGGAGCAGCTGGTGGATTCAAACTGCCGACCTATAGGTTAGCAGCCTTAACACTTACTGACTGCACCACCAGGGCTCCTAAGAGGCCACATCAAAACCATATCTAAAAGAGTGTTTACAGTGATTACTATGAATTCTTGAAAAATGATATGGAGGAAGAGTGTTTAATAATATGAAAATATATATATATCAAAACTTATACACAGTATGATCTCATTTTCATAATAAGTGTGAATGTATAGAGAAATATTCTGTAGCTTAGACACTAAAACGATAGCAATGGTGAGATTATGAATGATTTTTTTTCCTGTTGGTTGAGGTATTTTCTAAGTTTCCAATTATAAGCATGTACTGTTTTTGTAATAAAGTTTAAATTGGGTTATGATCTGAACCTGTTCTGCCCATAGCCCAGGCAGGCAGCCTCTGACACTGGGACCTGGGCCTCTTGCATCCCCAGACATCTCTAGGTAGCAGCTCCCATGTAGCCTTTGCCCCCTCAGCCCCAAATTCCCACCACTCATCTTATCTCCTTGGTGTTGAGCAACAAACAAGGGAACGTCTCCAGGAGGTCCTACGTGTATTTTTGGAGGAAAGCAGAGTCCTGACAGCCTTGTCTGGCCCTCTCCCATTAGCACATAGAAGCAGATACGCTTCTCAGATTTGTTCATTCTCAGCTTCGATGGCAGCTACAGGTAACTCTTCAACGGCCTGAAGATGCTGGGGGCAACTTGAGGGTCATGAACCAGAGAGGGTGGAGTTGTATACCAATTACCACTGCCATCGGGCCACTTCCATTTCATAGCGACCCTATAGAACAGAGTAGAACTGCCCCACAGGGTTTCCAAGGAGTGGCTGGTGGATTCGAACTGCCGACCTTTTGGTCAGCAGCTGTAGCTATTAACCACTGTGCCACCAGGGTTATAATTGATACCATGGCAATGAGTATGATCACAAAGGAAAAAATTGTACCATACATCCCAGTTTGCCCAGGATTTACACCTGTTGTCCCAGCATACCCATGAATAGCAACCTGTTTAATCTCATAAGTGTCCCAGTTTGGACAATAAATCATACAATCTCCCTACCAATGACCAAACTCTGGAGACCATCAAACAAAGAGTGAAGGAGACAGGGAATGGATATGAAAAGCAGTGGCATCACTAGGTGGGTACGGGAAGTGTGGACTGCACTGAGTGACACTGTAAGAGGGGGTGAGACCAAAATGATTGTCTATAAAGTTATTGGACGGTGTTTCAGCAGAAATTTATTATTTTTTATAAAAATATCCCTGTAGCTATAAAAACAAACAAAAATTTTTCATAAACCCAGCTTACATGTATCAATATACCTACAAGGCTAAAATTCTATGTTAATTTACTTTTTGAACCTTTTAGGGCACTCTGGAAACCCTGTGGCTTAGTAGTTAAGAGATGCAGCTGCTAACTGAAAAGTCAGCAGTTCAAATCCACCAGGTGCTCCTTGGAAACCGTATAGGGCAGTTCTACTCTGTCCTGTAGGGTCACTATGAGTCAGAATTGACATGACAGCAACAGGTTTGGTTTTTTTGGTTTAATGCACTCACTCCAGTCAGAGTTGTCATTATTACCCAATTACAATGACACTTTGAATCACGTGGTTTCGTTTGCACACACTACAAGCAAGTGCTATTGTTTTCGTTACTGCTGGTGCTTTTTATAGTTGCTGATTTTGTCAAATTTTCTGGTGTTTTAGTTACAATACTGTGGTAATTGAAATGGAGGAGGGTGATACCATGAGTTATCACACCGGGTGACACCAACCCTAGTGACACCACTGATCAAGAGGTGGGAGGAAACCAGGAAGAGAAGCATCTTTAATAATACAGGGAACAATCTCCTAATTAAATGTATAAATTCCATGCAATCAAATAAAAAACCAACAAAATTTTTATTGAAACTTGATCAATTAAACTAAAACCATCTTAAAAAATAAATAATAAATGAGAGACAAACCTTGAAAATTCTCAAACAGAAGTAAAAGGAACAAGAAATAACTTTATCATATTTTAAATAGATTATAAAGCTACAGTAATTAAAAAGTTTGGTAATGATGAATGGATTGACAGAAACATCAATGAAATAAAATAGACTATAAAAATAGAATCAAACATACATGGGAGCTTAACACATAATAGAGGAGGCATTTCTAATGGATGAGGCTAAAACATAAGTTGGAACAACTGGCCAACCATCTGAAAGAAAAATAGGCTAGATTTCTACACATGACTACAATTCCAGATGAATACAATATTAGAGATTAAAAAAGAAACTATAAATGCACTAGAAGAAAGAATGGATACTTTTTTTCAAATAATCCTCAAGCTAGTGATAGGGGTGAGGAGTCCTTTACAATCAAGACATAAAACTCCAAAACCTATTGATTAAAAAATTGATAAATTTACCTCAATAAAAAATACTATTATCCTGCTTGACAGAAAGAACATTAATAAAGACAAAAGGCAAATAGCAACATGGAAAAATATTTACAACATATGTAATAGACTAAGGGCTACTTTTCTTTATATACCTTTGGGCTCTTATGAATCAATCAATAAAAAATCACCAACTCATTTTTTAAGTGAATGAAAAGAGAAAGAAAAATTACCACTAGACATGAGAAAAGATGGTTAACTTCACTCATAATTTTAGTCACGTCTACCTCAGATTGTCAAAAATTTTAAATTTGTTAATGTCTAGTGCTGTATCGCAACTTGAGGCTTGAATTTCTCTTCAGTTCTTTCAGCTTGAGAAATGCTGAGGATGTTCTTCCCTTTTGGTTTTCTAGCTCCAAGTCTTTGCACAGTTCATTATAATACTTTACTTTGTCTTCTCGAGCTGCCCTTTGAAATCTTCTGTTCACCTCTTTTACTTCATCATTTCTTCCTTTCACTTTAGCTACTCTACATTCAAAAGCAAGTTTCAGAGTCTCTTCTGACATCCATTTTGGTCTTTTCTTTCTTTCCTGTGTTTTTAATGACCTTTCACTTTCTCCATGTATGATGTCCTTGATGTCATTCCACAGCTCATCTGGTCTTCGGTCATTAGCGTTCAATGCATCAAATCTATTCCTGAGAAAATGGAAAACACAGAGAATATTATTGTAGATTTGATGTCAGAAAACTTCCCAAGTATCATGATACAAGAAAAGCTGACCATCCAAGAAGCTCAACAAACCTTATATAGGATAGACTCCAAAAGAAAGTCACCAAGACATACCATAATCACACTTGCCAAAACCAAAGACAAAGAAAGAATCCTGAGAGCAGCTCGAGAAAAACAAAAAGTCACTTACAAAGGGGAAACAAAAAGACTAAGCTCTAATTACTTGGCAGAAACTATGCAGGCAAGAAGGCAATGGGATGATATATATAAAAAACCTTGAAAGAAAAATACTGCCAACCAGGAATAATATATCCTGCAAAACTCTCTCTCAAATACAAAGGTGAAATTAGGACATTTCCAGATAAAGAGAAATTAAGGGAATTCATAATAACCAAACCAAACTTACCAGAATTATTAAAGGGAGTCCTTTGGTTAGAAAACCAACAACATCAGACAACAACTGGAGTCTAGGACACAGGACAGCATCAGCCAGATATCA
This sequence comes from Trichechus manatus latirostris, assembly GCF_000243295.1. NCBI lineage: Eukaryota > Metazoa > Chordata > Mammalia > Sirenia > Trichechidae > Trichechus > Trichechus manatus. Next base: position 7,663,666 of record NW_004443946.1, on the reverse strand, counting down.
ACTTTGGTAATGAACTCTCAATAATAAAACAAAGCTGAAAGACTTAAAACAGAGAAACAGAGACGTCAATCTGTAAATGACAGCAACGCCAAAACAAAAAAAGGGGGGGAATAAGTGGTGTAGGTATAGAACTTTGAAATGGAGAGAAAGTCAAGGACATATCAAGGAATAAAACACTGATTCAAATTTGGAATATAAGAGTAAATTTCAAGGTAACAAAAAGAAAACTAAAAAACCTACTCATCAGAATAAAAAAGAAGAAAAACAGTAAACACAAAATCTATAAAAATGAAAGAAAAAAGAAAACCCACAAACAAAAGAAACGCAGCACAAACAGTAAACAGGACAATGAAAATGTAAGCACCACAAAAAAAGCACAACAATATGACAGCAGTAAACATACCTATCGATAATCACACTGAACGTAAACAGCTTAAATGCACCTGTAAAGAGACAGAGAGTGGCATAATGGATTAAAAAACACGACCCATCAATATACTGTCTACAAGAGACACACAGACACAAAGACATAAATATCTTAAAAATCAAAGAATGGAAAAAATATATATCAAGCGCACAGTAACCAAAAAAGGGCAAGAGTGGCAATACTAATCTCAGATAAAATAGACTTTAAGGCAAAATCAATCATAAAAGGTAAGGAATGACATTATATAATGATTAAAAGAACAATCCACTAAGAAGACGTAACCTTAATAAATATCTATACACCCTACATCAGGGCTCCAAAATACATTAAAGAAATTCTAACGCCACTGAAAAGAGAAATAGACAGTTCCACAATAATAGTAGAAAACTTCAACGCACCACTCTCAGTAATGAACAGAAATCTAGAAACTCAACAAAGGTACAGAAGATTTAAAGGCCAAAATCAACCAACCTGACCTCATTGACATATATAGAACACACCACCCAACAGCAGCAAAGCATACATTCTTTTCCAATGCACACGGAACATTCTCCAGAATAGATCACATTGTAGACCACAAAGCAACTCTCGATAAAATCCAAAACATCAAAAAATGCAAAGCATCTTCTCTGATCACAATGCCATAAAAGTAGAAATTAATAACATGAAGAGCAAGGAAAAAAAATCAAATACATGGAAACTGAATTAACGCCTTGCTTAAAAACAATTGGGTAATAGAAGAAATCATAGAGGGAATCAAAAAATTCTGAGATGCAAATGGGAGTGAAAACACATCATACCAAAACCTTTGGGACACAGCAAAGGCTGCATTCAGAGGTCAATTTATACCAATAAATGCATGCATCAAAAAAGAAGAATGGGCCAAAATTACAATGTCGGCCTACAACCTGAAGAAATAGCAAGAGACCATTGAAAGAAGCCCACAACCACCAAAAGACAGGAAATAATAAAGACTGGAGTAGAAATAAATGAAATAGAGTACAGAAAACAATACAAATAACCAACAAGAGCAAAAGTTGGTTCTTTGAAAATATCAACAAAATCGACAAACCACTGGCCAAACTGACAAAAGAAAAACAGGAGAGGAAGCAAATAACTCAAATAAGAAACGAAATGTGGGACATGACAACAGACTCAACTGGAATAAAAAGGATCATAACAGAAAACTATGAAAAACTGTACTCCAACAAATGTAAGAACCTAGAGGAAATGGGCAAATTTCTAGAAACACACTGCCTACACAAACTAACACAGGCAGAGACAGAAAATCTAAACAGACCCATAGCAAGAGAAGAGATTAAAGAGATTAAAAACAACAACAACAAAAAAAAAGACCCCGCCCAGAAGGCTTCACTGGAGAGTTCTACCAAACATTCAGCAAAGAGCTTACACCAGTACTACTCAAACTATTTCAGAGCATAGAAAATGAAGGAATGCTCCCAAATTCATTCTATGAAGCCAGCATAACCCTGATACCAAAGCTAGGCAAAGACACCATGAAAAAAGAAAATTACAGACCAATTTCTCTCCTGAATATAGATGCAACAATTCTCAATAAAATTCTAGCCAATAGAATTCAGCATCATATCAAAAAACAATACACCATGACCAAGTGAGATTCATACCAGGTATGCAAGGATGGTTCAACCCTAGAAAATCAATCAATGTAATCTACCACAAAAATAGAAGAAAGAAAAGAATCACATGATCACCTCAATCAATGCAGAAAATGCATTTGATGAAGTCCAAAACTCACTGCGGATAAAAACTCTCAATAAAATAGGAATAGAATGGATATTCCTCAACATAATAAAGGACGTCTATACAAAACGAACAGCCAACATCATTCTCAATGAAGAGAGACTGAAAGCATTCCTCCTGAGAATGGGAACAAGACAAGGATGCCCTTTATCACCACTCCTATTTAACATTGTGCTGAAAGTCCTAGCTAGAGCAGTAAGGCAAGAAAAAGAAATAAAGGGCATCTAAATTGGAAAAGAAGAAGTAAGATGATCCCTATTCACAGATGATATGATCCTATACATAGAGATTCCACAAGAAAATACTGGAACTAATAGAAAGATTCAGCCAAGTAGCAGGACACAAGATCAACATACAACAAATCAGTTGGATTCCTCACAAACAAAGAGAACTTCGAAAAGGAAATCAGGAAAACAATACCATTTATAATAGCCCCTAAAAAGATAAAATACTTAGGCATAAACCTAACCAGGAATATAAAAGACCTATACAAAGAAAACTACAAAACACTATTACAAGAAATGAAAAGAGACCTACATAAATGGGAAAACATGCCATGATCATGGATAGGAAGACTTAACATTGTGAAAATGTCAATCCTGCCCAAAGCAATCTACACATATAATACAACCCTGATCCAAATACCAACAGCATTCTTTAAAGAGATGGAAAAACTAATCATGAACTTTATATGGAAAGTAAAGAGGGCCTGGATAAGCAAAGCATTATTGAAGAAAAAGAACAAAGTAGGAGGCCTCACACTACCTGATCTCAGAACCTACTATACAGCCACAGTAGTCAAAACAAGCTGGTACTGGTACAACGACAGACACATAGACCAGTGGAACAGAATCAAGAACCCAGATGTAAATCCATCTACCTATGGTCAGCTGATTTTTGACAAAGAACCAAAGTCTACTAAAAGGGAAAGAGACAGTTTTTTTTAACAAATGGTGCTGGCAAAATTGGACGTCCATCTGTAAAAAAATGAAACAGGACCCATACTTCACACCATACCGAAAAACTAACTCAAAATGAATCAAAGACCTAAATATAAAATTTAAAACAGTAAAGATCATGGAAGAAAAAATAGGGACAATGCTAGGGGCCCTAATGCACGGCATAAATTCAACATAAACCATAACTAACAATGCAAAAAACACCAGAAGATAAACTAGATAATTAGGAGCTCCTGAAAATTAAACACTTATGCTCATTAAAATACTTCACCAAAAAAGTAAAAAAAGAACCTACAGACTTGGAAAAAATTTTTGGCTACAACATATCCGTCAAGGGCCTAATCTCTAAAATCTATAGAATACTTCAATGCCTTAATAACAGACAAATAATCCAATTAAAAAATGGGCCAAGGATATGAACAGACACTTCACCAAAGAAGACATTCAGGTGGCTAACGGATACATGAGGAAATTCTCAACGATAATTAGCCTTTAGAGAAATGCAAATCAAAACTACAATGAGATACCATCTCACCCCAACATTACGAATCAAAAAACCAGAAAATAACAAATGTTGGAGAGGTTGCAGGGAGATTTTAACTCTTATGCACTGCTGATGGGAATGTAAAATGGTACAACCTCCTTAAATAGCTAGAAATAGAAATGCCATATGATCCAGCAATCCCACTCCCAGGAATATATTCTAGAGAAATAAGAGCCATCACACGAATAGATAGATGCACACCCATGTTCATCGCAGCATTATTAACAATAGCAAAAAGATGGAAACAACCTAAGTGCTCATCAACAGATGAATGGATAAACAAATTACGGTATATACACACAATGGAATACGATAAAGAATAGTGATGAATCTGCAAATCATTTCACAACATGGATGAATCTAGAGGCTTTCTGCTGAGTGAAATAAGTCAATCACAAAAGGACAAACATTGTATGAGACCACTATTATAAAAACTCAAGAAAAAGTTTACGCACAGAAGAAAACAATCTTTGATGGTTTTGAGGGAGGGGAGGGATGGGGAGAGGAAATTACTAACTAGATAGTAGACAAGTGTTAACTTTGGTGAAAGGAAATACAACACACAGTATAGGGAAAGTCAGCACAACTTGACCAAGGCAAAGCCACAGAAGCTTCCTAGACACATCCAAACACCTTGAGGGATCAAGTTACTGGGGCTGAGGGCTGGGGACCATGGTCTTGGGGGACATCTAGGTGAATTGGTATAATATAGTTCATAAAGTGTTCTACATTGTACTTTGGTGAATAACATCTGGGATCTTAAAAGCTTGTAAGCAGTCATCTAAAATACATCTATTGGTCCCATCACGTTCAGAGCAAAGGAGAATGAAAAAAACAAAAGACACAAGGAAAATATCAGTCCAAAGGACTAATGGACCACATGAACCACAGCCTCCATCAGCCTGAGCCCAGAAGAACTGGATGGTGTCTGGCTACCACCACAGACCTCTCTGACAGGGATCACAATAGAGGGTTCCAGACAAAGCAGGAGAAAAATGTAGTACAAAATTCAAATTCACAAATAAAAATACCAGACTTACTGGTGTGACAGAGATTGGAGAGACCCCCAAAACTATGGCCCCCAGACACTGTGCTAACTCAGAACTGAAGCCACTCTCAAATTCCACCTTTCAGGCAAAGATTAGGCAGGCCTATAAAACAAACAATAACACACATGAGGAATGTGCTTCTTAGTTTAATCAAGTATAGGAGACCAAATGGGCAACACCTGCCCAAAAGCAAAGACAAGAAGGCAGGAAGGGACAGGAAACCTGGAGGAATGGACACTGGGAACCTGGGGTGTAATGGGAAAGGGGGACAGTGCGGCCACATTGCGGGGATTGCAACCAATGCCACAAAACAATTTGTGTATAAATTTTTGAATGAGAAATTAATTTGCACTGTAAACTTTCACCGAAAGCAAAACTAAAAAAAAAGATATGTGTGTATATAAATATGCATGTGTGTGCATTTTTTAAAATTATGGTGGTATCCAAAATGATTTCAAGGGGTTAGTGGTATTTCAAGAAACTTTAACTTTTTTTATGCCGCTGTAATGTTTAATATTTTGAAATATATACTTGTATTTACTGAATTATAAATAAACTAATAAGGAAAAATATCCAAGATATATTAAGTGAAGAAAGTAGGTTTCAAAGGTGTATTTAGTCCTGATCAAAAGGGGGAAAATGTAGAATGGAATTTCAAATTCTCATGGACTCCAGACTTCCTGGAGCCAGGGAGGCTGGATGAACCCCTGAAACTATCACCCTGAGATAATCTTTAAACCAAAAATATCCCCTGAAGTCTTCTTAAAACCAAACAATAGTTTAACTTAACTAGTAAAAAATGTCTGCCTTGAGCATTATGCTCTTTTAAGAACTATCTGTATGGGATCAAGTTGACAACAGCAACTGAAAAGATTAGATAGGAACTTTAGGGGGCAGTGAGTTTATGTTAATGAGAAGGAACAACTCAAAACAGGAAGGTGAGAATGGTTGCACAACTTGAAGAATGTAATCAATGTCACTGAGTAATACATGTAGAAACTATGATGGTTAAGACTGTGCGTCAACTTGGCTTGGCCATGATTCTCAGTATTTTGGCAGTCGTATAATGTTGTGATCACTTCCATGATGAGATTTGATATGATGGGATCTGCTGTGAGTAGCCAATCAGTTGAAAGAGAGTTTCCTTGGGCGTATGGCCTGCATCAAATATAAGTGAACATTCTGGCAAGACTCAGGGCCTTTTTGCTAGCACTGGATCCTGCAGCTAGCTCCTGTTCATCAGACCTTTGGTTCTTAGGACTTGAGCAAACAGCTTACCTGAGGTCTTGCCTGACGATCTTGGGATTCATCGATCTTCGCAGCCTGTGAGCAAGAGCCCTGCTCTCTGACCTGCCAATCTTGGGTTCCCCAGCCCCTGCAGCTATGTGAATCAGGAGAAGCCTCTATCCTGACCGACAGACTTGGGACGTTCTAGCCTCTACAACTGCATGAGCCATTTCTTTGATCTAAATCACTCTATATATATATTTACATGTTTTACTGGTGTTGCTTCCCTAGAGAACCCAGCTTAAGACACTACTGAATTGGTGTGTTTTGCTATGTATATACTCAACAACAAGAACAAAATAAATAACATTTTTTAAAGTGCATTTAGAGCATAATCACACTGTTTTTAAATGTTAATCTATATGTGTATGCTTATTTATGCATAGAAAGTTCATGGAAGAGTACGTTAGAAGATAATGATTTTTATAGTTGGGAAGTGGAAATGGTTTCAAAAGGGAAGTAGGGGAGAATGCAGAGGAAAGAGATTTTCAATTTATACACTTCTACACTGTTTGTGAATGGTTAATGCAATCAGCTGCTAACAAAAAGGATGGAGGTTTAAGTCCACTCAGAGGCCCCTGAAAGAAAGGCTTGGTATTTATTTCTGAAAAATCAACCATTGAAAACTCTATGGAACACAGTTCTACTCTGACACACATGGAGTCGCCATGAGTTGGAATCGACTAGACAGCAACTAACAAAAACAATAACATATATATATGTTTTTAAGTTTTTAATAAAATTTTTGGTTCTAGCAATAAATATTTAATGAATCTCCTCTCTCCCCCCTAAAAAAGGTGGGATGTTTAATATGAAGTATTATTAAACTATGATAGGAGAGTAACTATAAGATATAAAGAGTACTCTAACGGGTACCCTACAGCTGAGGGAGAGTACCAAGAAAGGACAACCTTTGAAGGGGGCTGAGGCTGAAGTTTAGACTGCAATGGAGAAGGTAGAGTTGCAGCTCATAGGATGACAGAGAAGTTTGCCAGGTTGCCTAGGCTGGAGATGGTCCACAGTACCAGACAAGAAGAAAGCAACCCTCTAGAGAGCAGGCAAGGCAGGCTAGTAGTAGTGCACACAGAGGGAGTCAGGGCACCACTGTGGACAGCACTGGAGTCCATGTTGGGAGGGCCACAGGAAAGTAGGTGGTCACCAAGCTGGGCCAATGCTCCAAGGTTGCCCAACGTGTTCTGGGCCCACAGCTGGGACAAACTGCCATCAGATGTTCTCAAATTCACACCACTTATCAACTGTGCAGGAGCCGGAACCAACCAGAAGGCCCTTCTTCCTGCAGTGTCCTTCTAGCATTCTCTACAGAGAAAGCTTAACAGCGTGCTCCCTGTAAAGGAGAAATGAGTAAAGGAATTCCATTCATTATCACAGAGCAGATATTCAAGGGTGAGTTTGGAGCTGTGAGGCAATAAAATGATAACCATCATAATGACCTTGACAGAAGCAAGTCAGACTGCCAACGGTGGTGATTGGAGTGCTGATGCCTGCAAGTAGCCCTGCTTATCTCCCAGCTGAGGAGCCTGCCTGTTAGTGTGATACAGGAGACCCTCTGTGTGAAGATTGTGAACTCTAAATCATAGATTTCCTACAATGACAGGGCAGCCTGCAGAGCCAAACTGTTTCCTGCCTCCTTGGCCTCTAATATTATGTCTGTATGTAAAATTCAATGGACAACTCAGTATGGCAATTGTGAGAAACTCAATCATGAGCCTTGCTACAATGCAGCCTCTGATGCAGCCATACCTGCGTAGTCACGATAGCTACCTCCTCCAATTCTCTCTCTGCAATCTGCTCACTTCACATTGGAGATATTTCTCCTAAACTGTCCTAAAACACATACCATTGGGTGGTTCTCAAATGGATCTTCAGTCATTAGGCCTTTAATTACAATCTTTCCATGTAGCTGGTAGCCTATAATTCCTCTGAGAAGCATCTGTTTATAGTCAGAGATTTACCAACTGTGTCATTTCTTCTACCTGCGCCCTTCTCCCACTCTTGAGTAGGGTGACCATATAATTTATCTTCCAGACAGGGACACTTAGGAGAGTGCAGTGGGGAGCTAAAAATAATTAACAGGCATCAATCAGTCAGAAACAAGCATTAACCAGGACTATCTGAGCAAACAAAACATATGGTCATTCCACTCATAAATCTGTAGAGCTTCTTCCATGAGGCTAGCTTAGGGTGCAAAAAAGGAAATTACTTTTGAAGCTCGCCAAATTCTTCATTATCTGGCTGGCAAACACACAGAGGAGTAAAAATCTGGGAAGACAAATACAGCCAAATTTAAATGGTATTCAGATCATTATAATGTATACCTTCTCTAATCCCACATGTAGGCAAGGAGATTAGCATTTGAATTCCTCTGCTCTTCCAATCAGTGTAAGAAATCTTCCCTTCTCTGGGCACAAAGCAGAAAAACCTCTCACTGGTGTGTCATGATTATTACCATTCTGTGCTGTCCTTTAAGTTTTTTGACTAGTTCCAGATCCATATAGAACAAACCAAAATGAATATTTTTATCAAATAAAATACAGCGGCAGCTGCTGTATTTTTGGTATTTTCTGGGTCAGGACGCTTCCAGTTTGCATGAATCACAGAGTTGAGTGAGCAAAATAAAATAGCAACCAATTCCATCTGAATTTAGAAAGAATAATTCCCAGGACCTCAAAGTGTGGGTGAATTGGAGGCTTATCTCAGCTTCCTGACCCTAGGAGGTCTTGAGAATTTGCTCTTCTTCAGCTTTCCCAAGTGCAGTGACTGTATCTGCAATGCATGCCCCCAAAATCCATTCTGGCTGGAATCTAGGCTGGCCCTCTATGAAGAAGCTTGTTACCTAACCAAGGTCAATGGAGCAGAGAGCTTGTGCTAAGGGGGCCTGGGCCCACCTGGAGGTCCTTTTTACTCTTCAGAGTCATATATCTTTAGGGCCCCAGGGAAGAGCTGTGGTCCATGGGTCCAGTTAGACACTCCCTATTGTTTTTAGCTACCATTGAGTCGACCCCAGCTCATGGTGACCCCATGCACAACGGAATGAAGCATTGCCCAGTCCTGTGCCATCCTTATGACCAGTTTCGGATCAGACCATTGTGACCCATAGGTTTTCTTTGGCTGATATTCAGAAGTAGATTGCCAGGCCTTTCTTCCTTGTCCATCTTAGTCTGGAAGTTCTGCTGAAATCTCTTCAGCATCACAGCAATGCGCAAGCCTTCACTGACAGACAGGTGTGATTGCACATGAGGTGCATTGGCCAGGAATCAAACCCCAGTTGCTAGCGTGGAAGGCAAGAATTCTACCACTGAACCACCACTGCCCCTAGAAATTCCTTAGCTCTTATAAACTTCTCTCAATCCTATAGTGACTCTATTGAGTCATAGGGGAAAGAAGTAGAGGAGTGAACACCCTATCCTGATTGTTTGTTTGGGGCTGAGTCTCAAATACGTCTCCAGATTTGGAATATTCACGTCAAAGAAGTTATCAGCTATTGTCTGGATGGCACTTACTGCCAGCAAGCTTAAAACCTGTGGGGTTTTTTTTTCAGAATGAATTCCTTATTCTACTACCTCTTCCTATTCTCTTTCTTGAATGGTAGCAGCAAAATCTCTTAGCTCCTAAGGGATCATTTTTGTTGTTGATGCTTGAAGAATGCTGTCTGCTGTCTGTGAAGGATATCCTATCCAGCGGCTATTAAACCACAAGGATCTGTCCAGGAAGATGCCTTCCCACAAGCTAAAGCCTTTGTGTACCACAAATATTCCATTACTGCTTGTAGAAAAGCATGCCTTCTCTTCCATCAGGGAAACGGTTACTCTACCAGCAAGTCAAGGCAGTTGGTTGACATTTGATAATATGAACATTGACTTATCCCCAGAGCAACCTTCTCCTGAATGGAATCTAAGGAATGAAGCATTCATAATTTAAAACAGTGTTATAAGCAATGCTTCCACGGTCATATAAACCAAAAGTAAACCCACTGCTGTTGAGTCAATTCTGACTCATAGCAACCCTACAGGACAGAGTAGAACTGCCCTATAGGGTTTCCAAAGAGTGGCTGGCGGATTCGAACTGCTGACCTTTTGGTTAGCAGCTGAACACTTAACCACGGTGCCACCAGGGCTCCAAAAACAAACCCACAGCCATCAAGTTGATTTCCCACTCTCAGTGAGCCTATCACAACCATATATTAAATACTCTGAGAAATCCTACAATTAAAAGAAATCTGTTCGTGCTTAACACAGAATTTCCCAAACTTATTTTACCACTGAATTATCATTTTCATATCACCTATTAACATCAAGGAAGATACTTTCCGAAGTGTTTTAAGAAAAAAAAGGGGGTGGTGGTGAAGGAACATAGAAAGGAGGTATGAGAAGCATTTTCCTTGATGACTAGGACTCACACAATACCATCTATGTGGGAATCAGAAATAGGTATCCTGCTAGAAGAATTCATTTTAAATATATGTCCCTTCCTCAGGCTGACACAGTGCGGACCAGGGCAGACAGCCTTGCCACTGGAGCTGGCTGGATTTCAGCCTCCATGTGCACCTGCTCGGCCAAGCACTTCTGTACTTGGCCCCATACCAATCCATCACACATTCCCTGGTTGTCCTTTCTATCACTAAAAACATGGACACAAGGAGATCCCACCCCATGGAAACCTTAACCTCTGCCAAGGTTGAAAATGTTTTATCAAATTATCTTAAGACTTAAACATAAAGGAAAATCCAGGCTTACTCCAGGACTGGTGTGAACAATTTTCTGGATCTGCTTCTAAAGAATCCAAGATAGATGATGTTTAGTTAACAGCTCTTCACATCACCACCCCACCCCATTGATCCTTCCCTTTTCTCAGGCATGTGTTCTTCACAACAACTCACAAACCTCTCTCCCTTTGCGCCACACATTTCCAAGTCTCCATAGCACAGAATCACAGTAATAGCCCCAGATGGGGGTCTTTGCCTGGACCCTGGGGTCTGCACACATCATCAGCAGTGTCTTTCTTAATGCATGAAATGTATTGCTTGTGGGTGGCTGCAAATCTTTCTCCAGCTGCTCGCCTCTCTTTCATGGGTAACTCAGAGGTTCAGAAGGGCTGGCCCCATAAATCACAGGGAGGAAGAGGATTAGAGGATAAGAGGTTGCAAGGTATGTGGCATATGGAGTTTGTCCAAAACCACTCCGATGCCTGCTAGTTATAGGCACAGAGCTCTCGCACTCTGTCCTACCTAAGTATTAATTTGCCCTTCTATTGTTGTTAGTATTTGTTCTGGGAGGTTTTCCTCTTACTAGAACATCTGGCACTATAGTTTCACACCCTGGGGTTTCCTGGAAACACTCTCAGGGAGGAGTTTGAACCTCCACTACTGGAACCAGCCAGGGCCTGAATTATTGTGAGCTACAATCTCAGCCCAGGTTTACATTCTCTCCCTCGCTTCCTTTGCAAAACATGGTTGCAATCAGTCCCAGTGTTTTTCAATGTGCGTCCCTGGCACCAAGCCCAGAGAAGGCTGCACTGGGCCTTGTCCTGCCAAGGACTGAGATAGCGCAGGCCTGATACAAAGCCCTCCCACCACATCTCTGGGTGGGTCCTGCCCTGCAACTTCCAGGATGAGGTCAGAGTGCGCAGGGAAGCAGGGCTGGGTGTGCACCTGGCTCACACCCTCTCTGCCCCACACCAGAGCCCTCTTTCTAGTCACATTTTTATCCACAAGCCCTACCCATAAGGCTGATGTGACAAAGTGAAAAGGCCCCTGCTGTCGTTGTTAGGTGCCACTAAGTGAATTTCCAACTCATAGCAACCTGATGTGACAGAGTAGAGCTGCCCCATAGTGTTTTCTAGGCCCTGGTGTCACAGTGGTTAAGAGCTCTGCTGCTAACCAAGAAGTTGGCAGTTGGAATCCAACAGCCACTCCCTGGAAACCTTATAGGGCAGTTCTACTCAGTCGTATAGGGTCACTATAAGTCAAACTCGACTAGACAGCAATGGGTGTGGATTTGGTTTTAATCTCTACTGGACCAGATACCATGCCTTTCTCCCGGAGCCACTGGGTGGGTTCAAACTGCCAACCTTTCGATTAGTACTTAACCATTGCACCACCAGTACGCCTAAAAAGGCTCCTAGTGTCCCTAATTCCTACAAGGGAGTCACAGGACTGCTTTGAGCTTTGATGGACGCTGATCAAATGAAGAATGTTAATTGGGCAGCTCTGGAAATGTCTCCTCCTACCTCTGATTTTAACAAGGAGAACAGGCCATGAGCTCCTCCAAACCAGAGATTTTCTCTTTATCATAACTCTTCTCTGCCCACACCCCACCCCAGAAGAGTGGGCACTGCAAGCTCCCCACCTTCCCAAAGCAGCCTGCTGCTTTTAACCTGCCATAAAGACCCAGCTGACGCTCTGAAGCTCTGATCCACAGAGACCACCTGGGGTTTGAATGCATGGTACGGGATCATTCCCGTGGCTCCCTGAGACCAGCCTCTCGCCCTTTATTACTGTCAAGGCAAATGCTGTGTTTAGAAATAATATATTTTTCTGGGTGAGTATGATTCCCTGGTAATATTTCTCCATCAAGTTATACTTCTTACTTTGTTTGTATAGCACTGTGGTGCAGTCCTCTCCCACCCTGGAGAAGATAAACCCCTAGCTAGACAGACATCTCTGTACCTACGAACAGGAGAGAAAGAAGAGACTGCAGACTTCAAGAAGTCCTCGGAAGCTCAGCCCTGCTGTGGTGCTGCCAAAGTCTCCAGAGGTGCTGTAAAACACCCTCTCTGCCCTCCAGACCCTCTAGCTCTAGCAGGAGAAGACTCAGGTGTTTCTCAGATATTAGTTTTGATTTCCGTATAAGCAGGACCTGAGACAAGGATTTTGGTCATTGTTATTTGCCATTGAGCTGGCTGCAACTTATGGTGACCCCATGTACAACAGAACAAAATGCTGCCTGGTCCCACTCCATCCTCCTGATCAGTGGCATGCTTGAATCCATTGTTGCCTTCCATTCTAGGGGCCTCATGTTCCAGCACTATACCCAACAGGACTCTGTTACGATCCATAGAATTTTCATTGGATGGTTTTTAGAAGTAAATCACCAGAGCTTTCTTCCTAATCTGTCTTAGTCTGGATGCTTTGCTGAAACCTGCCTACAATGGGTACAAACGTATATTTGAAGGTGACCAGAACCCACAGTGACAGAGCTAGAAACTGAAATAGGGAAGTGAGGCACACCAGTGAAGGGGCATAAATGAGTGACTTACCACTGGACAAGTGGGGCTCAGCTGCAGGGAGCCACTAAGAAACTGCCGAATGTACCTCAGAACTGGTCTTTACAGGGTGAGAAGTCTGTGGAGTTCACCCACTATTGTGGACTGAATTGTGTCCCCCCAAAATAAGTGTTATATATCCTAACCCCTGTGTGGTTGTAGTAGAATATAATTTGGGAATGGGTTTTCTTTGTTATGTTAATCAGGCAGTATTAGTGTAGGGTGTGTCATAAATCAATCTCTTTTGAGATACAGAAAGAGCAGATTGAGCAAGAACAAAGCAAGCAGAGATGGGGGAAGACAGACGCCACATCACATGAAGATCTCCAAGGAACCAAGAAATAGAAGCTGAGAAGAGACAAAGACCTTCCCCCAGAACCCTCACAAAAAGAAAGCCTTTCCCTAGAGCCAGCACCCTGAATTCAGACTTCTGTCTTCCTAAACTGTGAGAAAATAAATTTGTTTGTTAAAGTCACGCACTTGTAATATTACTGTTACAGCAGCACTAGATAACTAAGACTCCCACCAACTCCTCTTCCTCACTGGCTTAAGGTTGTTCATGGGCATTACCAGCACTTCCAGCCTGTCCCCAGGAAGTCCTGCCAAAGAATGTTCTCAGGCAGAGAGCCCCCAGAAGCAGTTGGGCCTGTACAGGAACTGTCTCTGGGACGAGAGGTTGTGAGCAGGACCCTGGAAACTCCTGCTACCTCAGGCTTTCCATGTTTAGAAGCATTTTAGAACATTTCTCTTTCAGGTTTTTCTTCACTTCCTAGAAATGTCTTTCAACAACTCTTAAATAGACGTTGCTTACATAAACCAGTCTATTGTTTCTTTGAAACAAAGATTCAAGGACATAAAACAAAGCCTTCCCCACTAGCGGCCCGAGTTCCGGTCCTCCCTGGAATCTTAATCCAGGGTGCAGAGAGCTCTGAGTAGAGACACTTTGGAAGGTCAGATCTCCCAGTTTTCCATGGAGACAAAGCAGAAAAAGAAATAGAGCAACCTGTTTTGCAATGCTTTGAAGTTCAGATTAAAAGCACAGCAGGGAGTCACACACCCGTTCCCCCTCCTCCCTCCATATCACCTCCAAGTACATGTGGAAAGTGAGCTGGGGAACTGCTGGGGTAAACTGGATCCTAATAAGAAAAAATCTCTCAAGTGACTCTCCTCACACCCATCTGGATACACTGTCCACAGGCCCTGGGCAGAAACAGGCTTTCTTTAAACAACAGAACCATATCAGGGAAAGTTTTCCTGGAATTCAGCCATGGAAAAATTCACCCAACTATCATTTGATACCTTGATCCATGGAGCTCCCCACCTCTCTTGACCACTCTGTAACCCTTCTTAGGGTCTTTGAATAATATCCTGTTTCAACTAAATGCAGCACTGGTCTTTGCCAATGAAGAGGAATTTTCCACAGGCATTACTGCCTCTGTTACATTCTCAAAAGTGACAGGTAATTCTGCATGGAAGATTCCGAGAAAGAAAGAAAAGTCTCCTTATTCCAGTGCTGTAGCTCAAGTTAAGGGTCAACTCTAGATCAAGGAGATGGAGCAGTTCAAGGGTTTTTCTGTACCTACAGCTTTAGAAAGGAGGCCTGGTGGTGCAGTGGTTAAGCACTTGGCCGCTAACCAAAAGGTCAGTGGTTTGAACCCACCAGCCTCTCCACAGGAAAAAGATGTGGCAGTCTGCTTCCGTAAAGATTCCAAACCAAACCAAACCCATTGCCACTGAGTTGATTCCGGCTCATAGCAACCCTATAGGACAGAGTAGAACTGGCCCCTAGAGTTTCCTAGTGGCGCAGTGGTTAAAGAGCTTGGTTGCTAACCAAAAGGTCAGCAGTTCAAATCCACCAGCTGCTCCTTGGAAACCCTCCATTGACAGATAGATGGAAAGTTAGAATTTTACCACTGAACCATCAATGCCCCCAGTGGCATATAATAGGCACTCAGTATTTGGTGACTGAATAAATGAGTATGATAAAGATGTCACTGCTTCTGATTCCTGCACCCATGGCAGGCATTGCTAATCTATTATAATTGTTTTTCATACTGAAACTGAATTATTTTCAGCATAACTCTCCAGACAGCCACAACTAATCTATTGGAGCTCACGTGTGAAAAGAAATGTATTTGCCATACCCAGGCAAGCTCTAAGAATTTTTCACATTCAACTTTTGTAGTAAAGGAAATACTAAAAAGTAAACTATTTACCATCATAGAAGATAAATACAAACATGACTGAGTATTTTATCTTAGCTATATAAGAACCTGGATTTTTATCATGCTGACTCAGGCAAGAAATGCATTTGATCAGTGAAGGCCCCCTAAGATCAGCCTATTTGGAGCCCTATAGGCAAATCCACATTTCTAGATCCCTGTGGAAGCTATCCAATTTCCCACCCCCGAAGACTTAGAAGAAAACCAGCTCAGAGGCACACACCAGTCACTAGACATCTCTAGAAGGAGCCAGTATCTGGGCACTGGTTCATCATCTGGGGGTCATGCTTTCCTACTGAGTTGACACAGGTGAATTCAGGTTAAAAGGAATATCAAGACAGCAACAAAAGGAAAAAGAAATCACAGAAAGGCAGGAAAGTGAGATGGAGAGAGTGGATTTTCAGTACCAACATTTTCAGATCCCCTGGCCAAGCTGCCTGGAAATACTTGGTAGCACTAATCCATGACCCCTTTGTGGAATCCTGAAGACTTTGTCTCAAGTCACAAGTATTAAAGCTCACCAATAAGTTTTTGGAACATCAGCAAAAGAATCCAAGTGAGTGAAATTGCTGTTCTTCATGTTTGGACACAGAGTTACCGGCCATCTTTGGGGTGGCTGAAGACTTGCATTCTTCTGCATGGTGCTCATCAGGCAATCCATGGCCACAACCATCTCTGCCACCATCTGTTGCCATCAGCACCACTTTCTGGCCTGGTGATACACCTAAAGTCTTTGCTATATTAATTTTCTGCTTTTCTGTAAGATGACAACAAATTAAGTGGGTCATTTTCCCGTTACATTTGCAAAGTATTGGGGGACAGATGTCCCCTTCTAGCCAAAAAAGTCAGTTTTCAACAGGGTAGTGTTCATCTACTGTTCATTGTCTCTCAGGTTTGAACCTTGAAATAAATCTTCTAGAAATCTCTGGACATGAAAAGAAATGGACAAGGCTTACAGTCTTAGCAATTGGCTTTGTTGTTGTTATATGCCATGGAGTCGGCTCCCACTCATAGCAACCTTACGTATAACAGAACCAAATGTTGCCTGATCCTGCATCATGCTCACAACAGTAGGTATGTTTGAGCTCATTGTTGCAGCTACTTTGTCAATCCATCTCGTTGAAGGTCTCCCTTTTTTTCACTGAACCTCTACTCTACCAAGCATAATGTCCTTCTCCAGGGATTGGTCCCTCCTGATTGTATTTCCAAAGTAAGTGAGACGAAGTCTCACCATCCTCGCTTCTAAGGACCATTCTGGCTGTACTTCTTCCAAGACAGATTTGTTCATTCTTCTGGCAGTCCATGGTATATTTAATATTCTTCTCCAACACCACAATTCAAACGCATCAATTCTTCTTTGGTCATCCTTTTTCACTGCCCAGCTTTTGCATGCATATGAGGTGATCGAAAATACCATGGCTTAGGTCAGGTGCACCTAAGTCATCAAAGTGACGTCTTTGCTTTTCAAGCTTTTAAAGAGGTTTTTTTTGCAGCAGATTTGCCCAATGCAATACATCATTTGGTTTGACTGCTGCTTCTATGGGATTGATGGTTGATTCAAGTAAAATGAAATCCTTGACAACTTCACTATTTTCTCCATTTATCATGCTTATTGGTCCAGTTGTAAGGATTTGAAAAAAACAAAAGCCTTTATTTGTTCCAATAATTGCCAGGAGACCTTAACTGCTACTCATGCTGGCTTCAATTAAATTCCCCATGGCAGTGTATTAATAAATTAGTGAATTTAACAAGAGCCCAGGGATCTAAGAATCAGAGAAGTTGTTGTGGAAGAAGGGCAGAGGGCCTCAGTTAATGGCTCCCTAGTGCTGAAAGGTCATACCCACAAGAACTTTCCTGCTGGGAAAACATGGACTGTCTTAGGCTGGTTCTCTAGAGAAGCAAAATCAGTAAAGTGTATAAATATGTATATAGAGAGATTATATCAAGGAAACAGCTCACGTGATTGTAGAGGCTAGAACGTCCCAAGTCTGTGGATCAGGGTAGAGGCCTCTCCCAAGTCACACAGCCGCAGAAGCTGGCAAGCCCAAGATCAGCAGATCGGAGAGCAGGGCTCCCACTCACAGGCTGTGCAGATCGCCGAATCCAAGGTTCAGCAGATAAGCTGACAACTCAAGTCCCAAAAACGGGAGATGAGACGTCAGGAAGCAGCTGCAGGATCCAGAGAGAGCAAAAAGCCAGAACGTCTGCTTATATACAGATGCGGGCCACACCCCCAAGGAGACTCCCTTTCATCTGATTGGCTACTCAGAGTATATTCAATCATGGGAGTGATTACATTAAAACATGGAGAATCATGGCCCAGCCAAGTTGACACACAATCTTAACCATCCCATGGACCAAATGCAATTACTTGTCCCCTATCAGCTTACCATGCTTTTTTGACTAATATAAAGTTTCTTCTGAATAGGAAACATAAGAGACAAAATGCTAACTTGCCCACCCTGTTTAAGAGAGTCTTAACAAAAGAAAACTATTTCTTAGCACCATTTGGACCACAAAGGTGTTCCTGTCTGTGGCAGAGACAGCTTACTGTCCACTAAAGATTTTACTCCCCTACATAGTGTAGAGTTGTTCTTGGGAAGTGGCTGACCAGCTGGGGACTACTCATCAATCTCATAATCAGAGAATTTATCATAAATGTGGAGGATCATCAATTAATGCTCAGCCAGTTCAAGAAATTGTTCCTTGTTATGGATTGAATTGTGTCCCCAAAAAGTCATGTTGAATTCCTAGCCCCTGTACCTGTAAATATGACCCTGTTTGGAAATATAGTTTTGTTTTGTTATGTTAATGAAGTCACGCTAGAGTAGGGTAGGTCCTAAACTTAATCTCTTCTGAGTGGTGTCTTATAACAGCAGAATAGACACAGGCACACACACAGGGGAAGAGGCGATGTGAAGATCCGTCTATAAGCCAAGGACTGTCAAGGAATGCCCAGAGCTACCGACAAGGAAGGACCCTCCCCTAGAGCCGATGCCCTGATTTGGACTTCTGGCCTCCAAAATCTGAGACAATAAATTTCTGTTCTTTAAAGCCACCATCTGTGGCACTTTTTTTTTTTTTTTTTTGTTACAGCAACACGAGGAAACTAAGACACTCCTCTTGCAAAGGGGAATTTATATGACTAATTCCAAAGCCATATGAGTGGAATGGATGTGGTTAAAAAGCAGCAGTGCCTTCTCTACTTACTTGCTGTTCTCTGATTTTCTAGCTGGGTATTCCCTGATTTGATGGCAAGGACATGTTGGAAGCCATGTGTTAAAGATAACAAAGTGGCTGTCATCCTGGATCCCTGAATGACTACGTGAAGTAGAACCATCCCACTTTCAGCCACCAGGAATTCCTGCGTTGGACTGTTATGTGAGGAAGAAATATAAATTTTGTATTAAATTACTGGCGGTTGTTGTTATAGCAGCTACCTTGCTCTAACTAACCCATTATCCTTGATTAGAGGAGTGGGAGAGAGACCAATCTTTACTCTCCTGGTAAACACCAGCACACCTCTACCCCATATCCCCACCAGCAAGCTCTAAACAGCCCCAGCATTCATGATTATCTTCCACAATCCCTTTGATCCAGATTTATTTTTGTTTCCAGGCGTATATTATATCTGTAACTGACAACTCGAAACCAGATGGCTCCACCCACTGGAGGAGTGGGGGCTTTATTAGTCTGCATTTGCATAGCCTCTGTTTGTAAGACTGCCAACTTGCCAAACACCTTTGCCTTTTTCCTTAGCACACATCTTGCCATCTTTAGACATTAATTTTGTGATTCTAACCTTTTCAAGTATACATACACTCAGTTCTCCAGGCTACAAGTAATAGAGTCTGATGCTTTCTGAGTGGCCTGAATGTGTTATCTCAAACACAACTTCATACATGGTCAAAAAATGTATCTCCAAAGCATGCTTACATAGGACTCTTAACCATCCCCTCTTCTACCCTCCACCCTACTTTCAAGATCATAATTTTGTGCCTAACTGCTGAGTTCTCAGGAGGCAAATTCATGCAAGCGAAGCCCTTCCTTACTAAGCAGTAGCTCCAAGCTGCCTAGAAGCTTTGCTGAGCTGTGATAGTGTAATTGTCCCATAAAGAAAGTGGTGTGCTGGAGTCCACTCCCACATCTTGAGAGAGCTGATTGTGCACAACTCTTCCCAACTCTGCCTTCAGTGATACCACATTAACAAAAAAACCAAACCAGTAGAACTTCCCTGTAGGGTTTCCAAGGAGCAGCTGGTGGATTCAAACTACTGACCTTTTTGTTAGCAGCCAAGCTCTTTAACCACTGAGCCACCAGGGCTCCAATATCACATTGGGAGTTTGAAATTGGCCATGGTAGAAGTATTTACACCATGGAAGCTGGCGCACACTACAAATCAGGGCCTTTTTTGTTGTTGTTGTTCCAGAGAACTGATCGTTAAATACATACCAGCACACCACTCTGTGAAGGAGAAGGCTGCAGAACTGCCCAGGAATTGGTGGAATGAGTTCTGCCCAGCTCTTCTTTCCTTCACAAAGAGGACATGACCATAACACCAATCTCCAGGGCAGTGACAATGCCCTATTGGGTATACTCAGTGACAGCTGTCTGGGCCTTCTGAGTTTGATGAGAAAGGAAACCAACAGACAGTGACCTTCCATGACAAGTGATGGACACAACATTGAACCACTGCAGACAAGTGGGCTTCAAGGGTTGGATGCATCATTTTGGATGCCACAAAATAGATCCTACCTCAGTCATCATATTCTAGTGACTTGCTCTGCTTTTCACCTGGGCACCTTGGCCAGGTTTTGAGGCAAGAGGAAGAAAGAAGAAGACTAAGCTTATTGACAGGATATCAAGTACTGTGCTAGGCATTTTACATAGGTAAATCCAGTAGACTCTTCACACAGTGCTCCTCATAGGTATTATTATACCCATTTTTCAAATGAGGAAAATGAAGCTACAGAAGGTCAGAAGAGTCACTAGCCTAAGGTCACGTGGTAGCAAGAAGTCCAGATATGGATCCGGGTATGTCTGACTCTAATGTCCACACTATTTGCATCATACTACATTGCCAATAAGCTTTGTTTCACTTATCTGTGGAACCATGATAAAAGAACCAGCCACCCTCCCTCATGGGAAATCAATGACAAATCTGTTGGCTTTTTTAATAACAGCTTTATGGAGATATAATACATATATCATAAAATTCACCCTTTTAAGGATATAATCCAGTGGTTTTTAGTACATTCACAGACTTGTACAACCATCACCACTATCTAATTCTGGAAAATTTTCATCACCCCAAAAAGAAACGCCATACTCATTAGCAGTCACTCCCCATTTCCCAGCACCCTCCAGTCCCCAGCCCTAAGCAACCACTAATTTAACTTTCTGTATCTATGGATTTACTTATCCTGGACATTTCATATAAGTGGAATCATTCAAGACATGTCCTTTTGTGTCTGGCTTCTTTCATTTAGCATATTAACAACTCTGTTCTAAAGTTCATGGAGTTCTGTAGATGAAATCCACTAAGTCTAAAGGCAAACATACTCGGTTTTTTCTTATATACCAGTAAGCAACAGAAGGCAATGAACATGAAGTATTGGCATCAGTGTGCTTTTTATTCAACTCTATATTGGAGCCCTGGTGGCACAGTGGTTAAGAGCTGCCAAAAGGTAGGCAGTTCGAATCCACCAGCCACTCCTTGGAAACCCTATGGGACAATTCTACTGTGTCCTATAGGGTTGCTATCAGTCGGAATTGACTCGATGCAATGGGTTTGGTTTTTTGATTTATTGTGTCAGACACAAAATAAACAAAATCCCTGCCCTCTTGGAGATTATATTATAACGGGGAAAAACAGATAAAAAAGAAAAAACATAATAAACAAATAAGCAACATAGTATATTAAAAACCAGTTGCCATCGAGTTGATTCCAACTCACAGTGACCCCATGTTTGTCAGAGTAGAACTGTGCTCCATTGGGTTTTCAGTGGCTGATTTTTCAGAAGTAGATCACCAGGCCTTTCTTCTGAGGCATCTCTGGGTGGAGTCAAACTTCCAACCTTTTGGTTAGCAGCCAAGTGCATTAACTGTTTGCATCACCCAGGGACTCCTACATAGCATATTAAAAACAAAAACAAAAAAAACTCATTGTCTTCAAGTTGTTTCCGACTCGTAGTCCTATAAGGCAGAGTAAAACTGTCCCACAGGATTTCCAAGGAGAGGCTGGTGGACTCAAACTGCCAACGTTTTGGTTAGCAGCCCAGCTCTTAACCACTGTGCCACCAGGGCTCCAATAGACCAGCAGTCCTAAACTCTTTCTCTGTCACTCCATGATAGGTGTCTCTTCCTCAATGCCAGGCTCCCTTCCTGTCTGAAATTCTGAACTGGGAAGAATATAAGAGAGGAAAGACATTCCTCCTCCTCCCTTCCCAGATCTTATCTCTTGCTCCGAGTGCAGCATTGAAAATGTGATCACCCCCAGCCCAGGGCAGAAGTGCCCTGCTCCATCCTCTGTGCCCCTCGTCCCACCTCCAAGCCACACCCACACGTTTTATCAAGGACTTGCAGGATTTCTTGCCAAACATTTCAAGGCATAATATTTGGCTTGGTCTGAAGCGTCCTGGAGCCTGGTGAGCTTTCCCCTACCTTCCGTGTCATGCCATTATACAAACAACTGTCTACTTTAGCTTTCCTGCTGCTCTTGTTTCTAAAACACTAACCCCCTTCCCTTTTTTTTTTTTTAATCTAGAATTTATTCTTGTAACTAGAAACATTACAACTTTTCCTCACAGGTAGCCTCACCGACTCAAACACCAACAAACGTTAGGGCATAAAAATTCATGCCTATCCCACAGAAATCCCAGTTTGCTTCCACCAAAGCTGTGTATATAATTCACCATGGTTTCTTTAATAGCCTTTTCATATTATAAAAGTATGTCATGAGAGAGAAAATAAAAAGCACAGATTAGAAAAGGTAAAATCACCCTCTGTGGTAGGCAGCCTCTAAGATGGTCCCCATGGTCCCTGCCTCCTGGTATTCATGCCCTTGTATAGTCCACTCCCCCTGACCATGGACTAGACCTAGTGACACACTTCTAATGAATACAAAATGGCAAAAGTCATGAGATGTCACTTCTGAGATTAGAAAAGTTAACATAGCAGGCCTGAGACTGTTACCCTTACTTAGAAAGACCAGCTTGCAAGGCTGGCCTTGCTGGCATCTAGGAACTTGGATTTGGATAAAGTCTCCACCGCTCCCAGAACTGACAAGAAGGGCTCACTGTGCCTAAATTGTTTGCATCAAAAATATGGCTTACGCTGAACGCCTGTTTTCCTTCTAGGAGTGTAGAATTCTGAGTGCCTATATGACCAGCACTCAATAAAAACCCTGGGCACTGAGTCTATAATAAGCTTCCCTGGTAGACCACAATTCACAATTCAGTATTGTTATAACTCATTGCTGGGGAATTAAGTGCATCCTGTGTGACTCCGTGGGAGAGGACTCTTGGAGGCTTATGTCCGGTTTCCTACAACTTCGCCTTATGCACCTTTTGCTTTTGCTGATTTTGCTTTGTATCCCTTTACTGTAATAAATCATAGCCATGAATATGGTTATATGCTGAGTCCTGTTAATCCTCCTAGCAAATCATTGAACCTGGGGACTTCAATACATTAGTCTACAAAAAGACTGTAACTTTTATTTTTCCCTCCATCTCCCTGTCTCTCTTTCTCAGCCCTCATTTTAGGGGAAGCAAACTGCCATGTTGGTAGTAGCCCTATGGAGAGGCCCCCTTGGCCAAAACTAATGTCTCCAGTAAACAGTCAACAATAGCCTGACCCTTGCTAGCAGCCATATGAGTAAGCTTAGAAGTAGAACATCCTTGGATGGTTAATTTTATGTGTTAACTTGGCTAGGCTATGGTGCCCAGTTGTTTGATCAAACACTAGTCTAGATGTTGCTATGAAATATTTACATGTGATTAGCATTTAAATCAACTGGCCTTAAGTAAAGCAGATTACCATCCATAATGTGAGTGGGGCTTATCCAATCAATTGAAGGTCTTAAAAGCAAAACTGGGGGTTTCCCAAGGAAGAATTCTGCCTCCAGACTACAAATAGACACTTGCCAGAATTCCTCGTGCTCCCCTGCTGACTGACCTACCAATATGGGAATTTGGGACGCAAGACTGCCAGAACTTCTGGCCTGTTGTCTGACCTACAGATTTGGACTTGCCTGCCCTCATAATTGCATGACCCAGTACATCCATATATATATATATATACACATATATATCTTACTGATTCTGTTTCTCTAGAAAGTCCTAAGACATTTCCCCAGTTGAGCCTTGAGGTGACCAAGACCTAGTTACCACCTTGATTCTGGGCTTGTAAGAGACCTAGAGCCTAAGGCACCTAACTAAATCTCACCTAGATTCTTGACCCACAAAAACTATGAGATAATAAATATTTATTGTTTTAAGCTGCTAATGTTTGGGGTAATTTGTTACACAGAAATAAATAACTAATATAACTTCATCTAGAGACAATTATTGTTTATATTTTAGGGCATATCTTTTTAGGGATTTTTTACCTCGTGGTGTAAAATAAGTGTTCTAGTTGAAACTAAATTCCAAATTTTTTTTAAACACTATGGTAAAAAGCAAAAGTGTAGGGTAGAGTTACAATATTTCTTTTTGTCATTATGAGCAGTTTTTGCATTCCAGGATGTTGTTGTTGTTAGGTGCTATGGAGTCGTTTCTGATTTATAGGACCTTATGTATAACGGAATGAAATGGTGCCCAGTCCTGCACCATCCTCACATTCATGTCTATGTTTGAGCCCATCATTGCAACTACTGTGTCAATCCAGAATGGTAGCTAGTGTTTCTCTTTAGGTCAAATCGTCCCTTTGTTCTGGGGAGTATGGGAAACAGAAGAAAGATCTTTTTCACGGCCTTTTGGTCATGCAAACGTAAGGTAAAGATCTCGTTGTGAAATGAGGAGGTTTCAGACACCAAGTTAAATCTCTCAGCATAATTAGGTAAATGTTATTACCCTCAGTGTGGGTGGAATTAATTTCTACAAATTACACTTCCTTTTACAAAAGCTGTTGTCCCCCTCTCTGTGGTCTCAGAGGGACTGGTGGCAAGGACTCCTGTGAGAGGAGATAGCTTAAGGACACTATTGTGAGGGGGTAATAAGCTAGTCCTTGCAAAATGGCGACCAGCTGGAGGATAGGGAGGGAAACAGCCAACAGGAGACACGGAGGGGAGACTTGCCCAAACATAAATTTTCTGGGAGCAAGCATATCTGGTATCCAATTTTAAGTTTTCTTTTCTGGCTTTGCAATTCTCATATATTGTACACAAGCACTCAGGAAAGTTGTATTAAACATCACAGCTTAGTCTTACCTGTTTTTGGAGAGTTAAGAGGACCAATAGCTGTCCATGTTTCTGCAAAGCTACATGAGGGAGTAGTATTAGCCTGGAGCTGGAGAAGTTGGCTTCAAATGGGCAAGAGATCACCTGCAGGGGAGTAAAGTGCCAGGTGATGAGAGACAGCCCAGATGGAGATGTGGGTTATGTAGACATTCCTTAGAGATTCCCAGAAACACTTCAGGAGGGTAATCTGCTAGAAGAAAAGACTTGTTGCAATCAAGCTAGATAGCTGCTAGAGCCACAGGATGTGAACATTAAAGGCAGTGTATCCCCTTGTGGTTAGAAGAAGCTGAAAAATCAAAATTATACACATTTATTTTTATAACTAATTGCAGTCATGGTGAACACACTGTGTGAGGTCTGCTTAATTCACTTAGCAATATGTTGTGTCCTTAAACATTGTTCTATAACGGCTCCTAAGTAGTCTATCAGATGGGAAAACCTTAATTTATTTTACCAATTTCCTATTTTGGGATATGAAGGTCATTTCCAAATTTTCACCATTCTTATAAACAACGCTGCCATAAATATCCTTACAGCTAAATCTCTGTCTAAAACCATCATGGCATCTTTAGAATGCAATGCAGGGATGTAATTGTTAGACCAAAGGATATGTACGTTTTATGAGTGCTTGATGCGTTTTGCCAAATTGCTTTCCAAAAAGTTCTGCCAATTCAAACTTCTTCTAATAGGAGCTGAGAGTATACTTTGACCCACCACTTAGCCAAACCAGGTAATTATCTTTTTTTCGTTTTTACATGATACACATGCATGTTCTTATACTTGAATGAGTATATTGCACCGTGAGAGAGAGATGGGAATGTAACCAGAAACAGAAAGTTACATACTGCCCACCTCGGTTACTCTTCTCTGAGGTAGCCTACAAGCGTAGGTTATGTTGGCTACAAAAGCCTGTTTATTTTGCATTTAACATTTCTAACTCATTTACACTCAGTAAAAAGAAGTTTTCTTTTGCCAAAAAAAAAAGAATGTTAACAGTGAATGAGGCCTATATAAGTTTTAGAAAAGGAAAGAAAACGCTTATCTAGCTAGTGAGGTGATTACTGCTACTGGTAAGTAGGGAAACACTGTTTTTAAAACTGGGCTTTTGTGACAAAAGAACCAGAATGGAAAATGTTCCATTTTTATGTCATCTCCCATGTCAGACAGAGTTCTCTTTGTTTTTGCCATGTTCAGTCCCTGTAAAAAACTTACCTAATATGCAGCTTTGGGAGAAAAAGAGCATGGTCCCGGATAGGAAACAGTGTCAGAACCGGTGGATTTTATTATTTCCTCATTTACTGATGATCCCCATTCCTTGTAGAGGGAATGAAGACCATACTTAAATATAAAATGTCACCAATTTGAGAACCTTGAAATAAGAAGTCATTTCTGCAAAAATGTATTGAATGAATGTTACCTATCTTGTTGTAGAGGAGAGGAGAGGTGACAACAAATGAGGAACAGTCACAGACTCCACCCTCAGGAGCTTCCCATCTAGTAGCAGGGTGAGCACACACACAGCCAACACCACCACCTCAGAGTGAAGATGAACAGAGGTGTGAGAAACCATGCTGAGCAGCAGCAAAGAAGGAGTGATAGAATCACCAGAGAAATAAAGACAGGCTCAGAGAAGAGATGGCGTTTGACCCCACCTTGGAGAGAAGGGAGAGGCTGCAGAAGGTGGAGAGCAGGTACAGAGAAGAGCTCTGACAGACTGAGTAAACAGCCAGAGTCAAGGAACCGAGCACATAAATGGATGCACGGGGCATAGACCAGGCCACATAGAGGGATATAATGAACACAAGTTTGAAAAGAAGGTTGATGTTGTTGTTAGTTGCTGTCGAGTCGATTCCAACTCATAGCAGCCCCATGTGTGCAGAGTAGAACTGCCCCATAGGGTTTTCAAGGCTGTGACCTTTCAGAAGCAGATGGCCAGGCCTGCCTCCTGAGGTGCCTCTGGGTGGGTTCAGATGAGAAATGAGAGAAACTCTGAAGAGGCAGGTGATCAATGCACATTTGTAACCACCATATTCCAACAGAATGAAGCTTTGAATAAAAAGGTCAAGCAATCTCCACCAATATCAGTTAGAAAGTTCCAAGACAGTAGAAAAGAAAATCTGGTGGAATATACACCACAGTATAAAACAGTTACCATGGGAGACGGGGGGTTTTTGAGTCTTGTATGTTGGTGTGATGCTAAACAGGTTTCAATGGAACTTCCAGGCTAAGACAGACTAGGAATAAAGGCCTGGCAATATATTTCCAAACAGCAGCCAATGGATCACAATATTTTTATCCACAACTGATCACGGGGATGGTTCAGGACAGGCAGTGTTTCCTTCTGTTGTGCATGGCGTTGCCATGAGTCAGGGGCAGCTGACAACAACAAGAAGGGGGGAATTTTACATTCTGCATCAAATATTCTGAAATGTTTGGATTTTTTTATAACACATATTTATTACTTTTAAGCAGAAAAAGGTAAAGACTAAAAAGGGAACAAGATATAAACTAGCATGTGCGGTATCTCACCTTCATAAGATGATATACCACTATGTGGATATATGGATAAAAGGAAATCTTGAAAAGATGCCAAAAGCTACAAGCATTTGATCCAGAAATTTACTGAAATATTTACTTGCTTCTTTCTTTGTATTTTGTCCTTTATGTTTTGATTTAATCTTTTAAATTGAACAAATATGATTTTCTCCAAAAATAAGGTCATTGGCATTAAAGTCTAAGAATAAAGGCCTCCTATTCTCTGGTGTCTTGGTCATCTAGTGCTGCAGTAACAGAAATGCCACAAGTGGGTGGCTTTAACGAACAGAAATTTATTCTTTCACAATTTAGGATGCTAGAAGTCCAAATTCAGAGTGCCAGCTCCAGGGGAAGTCTTTCTCTCTCTGTCAGCTCTGGGGGAATATCCTTGTCACCAATCTTCCCCTGGTCTAGGACCTTCTCAGTGCAGGGATCCTGGGTCCAAAGGACGCACTCCACTCTTGGCTCTTCTCGCTTGATGGTAATGAGATCCCTGTCCTCTGTGCTTGATTCTGTCTTTTATAACTCAGAAGAGATTAACTCAAAATACAACCTAATCCTGTAGATTTCGTCCTGCCTCATTAACATAACTGTCTTTAATCCTGCCTCATTAACATCATAGAGGTTAGGATTTACAACACGTAGGATACATACATCAGATTACAAAATGAAGGACAACCATACAATACCAGCAATGCCAAGCTGACACTCATCTTGGGGAGAAACCATTCAATCCATAACATCTGGTATTCTTTTCTCCTCCAAGGTCAACAATTACAAAGCTGACGTTCATCGTTGATGCTCTTAATATTTTTCCACTGCTTAAAACTCTTAATTCATTCCAAAAGGACCCAAGCAAGGCAAACGAGCTATCCATGTAACACAAGCGCATTCTAGATGTTATTTGTCACCCTAGCAAATTTCATCCTAAAATTACGTGATGAACTGTGCAGGACAGGCAAAAAAATGTCTCCAGCTTTTATTCTCTCACTCACAATTCCACTCGTCTTCTTCTTTCCCTACACCATGCTGAATTATTTCACCTACCCCTCTGAAAAATGAGCTAATTTTGTACCAACGACTGCATTTTCTGTGTTTAATTTTTTTCTTACTGGCAAATCTCACACACACAGAAGCATAAATGTCTTTGTTTCTTCAATCACACTCACCTCTTCTTATTACATCTAATTTTCTTCCCAAAGAAAACTGTGCTTAACTAGAGGTGGTAGCCACATTTTTACCACTTTTTGGACTCATTTTTATGAGAGATTGTATAAATCTTTCCCAAAGTACCCCCACTTCCCTAAGAGAAGCCCTCACACACTAGACAGACAAGGTTAATGGAGGCAATGTTGACAAGGGGAGGCAAAGCTCTCCGATTAAGAGATCTTGCCCGAGAACAGAGCAGGGTGCCCTCAGGCATAGGCTCAGGATGAAGCTCATCTCATCTTTGTTGTTGCTATAAATTGTTTGTTAATTGTTAACATGGGTAGATGTCCTTCTAAGGTGCATTTGGTGGGGGGGGGGATGTGAACTTTGACATTTTGTGCCACCTCCTATAATGCCTTGAGAAGGGAACAACATCACTTCTATGATGTTCTTGCCAAAATGAATAACCTGAATTTAATTATGAGGAAGCATCAGACAAAGCCATACTGAGGGACATTCTACAAAATAACTAGCTGGCACTCTTCAAAACCACCAGCCGTCTGTCAGTTTGTCATACTGTGGTAGCCTGCATTTTGCTGTGATGCTAGAAGCTATGCCACTGATATTTCAAACACCAGCAGGGTCACCCATGGTAGACAGATATCTGTGGAGCTTACAGACTAGGAAAAAAAGGCCTGGCAATCTACTTCTGAAAATTAGCCAATGAAAACTCTATGGATCACAATAGAATGTTGTCCAATATAGCTCTGGAAGATGAACCCCTTTAGGTTGGAAGGCACTCAAAATACACAGTGGCCACAACAATGGACTTGAGCTTACCAATGATGGTAAAGATGGCACAGGACTAGATCATGAGTCGGAGTCAACTAAATGGCACCTAACAATAGCTCTTCAAAAATGTCAAGGTTATGAAAGACAAAGGAAGATGGAGGAGCTGTCCCTGGTTAAAGGAGGCTAAGGAGATACAATATGAATACAATGTGAGATCCTGAATTGGATCCTGGACAAGAAAAAGGACATTAGTAGAACAACTGGAGAAACTTGAATGAAATCTGTACATTAATATCTACAATATCATATCATATAGTATCATATCAATGTTAATTTCCTGTTTTTGATCATTGTACTATGGTTAATATTTGGAGAAGCTGAGTGCATGAGTATAAGGAATTCTTTGTACTATTCTTCAAACTTTTTCATTAGCCTGAAATTATTTCAAGATAAAAAGTTTTAAAAAATTTTCACTAATGTAAATGTTCATTACTTGAGGGATGACTGTTTTTTCCTTGAGAAGCCAGGGGACAGAGGTGGTACCTTGAAGAAGGAAGGAAGGGAATGGAAAAGGAGGAAAGAACAGTCATCCCAAGCAGGATCCCAGGCATGGAACCTTCCTCCCCACCTTATTCCTCAAAAGGAATCTATGCTAAGTCCCATTCCTTCAGGAACCTGTCAGGCTGATTGGATTTAATCTAATAAACCAATCTGAGTTGGGGTATTAGCAGTTAATGATTGCTCTGGACTGGCCATTTGAAACAGCTTTGCCTTTCAGGCAAAGATGAGAGAGAACCTTGTGGGAATTTCACACACGCTGCAGAACCAAAGGAGTGATATTTGAACAAGGGGTAAGCGATACCCTGTTCAAATGTTCAGATCACACAAAAGGCCACAAAAATCAGAATTTTCAAGTACAGCCTGAGGCAGAAGTGCTCACACCGGCTTATGAATCAGGATCACCTGCGAGTTTTTAAAAACTTCTGATTCCTGTGCTCCCCTATAGGCCTACCAAATAGAAGCTCCTTAAGTGGGGCTCAGGGATCTGTGTTTTAAAAATTGTCCTGAAGACCTAATGCAGTCAGCCTAGAAAGAGAAGGCTGCAATCTGCAGGAAAAGGACAACCCAAGGATTCCCCAGGACAGAACAGACTCTGAAAGAGGAAGCAAGAAAAATCTTAAAAGAATGGGCACATGAAACAGATTCCATGGCCATGTTTTGAGGGCCACTATAGTATGACCCTGGGGCCCTGGTGGTGCAGTTGTTAATAGCTCAGGCTGCTAACCAAAGGGCTGGCAGTTCAAATCCACCAGCTGCTCCTTGGAGACCCTATGGAGCAGGTCTATTCTGTCCTATAGGGTTGCTATGAGTCAGAATTGAATCAACTCAACAGCAATGGGTTTGGTGTCTTTTAATAGTACCACCCAGTCCTGAGGGAGTACGTGATGCAGCTCTCACTGAAACCTCACAAAAGTCTTGGGGGAGGGGTCCTGGGCCCATTTTATAGAAGACAAAACTGAGA
Organism: Trichechus manatus latirostris; assembly: GCF_000243295.1. Taxonomy (NCBI): domain Eukaryota; kingdom Metazoa; phylum Chordata; class Mammalia; order Sirenia; family Trichechidae; genus Trichechus; species Trichechus manatus. The sequence continues at coordinate 7,632,660 of NW_004443946.1, read as the reverse complement.
CTCTGGATTTCAGTAACTTGCTCAAAGTCTCTAAGTAATGCTTCCAAGAATCAACAAAGAAGACAATCTTTGGGAGTCTTTTTCCTACCCTTCAAGGGCTGTGGAAAAAAAGATAGGATGAGGGCTGCTCCCTTCTTTTCCAGGGACACTGCCCCATAATCTTTTCAAGTCTTATTGGTACCAGTGACTCCAGTGGATCTTCTGTCTTTAGATCTCTCTAGACCAACATGGGTACCAGTATTTACGACCATGGTCCCCTACCTTCAGAGGGCCCAGGTAAGCCTCTCCAAGAATTCCTCATCATGTTGAATTATGATGACAGCACAGGGTGAGCCTGTGGGTCCTGCAGCTCAACAAACCTCCAGCTGGCTAGTCTCCTTATAGTATCCCCTGTCTTTGCACATGGCATCAAGAAAGGGAAGTATCCCTTTTCCCCATGGTGAGAGATCAGCCCCTCACCACTCACATGGCCTGAGAGCTAGGAAGATCCCCTCCCCTTGCCTGCCTTATCCTTTTTCCATATAGACTGGTGGGAGGGCAGTGGGCAACAGCAGGCCTGGTCCTGCTGCTTCTTGGTAAGTTTGGCACAGGGTGTGTGGCCTGAATCTTGGTAGCACATTGGTGGCTCTCTTTACTGTGTGACCAGACTTGGCAATTAGCTTCTTGTTTCAGATGTGGGCCTTGGCCGCTACTCAAGACAATAGAACAAATCCCACCGTATTATAACGAATGGATAAATGAATGAATGAATGAACTTTGGCATCAGATAAACTTGGGCTCAAGTCTTGGCTCCTTCATTTACTCACTGTGTAAGTCACTCAACTTTTTAACTCTAAATTGTGTTCCTTCTGTTTTGGCTCCTAGAAAACCTAGAGCCAAATTTATGGCTGTCTCTAATGACTCGACCAGTGCGGTGTGCATTTCTGGGAGGCTTACTACTCCTTACTGCTTTTCCTTCACTTCACCTCTCTCAATCAAGTTTTTATTGTTTTCCTTTTTAATTGTAAGCTCTCTTGTTAACTACCTTAAATCCCTCAAAGAACAGAAGGGAGCAAAATAAATAAACGTAACTTCTCTGTGACTATGTTTCCTTATCTAGAAAATGATGATAAGAATTCCTACTTTACGGGATCATGGGAGGATAAATTAAGTCAGGCCTGTGGAATGTGCCCAGCAGAGTGCCCAGAGCAGGGCAGAGCCTCCCTGCAAAATGGGTCCTTCCCCCTTCTCCGCCAAGCCTAAGGACCTCAAGACCCAGATAGCATTTCATGGAGAAACATTTCTTATTGATAGCTTTTGGCCAGAATAGATCATTAGAGCATGGGCTTGTTGGACAATATTGGGCAGATGGTCTATATAAGACAGGCACATAGTAGGGGAGGGGAAGATAATGCTTCCACTGTGGACCCAGGTGAGCCCCCCTGTGGGTACATGCTGTCCCAGTCTCCCCATTTAATCATGTCATCATAACACAAAAGTCATAACAAGTTTCTCCTCCTCCTGTTTATTGGTGTTTTCAATACTAGTTAACCTTTTTGGCATCAGCTTGTGAATCAAAAAAGCCAAACCAGTTGCCATCAAGTCAGTTCTGACTCATGACAATGCCATGTGCTTGAGAGTAGAACTGCACTCCGTAGGGTTTTTTGGACCATGATCTTACATAAGCAGATTGCCAGGTCTTTCATCAGGGGCGTCACTGGGTAGATTCAAACCACCAACCTGGTGGTTAGTAGCAAAGAGCAAACCATTTGCATAACCCAAGCACCTATACTAGTTAACCTTTTTGTCATCAGCATATGGGTTGTCGTTACTAGTTGCCATTGAGTGGATTCTGACTCATGCCAACCCCACAGGTGCAGAGTAGAACTGCTCCATGGGATTTTCAAGGCTGTGACCTATTAGAAGCAGATCACAAGGCCTATCTTCCAAGGCACCTCTAGTGGGTTCAAACCACCAACCTTTTGGCTATAAGGCCCAAAATTCCTTCTACTCCAGGTCACAAGGTAGAAGGTCCTGGAACTCTTGGAGCTGGCCCTCTTGTTCTTTCTGGTAATGACATGAAGGGAGATGGTGGGGAAGAATTTCTGCTTGATTTTGCTTTTAAGCAAATGGGCAGTGCTAAGAGAAGAGGTGGGCAGGAGGGAGTGGAGAAGACAAAGTGTTAGCTTTGGTGCAGTGCACACAGTGTGGTTTGGGAGTTGGGAGGTTCCTCTGAGTTCCTTTTCTCATAAAAGCTCACAAAGCCTTGGAATGAAAACACTCCTCTCTGCCCACAGCTCTGCACTAACGGGTGCTATCCTAAAACATACTGGCCCAGACTTCACCTGTGGTCATCTATGAGGCCCTTCCATCTCACCCAGCCCTGTCAGTCACCCTAGTTTCAGGAAAAGCCTGAATAAACAGATGAATCAAGCCCCACATTGATGGAAAAACTTTATAGGTTTTTGTTTCCAACTCATTAAGCTCGTTTTGGTGGGGAGGGCTAGGATAAATTTTCCTTTCATCCAGAATACAGTTGAAATCTTTTCCTCTGTGATGTGATCCTCTGCCTTTTGCAATGCTACAAATACAAACTAAGAGGGCGCATCAATGACACAGGCAGCAAGAGGCAGTCAAGGCCCCCAATGATGCTATGCAGCTAGCAGGGATTTTCCCATATGGCATCAAGGCTAGCCTGGGCTTTATGGTAGAAAAACAACCTACCCATTTAAAGAATTATCACTTAATCATGTCAGCATATCAGGGGCTTTATAAATATGTAAGGTCACTTTTGGGTGAGCCTAAGCTATCTCTGCATGGAAAGTAAGCCAAAACACGTGTTAACCCTAAGGACTGGTGGTACAGCAGAAAGCCTTATAGGAACACATATGACATAAATGACAGAAGAATTCTTAGGCAGCTCTGGGCTGTAACATCAACGGGGGTCCTGGTGACATCATAAAACTTAAGACCGATTTCAAGTGGCTTGTAGGGTCAGCAGAACCCCAAACAAGAATTATGGGCCATCATCATTCAAAGCCCAGTTGGGCTGCAGTTTGCTGTTGCCATTAGCCATGGGGAGCCTACCAGATGAGATTTTTTTTAAATTACACTCACCTAGGTCTTCTAGTTTGCACATTATTTTTTAGCACTTGACATTTATAAAACCACAAGGCAGCTCACCATTCTCATGGGCTCTGCTTTCAAGTTGGGGAAACTTAAACGCCAGAAGAGCTAGCCACTTTCCTGGGCTTATACTACAGCCTCTGAATTCTGTCTCTGTGCTTGGAGTATGGGAACCTCTGAGTCCTTGGAGAAATCTGAGAGCAATGAAAGGAGATGTTGACTCCCGATGTTGGAGCAGAGACAAACTCATCTGGTGATATGTAAGCGTTAAAGAAATGAGGAAGAACACCCTGTGCAAGGGCTGTGAGGCCCAAGCAGGTGACTGACAGAGCTAAAGAGTCCTTTAAGAAAGGGACAGGCAAATACTTTTCTGGAGTGGTTGAGGCTCAGATCGCCTAGAGTTTGAAAACCATGCATATCACCTTTTCAAGAGTCTCATAAGTCCATGGCTAAAATCAGTGGTAGAATTCTCACCTTCCATGTGGGAGACCCAGGTCTGATTCTGGCCAATGCATCTCAAGCACAGCTATCACCTGTCCATCAGTTGGTATGATGATGAACAGGTGTCGGTGGAGCTTCCAGACTAAGACAGACTAGGAAGAAAAGTCTGGCAACCTACTTCCAAAAAATCAGTCAGTGAAAGCCCTGTGAATCACAAGGGTCCAATCCACAACCAGTTATGGGGATAGCACAGGACTGGGCAGCATTTCGTTCAGTTGGGCAGGGGGCTGCCACGAGTCAGGGGCTGCTGACTCAATGGCAGCTAACAACCACCACCACAATGATTTTAGCCTATGATTCTCTGCCCAAGAAAATAAGTAAACAAACCCTCTTTAAAAAGTCCACTCAGAGAGATGCTTCCCATGTCCAGTGGTTGGCAGATAAGATGAGGAAGGTATGGATGAAGAGGAAGCAATGAAAGCAACTGATGGCACTCGAATTCATCTGAGGGCAGAGCCACTGAGAAAAGGGGCACTGTAGCAAATTTTCAGCCTCCACAGTGCAGAAGAGGGACTTGGGCATATCCCATTGTCTTAGTTTCCTGGTGCTGCCATAACAGTAATACACAAGTGGGTGGCTTTAAAGACCAGAAATTAATTTTCTCACAAATCTGAAGGCTCAAAGTTCATATTAGGGTCTTGGCCGTGCTGATTCCTTCTGTGGGCCTCTCTCCTGGTTTCTGGTGACTGCCAGCAATCCTCGGTGTTCCTTTGCTTGTAAACCATCCTCACGTGGGTGTCTGTCTTCCCCTGTGTGTTTATTTGTGTCTATTCTGCTCTTTTCATAAGATACCACTTAGAAGTGATTAGGTTTAGGACCCACCCTACTCTGATATGACATCTTTAATATAGCAAAAGAAAACCTCTATTTCCAAAACAGGGTCATACTTACAGGTACAAGGATTAGGACTTCAGCACATACTGGGGGGGTTGGAGGGTGGGGAAGGAGGCACAAGTCAATCCATAACATCCATGAAAAGATTTTTAGCATGTCTGCCCTTACTGGAAGAGGCTTGAGAAAAAGTTCTGCCGAGGCCCAAACCTTTCCTTGGTGGCTCACTCAAGAAAGAGGTGGCCCTGGTGATGGTGGTTATCGAGGACAGCTTTGCTAACAAAGGCCTCTGTTTGCATAATATCACTAAAGAAAGAGAAAGAACAGGCACACAGTGGAGCAAAGCTCAGTGGCTCCAAACGAAGCTCCAACCCCCTCTCCTCAAATTCATGATGTGGGGTCATAGCATCGCCTGAATTGGGTCTCTTCTGACATAGCACATGACTTAAGCAGAGCCAGCCTTCTCCAAGCTCACCACCTGTCTTGGGTCAGACATGGTCCACAGGTAAGGCTCTTCCTTCTTCCTGCAAATTGCCAAGCCATGTTGGCCTCAGTCTGCCATGAGCACCCACAGGAAAGTACCAGAGAACAGCAGTAGTGACTGAAGAAGTATTATGGTAAATTAAAAATACTCCTATGCAAGGTTCTTTATTGTTCTTATATGATGCCTTTTAATTAATTTTAAAAAAATGTTTTAGGTAGAAAACATCATTCTTTTCTTGGAAGTGCGCTGTCCATTTAAATAAAAAGTTGGAGTAAATAGATTGTTACTTTAAAAGAAGAATGTTACATAATAACATTTATAGTCTAAAAGGTATTTTAAATGTTTATAATTTCTGACATATACATAGTTAGAAAATGTCTCACATGAATACACTGACTTTACTACTTGTTCTCTATGGCCAAGTCTGGAAAAAAAGTTTAAATAATGGATATAAATGTTTGAAAAATCGGTTTTATGACTCCACTATACTAAATTTCATAAATGATTAGAGTTACTTAATGATTCTCATGAGTGTGGAGTTTAGTAACTACACAGTGTTATTGCTTCTTAGATTTCTATCTGAAGGCTTTAATATTATTAGCTAGCTGAGCAGCTGTGGCTTTCTGCTGCTATTATAGCAAGGAAGTAAGTAGATACATAAATGGATGGACTGATGATGATGATGATAGTGACGGTGATATTTTTAATTTTTTACGTTCTTTGAAGTTTCTAGTTCTTGTCCTTTTCCAATAGCTGTTTCTATTCTCTAACGTTAAAAGAACACAAGTTCTCTTTAGACTGAACTAAATGATAAATGCAAACAAGGAAGTAAAGCAGTTGAGGTTATCAAGGTAAAATGAACCCAGCCACTTTACCTTATGTGGCAGACACTGTTGACTGCCTACTCGGCAGCCATTCTTCTCTTGTTTCTTAGCTTATTGAGTCTTGATATCATTCAGGCAGGTACAAGCCCAGAAAAGGGAGTCTTCTCCAGACCCAGGAAATGAGCTATGATTGGTCTAAACCAAAATCATAGCTCTATAAATCTTGGCTAGTGATTGGTTTGAAGGTGAGCATGTGACTTTGTTCTGCCCAAAAGGAGGTAAGGGGTTCTCTTGGGAAGCTACTGAGAAGGATTTTTTACCTGGATGAAAGAGTGAGAGAAAAAGAGAGGGAGAGAAGGAGAGAGGGAGGGAGGGAAAGAGAAAGGGAGAGAGACAGAAGGAGGAAGGGAGGGAAAGAGAGAGACAGAGAGGGAGGAGGGGCGAATCCTACCCCTTTCCTTCCTGCTTGGAGCCCTGTTGGGTGGAATGGAAACTTGGAGCTATGACGGCCATCTTGTGATCTTGATGAAAAGACCAAAAGAATTAAAGAACCACTAACCCAGTGAGTCGTGCTGCTGAACAAACTCTGAAACCACAGCCTTGTTAAGCAGAAATTGTCTTTTGGTTTTAGCCACTCTTGGGTTGACTGGTGATTTTCAGACTATGCAGCCCACCCACTCCCTGCTGACTTTCTGCTTTCCCACAGGCTTTGAAATGACATCTTCGTGTCTTCCCTTCGGGCAGTGCCACCGTGTGCCCTACACAGGACTTCTTAGAAGGCCTTCCCACATAGTTAATTCCTTACCACTTTATCAATACCATTCTGCAGGGCAGGTATCAACTCTGGGTAAAAACTACCAGCTTGATGCATCCCTGGGGTTTTGCTGTTTAGTTATTTTATGACTATGTTAGACTGGCACCTAATTTTCAAGTGAATGTCAGCTTCTGGCTCCAGCCCTCAGGAGGTCTGCTTCAGGGACTCCCTGGAATTGGGCACAACCCTAACCCTCAAGAAGTTTATAATCCACCTAGGGAAAAATATCTGCAATATAACCAGCAGGTGCAATGTACCCTGCAGGGTGCTAAGAAGCTTAAATACACCATCTCATTTATACACTTAAGTCCCTATAACTAATCTCACTCTGTGTCTTGGATCAAACACACAGCACAGGTGCTGGAAGCAGGGGCCTATCTATGGAAAATAGCACCTATGGCAATTAGTTTTAAATCACTGAATGACCTCTCACAGCTGGCAGCGGAAACTGCGACAGCCAGTAGAAACTGTTCATTAGCGCCCCTCCTCACCAGCACCCAGACCATACCTTAGATACGCCTCTGCTGGAAAGGTCACCAAAGCCAGAATGATAAGCACAAGGCACTCTGGCCACTTGGTAAATTTGTGCAATTCCAGAGCAAGACCAAGGTGTCTGATCTCATCATGGTGTTCTCGGGTGGCTCCAGGGGAATGGCAAGAGTTGATCCAGAGCAAAGTGGATGCCATTGGTCTGGGAAGTGAGGGTGTAGGGAGTGGCGCCTGGAGAGATTGCTGGAGCAGAGGAGGAAGGGAGTTGTTCATGGGAGGCCCTCAGGGAAGTCCATGGGCATGGATGGCCACAGGGAAGAGCTTAAGCTGGTTTGGAGACACCTATCCTCTAGAATTATAAAGTGGGAGCAGTGTTGGTTCAGTGGTAAAATTCTCACCTTCTATGAGGGAAATGGAAACCCTGGTGGTATAGCGGTAAGTGCTATGGCTGCTAACCAAAAGGTTGGCAGTTCGAATCTACCAGGCGCTCCTTGGGAACTCTATGGGGCAGTTCTACTCTGTCCAGTAGGGTCACTTTGAGTTGGAATCAATCCACGGTAATGAGTCTAATTTTGTTTTTTGTTTTGTTTTTTATGAGGGAGACCTAGGTTTAATTCCCTGCTGATGCACCTCATGCGTAGCCACCACCCGTCTGTCGGTGGAGTTGTGTCAGTGTGTTGCTATGATGCTGAATAGGTTTCAGCAGAGTTTCCAGACTGACAGACTAGGAGAAAAGGCCTGGTGATCTGCTTCACAAAATCAGCCATTGAAAACCCTCTGGACACAATGGTCCGATTCGGTTGTACATGGTGTCCCCATAAGTTGTGGTCCTACTCGAAGGCAGCAAACAACAACAACAAAGCTTTGAAAAGCCATATTCCCCCGAACAGTTTTCTCCCCATAATACATGAGGTCCAGGACACCTGCACTCAAAGCCATCAGGGTATTTTGTCATGCAAAATCCTACACCCTTCCCCTGACCAACCAAATCAGCACTCAGGAGGCTGAGCCTGGAATCACCCCATTAACTAGCCTTCTTGGCGAAACTCATGCAGGCTAAATGAAGAACCACTGCCCCAGACAAACATTTATTGCCCCAAGCAAACATTTTTTCATTCAATAAACAATTACGGTACATCTCTATGTGCTAGGCCCAGTGCTGGAAGATGAATAAGACTAACTACCTTCATTACACGAGCAACAAGCGAGAGAATCATGAATGCATCTACTCCTGTAATATCCTGTATTTCAAGGTCACCAAAGTAGCTAAGAAAAAATATTCTACTAATTATGCCTTAATTGACAGAAGGAAAAACTGGGAACCTTGTGGGCTTGGATTTGCACATTGAGAAGTCTGAAGAAGTAGCTCTGGAGGGCTATTCTGAGCTTCATTAGAAGGTGACCCCGCCGCAAAGAGTTTTGTCTTTTTCTTTGCTCCTTTCTCCTATATAAGTGTGAAAACAAAGAAATGCATTTGGGAAAACAAGACTGTTTTAAAGTCATTTGCAGAAGTTGACAAAAATAATAATAAAAGAAATTCTGAAACCACATCCACCCCTGTATTCTAAATCCCTACCCATTTTCCGTTTGATTTCTTCCTCCAAAGTAATAGAGTGAGGTAAGACAGAGCCAGCCTCGCTGTAAACGGTCTGGTGTCAACCCCGGATAACACATTCCGGCAAACAAGAAGCATTCAGGCAGGCACAAATGAATCCCATGAGGCGGCCTTCACAGTTGGGAACAAGTCTGACTAATCTAGTAAAAAGAAATATCTAACCCAAAACATATGCATTTAAATATAACTCCATAAAGCCAAAGCTAATTAATCCTCCTGCTCGTATAAAATGGCAAAGGAATTAACAGTATTACCAACTCTCAGAAAGTCTTTTAATTGCCCTGCAGTTCTTCCCAAACAGCAGACATCGGCTCTGTGCACGGCTGCACACCATACACCAACACAGGTTTGCCTTTTGCACAATGCATTTGATGCTCAGGTTCACATTGGTGATTTATTGGAGCCTGGGCCACAGCCCTCCACAAACTGCTCCAAAGCCAGCAAGGTAAGTACCGTTGGCCTTTGTAAGAGACCAACTACTGCACGCTGGAAGTCTCCAAAGCCCTTCCTAGTACCTTCTGACATTCGCTTTCCTGGGAAGTTATTTTTGTTTGTTTGTCATGCTAGGGAAGGAATTGATTTGGATTAAAATTGTGGGCTGTCAGCACTTCGCTTTCTATTTGGGAAAGGTCACTTAGTACATTCTTGATTCAGAATCAACTAGAGTTTCCTTTTGATTAGAAGAATGGAAATGAAAAGCAGGGGAAATTAGGATTTCCCTTTGAGTACAAATTCTTGCATAAAATCCTGGGCACTTGCACGGTGAAGCTGGTGAGATGCTTAGACCACTGGCACTAAGGGTGGAGAGGGGTCCCAGGAAGCACCATCCCAGCGCAGGCGAAGGCCTTCAGGATCTTACTAGAATGTGAGTTCTGAAGGCATTCTGTTTCTAGTCTAACCTGACCAGCATGCTAGGTTTTCCAACTTCCCCAGCTGGGAGCCTTCAGATGGTTCACAAATCTCACGTATAGGGTTGTTCTGCCGGAGGACCAGAAGCCAAACCTTTCTGGGAGGCCCCACCTGCAGAAGCTCTGACTCATGATCACATTGGCTCTGTGAGTTGCCACATTAGTTGATAGAATAAACAGTTATTGAGCACCTGCTGTATGTAAGGCAGTGCTATTCTAGGGGCTCTGGGAGGTATGGATGAAGCAAACAAAGATTCTGTTCTCAGGGAGCTTAGCGTTGAGCGAGGAGTGGGGGATAAGGACATATGGGGTAATACATATCACTAGGTTGGGGGTAGGAGTGGTGCTGATGATACCCAAGATTTCCAAGTTGTTCGTTATATTTAGAAGTGTTGTCAACAGTGTGACGTTTCTGGGCTTCTTTCCTGGAACATAGAGTTGGTTAAAAACCCCTCAGGGCTGTTAGATTCCAAGCTCTGCATCGATGATTCTGTTTGGAAATACACAGGGCTGAAGTTCACAAAACTTGAATATCCTGGTGCTCCTTTACTCCAGAACACTACCATGGAATTTAACTGGAGGCAGAGATTAGACTAAAGCCACTGTCTTCCTCAAATCCATCTCCCTTACCCTTATTTCCCTGGTCCTCAACCCAGACCATTTCATATCATAAATTAAAAGAGGAAATCACATTAAAATGAAACCTCATCTTGTCAAAGTAAATCAGGCAAAGTGACCACGTACAGTAGTGTTCATTTAGTTTATGTGAGTGGTAACCCCTACAGCTGTGCAGTACACAACTGCACACACATCCCTGAAAATATCCACCTGATTCTCACACTATTATTGGTCATTCTCTCCATAAATTAGGCCATACAGAGTTGGTGAAGCTCCTAATAGCTTAGGGATTCCCTGGCCAGAGGGGAGTAAGACAGGAAAATAGCTCTAGGATCTGCTCAAATGTCCAGACGTGAGTTGACCCAAAGAGCTGAAACTGAGGTGTCCTCAGGGGCTGGAGCTTCAGAACCAGGCCAACTGAGATTTTCTCAGATTACTTTGAGTTAAATTATTTTAATTACTCCACTCTTCTGAAAATTCTTCCTTGATCTTCTTCTCTAGCTCCCCTTTGTTTTTCACTACTTTATAGCACACCCTTGTTTTGTTTCCTTTGTAATACTTATCACACCTTCTGAATAATTTGAGTATTTACTTGAGTTTTTTTCTGTCTCTTCCTCTAGATGACATGGTGATGGCCTGCACCATGTCTATCTTGTTCACTGCTGTATTCTCAGCCCAGAACCATTCCTGATACGGGGTAGGTACTCAAAGATTTTTCTAATAAATGAATGAGTAACAGGAACAAAGGATGTACACCATACAGGTCTAGTTTCCCTTCCTTAGACATGGGCTCAGCAGAAAGGGCAAATTATGAGCACAAATAGCCATATGATTAGATATATCTTCACATGTATATGGAATTTTGTATCGAGAACTCTCCCTAAACCTTTAATCCCCCAACATATAATTGAAGGATTAGACTGAATCACCTCTGAGATCTCTTTCAGCTCTTTTCAGCCTGACCTATGATGTGGTCTGGGGTGAGACCAGTCCATTTCCCTGCTCTGGACTCTTCTGTAAACCAGAAGCAGGGCTAGTACTACCAACAATAGGAAGTGGGGTGGCTTGTTTCTAAGATGACTGAAAACAGATCAACATGGACATTACTTCTGAGAAGATTCTGTTTCTTGGTAGGACTAGCTCTGACTTAGACATACACATGATCATCTCCTTATATAATGCATGAAGAGCAGGATGTGGTTCAACATAAGTATGTGTCTTTGGAGATGTCTAACTATAAACGAGCCCAGAATAGATTGCCTACGTCATTTCTCCCAATAATTGCCCTTAGGCATGTCATTATTCACAGACCACAGATGACCCAAAGTTCTCTTATCTCCACCTATCCCCTAATCATGCTGCCTCTCTCCCCTCATATAGTGGATATTTTCTATTTGAGCCCCTCAGAATGCATTTCCCCTACCTCTTGGAAATAAAGTTTAATTTTCATTCAGGTATCCACCCCTACCACGTGGTTTGGAAAAAACAACTCCCAGTTCCATGGGTAGACCTTGACTAGCTGATACTAGAGACCCCTTGAATGCTCTGAGAGTGGCAGCAGTCACTCCTGGTTATGTCACCCTGCAGTGCCAGTGAGAGGAGGCAGGTGTCTTCCCTGGTGAGTTACTCTATCTCCAGTTCTGACAGTTAGATGACTCTGCAGAGATCAAAGCAAAGGTCCAGAATTCTGTCCTGGGAACTAGGGATCTACACCTTGGATGGTCAGTTTGGTAGGAAGTCCTGGATCTGGTCTCAAGGTCAGTGAGCTGGATCAGGCAATGGCTATTCTTTGAAAGGAACCAAACAAACAAACAAACAAAACACTCACAAAGTCTGAAAGACAGAATCAGCCAAGGGGCAATGAAACTAGAATTTAAAAGGAGGGCAATGAACCTTTCCTGGCCATACACCATCCCCACAACTCCATGAGATGCCCCAGCTTTATACTACCATTGCCTTCACCTTCCTATCAGTATTTATCATGGTTTATTGTAAATGCAAACCTTTTCCTCCATCCCTTCAGCTCCTAAGGATTGTGGAATCATGAGTGACTCTTCTCTTTCTCTCTTCCTTCACAAGTAATCCATTAGTAAATCCTGTTGGCTTTATTTTAAATACATATTCTAAATACAACCATTTCTCACTAACTTACCACTATCATCCTACTGCAGGCTACCATCATTTCTTGCCTGGATTAATATAATAGCCTCTTAAATAGTGTTTCTGAATTCACTCCTAACACCCTTTATTCTCCATAAAGCAGCTGAGTAATTATTTTAAAACTTAAGTCAGATCCTGTTACTTCTCTGCTTAAAGTACCCCAATGAATGTTGAACACTGAAAATAAAACCTGAAGTCCTCACCGTAGCTTAATAAGACTAGTTGTCCCAACCTCACTCTCCGCTTCACTCTCCTCAGTCATACTGGTCATTTTGATTTGAACCTACAATGGTCTTCTCCCAAATGTTTACATGGTTTGCTCCCTCACTTTATTCAGATCTCTGTTCAGACACTACCTCCTCTGAGAGGAGACCCTTGATCAGTTTGTCTAAAAAAGGTAATTTCATGCCTTTCTGTCCTCTTACTGACTTCATTTTTCTTCAAAGTACTTATCATATGTTCGTTCGTTGTCTGTCTTCTACCATTAGAATGTATGTCCCATGAGGACAGGGACTAATGTCAAACTCTGCCTTTTCCCAACAATAGTTGAAGTGTCAGAGAGAAAGATGGTCTGGGACCACAGGGCCAGTAAAAGATGAATTCTACTCCTACCTCTGCCTTCTCAAATTTGGCCAAGTCATTGAACTTCTTCTGTTTTTCCTCTCTGTAAAGCACATGTGATAAAATCTATTTAACAAAATGAAAAGATAGCTAGACAAAGCTCTATCTTCCTGGCCTCATTATTGAAAGTCTGGCATGGCATCTGTTATTATTTCATCCATCCAAAAAGATCTAATGAATTATGAAAATATGCTTTGGATCTAAGACTATTTTTATTTTTATTTTGATGTTGCTTATTGGTTCCGTTGTGAGGATTTTGGTTTTCTTTATGTTGAGGTATAATCCATACTGAAGGCTGTGGTCTTTGATCTTCATCAGTATGTGCTTCAAGTCCCCTTCACTTTCAGCAAGCAAGGTTGTGTCATCTGCGTAATGCAGGTTGCTAATGAGTCTTCCTCCAATCCTGATGCCACATTCTTCTTCACAGAGTCCAGCTTCTCGGATTATTTGCTCAGAATACAGATTGAGTAAGTACGGTGAAAGTATACAACCCTGATGCGTACCTTTCCTAACTTTAAACCAGGCAGTATCCCCTTGTTCTGTTCCAATGACTGCCTCTTGATCTATGCACAGGTTCCTCATGAGCACAGTTAAATGTTCTGGAATTTCCATTCTTCTCAAAGTTATCTATAATTTGTTATGATCCACACAGTCAAATACCTTTCCATAGTCAATAAAACACAGTTAAACATCTTTCTGGTATTATCTGCTTTCAGCCAAGATCCATCTGACATCAGCAATGATATCCCTCATCCCACGTCCTCTTCTGAATCCAGCTTGAATTTCTGGCAGTTCCCTGTTGATATACTGTTGCATCTGCTTTTGAATGATCTTCAGCAAAATTTTACTTGCATGTGATAATAATGATATTGTTTGATAATTTCCACATTCGGTTGGATCACCTTTCTTGGAAATAGGCATAAATATGTATCTCTTCCAGTTGATTGGCCAGGTAGCTCTCTTCCAAATTTCTTGACATAGGTGAGTGAGCACTTCCAGCGTTGCATCCATTTATTGAAACACCTTACATGGTATTCTGTCAATTCCCGGAGCCTTGTTTTTCGCCAATGCCTTCAGTGCAGCTTGGACTTCTTTAGGTATCATTGATTCCTGATCATATGCTATCTCCTGAAATGTTTGAATGTTGACCAATTCTTTTTGGTATAGTGACTCTGTGTGTTCCTTCCATCTTCTTTTGATGCTTCCTGCATTGTTTAATATTTTCCCCGTAGAATCCTTCAGTATTGCAACTTGAGGCTTGAATTTTTTCTTCAGTTTTTTCAGTTTGAGAAATGCCGAGCGTGTTCTTCCCTTTTGGTTTTCTATTTCTAGGTCTTTGCACATGTCATTATAACACTTTACTTTGTCTTCTTGAGTTGCCCTTTGAAATATTCTGTTCAGCTCTTTTACTTCATCATTTCTTCCTTTTGCTTTAGCTACTCAATGTACAAGAGCAAATTTGAGTCTTTTCTGACATCCACTTTGGTCTTTTCTTTTCTTGATTGGGTGGAACTGTGCAGATAAGGTAATTGTGGCCCACCAAGGGGATTGGTCAGTTTTGCCATCCCACTAGGCTTAAAGAAGAGCCAATTCCAGAGCAAAGAGGATCTCACCACCACCAAGGAAGAAGTGCCAAGAGCAGAGTGCATCCCTTGGACCCAGTATCCCTGCACTGAGAAGTTTCTGGAACTAGTGAACTGAGAGAGAGAGCTGTAACACTGAAGATGGCGAGAAGCAGTGACAGAGAAACGGCATCAGGAGAGACTGGCAGGAGACTGCACAGTGAGTATGAAAGTTAAGTGCCTTCAGGCAGGAGGCTTGCTGGAGGAGTAGGGTGCCCCCAAGTACCTGGTTGGCCCAGGGAGCTAGAGCTGAGGGCCAAGGCTTACTGGTAGAGTGGGGTACCTTGGGGCACTTATTGGCAGAGCTAAAAGAGCTTTCTAACACTTGCCCAAGCAGGGTAGAGGCCAAGGGGCCAAAAGAACTTTGTAACATTTACTCAAGCAGGGCAGAGGCCTAGGGGCCAGAGAGAGGCATGCCTGCAAGCACAGCTGAGAAGAGGCTGTGCTGATGGAGAACTAACTGTATTCTGAGTGTTCCTGAACCTGAATTGTAGCCTGGTACTTCACTAATAAATTATGGTCGTCAGTTCCGTGTGGCCATTGCAATGAATTATCAAACCCAGCAGAGAAGTAGAGTGCTATGGGAAGGATGGCTAGTGTCAGAACTGGTAAAGGTTGGAGGCAGGAGGCATGGCTGACCTCCGTCTCATAGGAAATCAGCCTTGGGCTGTTGATCTTGATTCTCCTTCCCCCTCGTGAAGTTAGAGGAAGTCAGATGCTGCCCCCATGCTGTTTTTCACACTACTTCTCAGATTTTTCTCTTTGTCTTTGGTTTTCAGCTGTTTTATTATAATGTCCCTAGGTGTGGTTTTCATTGTATTTATCTTGCTTGGGGTTCACGGTCAATTTTTGTATTTTGGCTTGATGTCGTCATCATTTTGGGGATATTTTTAACCGTTGTCTCTACAAATATTCTTTTGCCGCATTCTCACTGCTTGTCTTACAGAACTCAAATTACACATTAGAACTATTTACCATGTCCCATATGTCTCTTATACTCTTTTCTATATTTTCCATTCTTTTTTCTCCATGCATTCAGTATTCAGTATTTAGTACTACTCACCTATTGTCTAGCTCTCTATTCCTCTCTTTAACTGTGTCTTATTTGCTGTTAAATTCATCTACTCAGTTCTTAGTTTCATTTGCAGTGGTTTTTTATTTCTAGAATTTCCATTTGATGCTTTTTTAAAATATATTCCTATTCTCAGTGAAAGTCTCTATTTTTTAAATGTTTTCTTGAACAATTAATCAGTTATGTAATAGTCATATGTGATAATTCCTATGTCAGTTTCACTTCTAGGTCTGTTTTTCTAGAGTCTGTGTTTTTTCTCTTGGTATGATTGATATTTTTTTATTTAATGCCAAATATTGTTCATGAAAAGTTATAGAGGATCTGGATTATATCCCTCCCAAGAGGATACATTCTATTTTCTGCCAGGAGATATAGAGGCACATTAGCTCAGTTCAATCAGGATCTAATCTTGCTTGACTTGTTTGTGGTGTTTATAGGCTTGATCTATTTCTGGTTCACCCCCACTCCAAGGGTGTATCCTCTCAGGGATCCCAACTGAGAGTCTAGGATGTTCATCCCTGAGAGTCCTAGGGTTCATCCTTGATGGGTGCTGAATTCAAATTTTTGTCTCCACAGCACTATCTAAGACTTCTTTCTGTTTTCAGCAGGTTTCTGGTTGCCTTTTTAGCCTCTTACCTTGCAGATCTTCATCAGTGAATGCCTTGAGAAGAAAACCAGTATAGTATCAGGTTCATTTCTCTTCAGGATCTCGGACGCTTAACTCCTAGTTGCCTTGCAAATATAAACTCTAAATTTTTGTCTCTTCAGCTTCATGGGATTGTCTCAGTTGTCTTCTCTGCCTCTGAGAAGCCAACCTTCTGTCCATAATCTCAGCATCCTGCCGCATTCCTAAACTCATAAAATGCCCCAAGGAAAAAGTAGCATGCAAAAATGGGCTTATTTCAATGAGCCTTCCTTCCTACTGGAGCCCTGGTTGCTCAGTGGTTAAGAGCTTGGCTGCTAACCAAAAGGTCGGCAGTTCGAATTCCCCAGTAGCTCCTTGAAGGCCCTATGGTGAAGCGTTCTTTCCTATGAACCAGATGATCACTCACTTATCCAAAAACAGATGCAGGAGCCAGAGAAATTCATTTACTCCGCCAAGTTTATTAAGCACTTACTGTGTGCCAAGGAGTCCCTGGGTGGTGCAAATGGTTAACATGCTCAGCTGCTAACCAAAATATTGGAGGTTTGAGTCTACCACATCCACCTTGGAAGAAAGGTCTGGTGAACTACTTCCAAAAAATCAGCCATTGAAAACCCTAGAACCCTGAGAATATGGCCCCTGGACACCCTTTTAGCTCAGTAATGAAGTCACTCCTGAGGTTCATCCTTCAGCCAAAGATTAGACAGGCAAGTAAAACAAAACAAGACTGAATGGGCACACCAGTCCAGGGGCAAGGACAAGAAAAAGTATTGACATGTCGTGGGGTTGGCAACCAATGTCATAAAACAATATATATATTAACTGTTTAATAAAAAGCTAGTTTGCTCTGTAAACCTTCATCTAAAGGACAATTAAAAAAAAATCTAAAACAAAACCCTAGAAAACCCTACAGATACACATGGGGTTGCCATGAGTCAGAATCAACCCAACAGCCACTTATTTTTTGTTTTGTTTCGTTTTTTTTACTGTGTGTCAGACTCTGCTGGAGGCTGGGGATACCTCGGAGAACACAAATGGAGCTACGTTATAAACAAATAATTTACTGAACAACAGAATTGCAGATGGCAATAAGTGCTATGATGAAAACAAAACAAAATAATGTAATATGGAATGAAGGAATGGGGCTTATTTAGTGATCAGGGAAGCCCTCCATGGGGAGGTGGCATTTGAGCTGAGGTGTGAGTGGCAAGAAAGAGCCAGCCATGCAAATAGCTGGTGGTCAAAGCATTCCAGGCAGAAGATACCAAGTGCAAAGGCCAGGCAGGAAAGAAGGCCAGCACCAGGGGAGAAGAGTGCATGAGGGGCGACGGGCAGGAGATTATCAGACAAGTAGGCAGAAGTCAATAATGTCGAGTCTTGTAGGCTCCTGAAAGGAGTTTGCAGTTACTCTAGGTAAGAGACAGAGGGACTCATTCCCTCTTTCAACATTCTCCGTGTTCCCAATAGCATATACATGTGGTTGTGGTCTGAATTTATTCCTCAGTGTTCATTAATTAAAAGATAACACCAATGTACTAGAACACTGTCACCAGGTAATAGCTTCCAGCCATGATAGAAATGCATTTATTTTTCCCAACCCAAAGCAATTGATCCTTCTGGCAACATTCAAGGGCACTGTGATTAATGCAGATTTAATCAGTTTATCTGATGGATATTGGTGCAGAGCCATGACAGTGCCCCCACAGACCCCGACACACTGAATCGTGTACACAACAGAACTATTGTGTGGCTGAAGCCAAACAAGGGCTGGGCCAGTTCATCCCAAATGCACTCAACTGTTATCAGTAAGCTGCCTTCTGAGTGACTCAAGTCACAGCGGCTGTTTATTAATTTTGCCAATGAATAAAATTTATTCACATTGGTTAGATCCAATTGGTTGGCCTAGATCCCACATCGCATAACTAATACGACATTGCTTTGGAACATTTCTGAACTGACATGTGGCAGACAGAGAGAGATTCTAAATGAGTTCATCACCACTGGGGCTCTGACAAAAAAAAAGTCAAATTAATGCAGAGCAATGAGTTGGCAGAACAACAGCCAGCTGCTGTCTTCCTGCCTCAGCACATTGTCATCCGTCCCTGAAAATTGTGTTCACTCGGTTACAACAAGGAGGTCCTAAAATACCCCAATGTGTGTAAGAACAGAAAATCCTAACTCCAGCATCTTGGCCACCTTCCATTTTGGCTAATTATATTCTGTGTGTCAAGAATTTCCTCTGCCTTAGGCCTTCAGGAATATGACCGGATAGGGTCTCAAAGCCTTACCCCAGAAGAAACTTTACTCATAGTATTAATGAGAGAAGTTTTGTCACACAACTACACACACACACACACACACACACACACAATCAGAGCCCAATATGTTTTTCCCATATACATGACAACTTTATCCTATCGTTAGAAAGGTATGAGCATATTAAAACAATACTCAGCTGGGAGAAGGAAATGTATAATTTGGTTCACTATTGGGCATTCATGGCAGAGGTTTAATGGTTTTTGTATCACAAGGGAGCTAGCTCATTATGAATGAAGCTTTGCCTGGAGTGCAGCATAAATTGGGGACTGGTCCCATTTCCTGGGCTTTGGGGAGAGGGTGGGGAAAGGGGGGCTGTAATGCTGTAGAAACCATCATGCAGCTGGAACCAAAAGCAAATTGAGGAGCTAGAGGTGGCCCAGCCAGCTGCTGTTTTAAAGACCTGAGTGGCTCATTAAAGAAAAGTAAAAGTATATATATACACACACACATGCTCATATACGTATATATGTATACACACACGCAGTTAGTTGTCATTGAGTCAGCTCGGACTCATGGCGACCTCGTGTATAACAGAATGAAACATTGCCCAGTCTTGTGCAATCTTCATGATCATTGGTATGTTTGAGTCTGTTGTTGTGGTTATTATATACATACATACATATATATATGTATTCAGCATAAGACAGCTCCTCCCCAAGTCACTCCCACACCCCTTCATCCAACAAGTTGAACTTTTGTGTCCTCTCCTGGGCCTTTTTACCCTCCAAGTAGAGTTTTGACAAAGCCCAAACTTCCTTAGGTCGTGTGAGCTTGGAAATATTGATTTTATCACCGATACAACTATGATGTCTTCGCCATGGGTTCTGATTTGGAGTTCAGAAAATATGGCATTTATGTAGCTCTGGAAGCTCATTTTAGTTGACTTTTATTAGCAAAAAAAGGTTGACAAGTTGTTGACAAGGAGTTGACAAGTTGTGTGTTCACATTCTCCTCCTTAGTGCCCCAACCCTGCCCCACAAGAAATGGGCTTTATCTTTAGGATTCAGACACCCCAGCCAGGTAATATTTAAAATATCAAAGCATTCTTTATCACCATAATGATTTCGCATTCTGTTTGTATAATAACAAGATGAAATAGTGCAACGCTGTAATCATATGCCTGAAAAGGTATTAGTAAAGATTAATTTTGGCTTGGGGTTTTAGAGTTTTCTTCTCTCTCTCACTCTTTTTATAACATCCAGTTCTTCTAGCTCCCTGAAGTTCTAAGTATACCTCCAAGGAAAAAAGGGGGTTAGGGAACCTGGAAAGGGAGGCTTTCTCCTGTGCAAGAGAGACTTTCCTGGTCAAACTAGAGCCAGGGGGGAAACAGGAGTTCCCTAGCTCTCGGTCAGACACGAGCCTTGGGAATCTTAGGGAATGTTATGTGTTAAAGAGAAATCTACAGGGAAAATTGCTATCAACAGAAAAAAATTCCCTACACATCCTGACAAGAGAGTGCAACAAATCTAAAGCACAAATTGGCACT
This sequence comes from Trichechus manatus latirostris, assembly GCF_000243295.1. Taxonomy (NCBI): domain Eukaryota; kingdom Metazoa; phylum Chordata; class Mammalia; order Sirenia; family Trichechidae; genus Trichechus; species Trichechus manatus. The sequence continues at coordinate 7,612,548 of NW_004443946.1, read as the reverse complement.
AAAAGTTCAATAAGTGAGCAGGCATCCTGGGGAAACAAAGAAATACAGACAGGAGAAGGGAACTCATGGAATTGTGGCAGCTGCCTGCGCTAGGTATTTGAAGACAGGGGTGAACAGCTCGGAGCATCTGATGACAGATATACATGATGCCGGGCTCAACACAATAGTTTAGTGTAAAATGCAAACTTCCCCAGATTTCAAGGAGAAGCCAAATTGCTTTATTTTACTTATTTAGGTAAAGGAACGCTAGAGTAGGTCTTGCACTCTATGAATTTCACAAAGCCCTCATGGATAGAAAATACTAACTACAGTAGGTAATTATCTGTTACAGAACATGGTTAATGAGTATGTTCAGAAGATGTTAACAATCACTTTTATGGAAAAGATTATAAGGGTTTTATAGTCCCTCCAGGCCACGTGACTGTAACGTGGTCTGAGGAGCTGCTCTTAATGCAAATGCTTGTTGTCATGGTGACAGGATAGCATCCCGCCTGCTTGCCAGCACCACACAAAAGCCCCCTATATGGGTACAATAAGCTTTTAGTTCAAGATAGACTTTATAAGCAACCAAATATGGAAAGTAATATCCCATATGATCTTATCTATCAATTGCTCTGTAAGGACCTAAACTTCCAAAAGTGAATGTAATCCTAGGAAATGTTTGGAACAGAATGGACGAAACCAAGGGGCCCCCAAGAATCTATAGTCCTCCCAGTGCACGCGCACACACTCTCATTTTCTGAAATTCAACAGTTACTGCTTGCAGCATTGTCCTCGCACTAAGACACATCATCACCGGGTGTTTTGCTCAGTTCTTCTATTTCATTCATAATAAAGGAGATAGCATTTTAAATATTTTGCGATGCCTTAGAGATAAGTGCTTACCCAGGGTGAGTAATGATTTATGGGGGTCAAGTAATAAAGAATAGGAATTTCATTTATTTTATTGCCTGTTTGCCTCCTGGGGGAAGAGACAGCTGGTAAATCATTTGAGTGAGTTAGTGAATTGGGGGGCCTTTGTTTGCTAGGCTCTAGAAGAAATCACAGGATGGAAGAGTATCCAGAAGGGCCTCCTTTCACCCACTCCCTTCTGAGCAAGATGGCTTGCTGGGCATTACAAGAAAAAGCTGCTAATTCTTCCCTTTAGAAACTTCAGGGAGGAAAAAAATGATCTTTGAGCTTCTGTCCATTGTTCCAGGACCTTTTAGTCCTCTTGATCTCTAAATACTTTCTTATGTCGAAACTAAATCCCTCCTGCTTTCCCACCTTTCCCAAGCAAGGGACATTAGTCATAATTATTTCACATCTACTTATGTAGAATCTTTACCTGGATGCAAGCACAGACATTCTTAGTATTTGTCTCAGTTCAAGAACTGAATTCCTTTGGGATTTCTGGTCCATTCCTAAAGGAATCTCAGTGAATCTCTATTTCCTTCCCTTGAAAACAGGAAGACCAGCACTTGCCTTCAATCAACAGCTGACAAGACACAGGCATTTCTTTGCTCTCTTATGTGGAGCTGATTAAAACTTAGTTTAATCATTTCCTGATACCTTAGAGATCAGCACTGATGCAATGATGTCATTATTTTGATGATTAAATAGGTAAGAACAAAAGTTTGCATTGTTTTACACTATTTTGCCCCAATATATTCTATAAATACCCAATATCTCCTTTGCCCCTGTGCTGTGATATGGGCCTAAACTAAAAGAAAAATGTCACACAAGAAAAGCATGCACTGTCCTGCCTATATATCTTTCAATTCTTCTGATACAGGCTTCTAAATGGATCATCTGCCAGCAGCACCTTGCCCACAGGTGTGTGTGTGTGTGTGTGTGTGTGTGTGTGTGTGTATGTGTGTGTGTGTGGTTAATGTGTCCACATGGGCCTTCAAAAATTTTAAACTTGTTGCAACGTATCTTATACAGAAAATTTCAGAGGAGAGTCTGGATTTCAGGCTTTTCTTTAAAAACGTGAAGATCTAACAATTGTCTATATGGCCACAAGTGAAGATGCATAGAGACTACCCCTTTAATGGGACCATCACTCTCCATTTTTCCCCAGTCCTCACCAGCCCCTACTGCATTACACCCAACCACTTAACTACCTTACATTACTTGCCTGGCTCCTTCTTTTTGCAACTATTCCTTTCTTCTAACTTGGGATAAGCTTTTACACCCAGTTGAAATTAACTTTTCAAATAGAATCCTCTTTTTCTTTTGTCGTGAAATTTGGGGCTGCATATTCTCAAAGGGATGTGTCCTAATGGGAATTTAATAATCAGCACTCTCTGCGCCCCACTCACACTCTACTGGCTCCTAACAAAGGGACAGATTTCACAGGGGGTCTCTAATAAAGAGAGTTAGTATGAGGGGACATGCCCTCTCTTTAAAGTCCTCTTTGACCCTCTGTCTACCCACAGGCTGGGTCCTTTTTTTTTGTGGTTGAGAGTCCATATCTCAGTAGCCGAGAGGGGACAAGACCTTGAGTCAATCAAATCATCTCAGAGCATGCCCTAGGCCTGCCCACTTCTTTTCTTCCTGGGCTTGTTAAAGGGCATGTAGCTCCTGAAGGGAGAGCACTAGGCCTGCAGAACTCTGGGGAAACTAAAGAGTTGTGAGAACAAATGTTGGAAGAGTATTCCTCAAGAAACACTGGCTGAGTAATGAAAGACGAGCAGTAAGCCCTCATGGGCAGGATACAAAGAGCCAAGCACGAGGATTTCTACTTCCTAATATTAAAAAAAAAAAAAGTTGCTGTCAAGTAGATTCCAACTCATGGTGACCTCATGTGTGTCGGAGTAGAACTGTGCTCCCATAGGGTTTCGAATGGCTATGACCTTTTGGAAGTAGACCGCCTGGTCTTTCTTTTCCCTAAGTGCCTCTGGGTAGATTCAAATGGCCAATCTTTCAGTTGGTAGCTGAGCGTTTACCATGTGTGCCATCCAAGGACTCAACGCCTAGTATTAGTAGATGATATTTATTGTTTGTCATAGCCCAGACACTGACAAGCACTTATGGTGATTAATTTCATTTACTTCTGTGGTGACTTAAAGGTGGCTGTGAATTGTTTGCCACCCGTGCTCTTGAATCTGAGCCAGTCCTATGCTGTGTAGCTGACAAGACTGAACCTTAAGAGATCTGTGGCTTGTGCTTGTATGCACTTGGAATGTTCCCTCTTGGGACCCAGCCACCGTGCTGTGAGAAGAGCAAGCCATATGGAGGGGCTATGTGGAGGAGAACCAAGGCATTCCAGTCAGCAGCTCTAGATGAGCTTCCATCCAACCACCAGCACCAACTGCCAGCCATGTGAGTGACAGAGTGCACCATCTCGGATGACCCAGCCTCCAGATGACACCACTTGGAGAAGACCTCTCCTCTGAAGACATTGAAACCCGAGGCCTCAGACATGGACCATCTCAATTTGAGGGACATCAAGGGATAAGAAACACCAGTCGAGGCTGTGGAAGAGGAAGGACTCAGTGTAGGTCCGAAGTCAGGAACCAGAAAATACAAAATGTCATTTTTGTGCACACAGTTAACTGGCCTAAGGCCTCATTTTACTAGCTTTGGAGTGAAATCATGTTTGTTTAACAGACATAGAGGAAGAATGTCCTAGCACAATGCCTGACACCCAGTGAGCACTTAATAAATATTTATTGAATGAATAAAAGAGATCTTAAGTGCAGCCATGTATTTCTTGACTGCAAGTGGGGAAAGCTAATGACTATACAACCGCTTTCTTCTCTGCAAACCTGACACACGAAAGAGCAGAAAGGAAAGCAAAGATAGGTATCATTAGAGCAGTAGGAAGAAGCTGTTGCTGCTTTGTGACTTGGGTCAAAACGCGTAACCTCTCTGGGGTGTAGCTGCTTCATTTGTAAAATGGAAAAGGTGGGCTTGATGATCTCTGAGTTTCCCTCCAGCACTAAGATCCTGTGGCTCAAGGTCCAGTCCTTCAAAATTAATTTTATAGTTGCCTGTACAAGGAATGCTCATCTGCCCTTACCAGGGCAAGAACAATGAGGAGGAGCCATTGTCATTCTAGTTATGGAACTGACATTTTCTCAACTTCTAGCTTTGGGTGAGGAGCCTAGTTACTCATTTTACGAATGGGATAGATATTTTTCTTCCATGTTAGCTTTTAGGAGCATTGCGAAGAGGTTGAAGAGAAGAAGAAAGTTCTGGTGAAAACATGTTCCTTCTTGGGCTTTATGTTTTCATGCTTCCTCTCCAAGGGCAGTAGAAGAAAACCAAAATGGTCAGCTCTCTCTGCCAACTCTGACACAGGCTGCTGCATCAGTGGCTTTGTGGAACTCTTCCTTGATCTCTGGCTGCTGGTGGTGGGAAGCAAACAGAGTTTGAGTAGCTTTACTGGTGAGAGGGAAGAAGAGAAACCCTACTTGTGGCCTTTCAGGAACAGTATTCCTCAAGAAACACGGTTTGAGTGATGAAAGAAGGGCAGTAAGCCCTAATGGGCAGGACACAAAGAGTCAGGCAAAACAGTTTCTGTTTCCTAATATTATTGTTGTTGTTAGGTGCCATCAAGTCAGTTCTGACTCATAGAGACCCTGTATACAACAAAATGAAACACTGCCTGTCCTGTGCCATCCTAACAATCTTTGCTATGCTTGAGCCACAGTGTCAGTCCATCTTAGTGAGGGTTTTCCTCTCTTTGGCTGACATTCTACTTTACCAAGCATGTTGTCCTTCTCTAGGGATTGGTCCCTCCTAATAACATGTCCAAAGTATGTGAGACGAAGTCTCACCATCCTCACTTCTAAGGAGCATTCTGACCGTACTCCTTCCAAGATAAATTTGTTCATTCTTCTAGCAGTCTATGGTATGTTCGGTATTCTTTGCCAACACCATGATTCAAAGGCATCAATTCTTCTTTAGTCTTCCTTATTCATTGTCTCACTTTGGATACATATGAGGCAACTGAAAATACCATGGCTTGGGTCAGGCACACCTTAGTCCTCACAGTGACATCTTTGCTTTTTAACACTTTAAAGAGGTCTGTTGCGGCAGATTTGCCCAGTGCAATACATTCTTCGTTTTCTTGACTGCTGCTTCCATGAGCCTTGATTGTGGATCCAAGTAAAATGACATCCTTTTCCTAATATTAGTAGATAATGTTCACTGTTCGTCATAGCCTAGACACTGTAACAAGCATTTATGGTGATTAATTTCTTTTACTCCTGTGGTGACTTAAAGGTGGCTGTAAATTGTTTGCCACCCCTACTCTTAAATCTGAGCTGGTCCTATGACTTGTACTCCCTCTTGGGACCCAACCACCATGCTGTGAGAAGACCAAGCCATATGGAGAGGTCACATGGAGGAGAACCAAGGCATTCCAGTCAGCAACCCTAGATGAGCTTCCATCCAACCACCAGCACCAACAGCCAGCTATGTGAGTGACAGAGTATACCATCTTGGATGCCCCAGCCCCAACCAGGGCGTATAACTTAAGTCTACATGACCTAAGATGCTTCTGCCTGAGATTATTACCCTGAAGCAAATGAAGAACCAGGAACAGTCTAGAATTCATTCTGAGGCCACCAGCAAGGACCCAGTGTCCAGCAAGGTGGAGCACTCTTGCCAGCTGCGGAATCCAGCATGCAAGCATGGGGGTAGCAGTGACTTCCTCACCAGGCTGTTTCTAGGGCATGACTTTGACTGTGATCCATCTGATACATTACAATAAATTTCTTTTCTGCTTAAGTTATCCAGAATTGAATATCTTCTTTGTATCCAAGGAGCCAACTAAATACAGACTCCATTCTTGCACAAGGATGCCTGGATTTGGTCCTGTAGAGGACCAAGAATTTTAGAGTTCAAGTTTTATTCCTAGAACTTTAGAGCTGGAAAGGACATTTGAATCCATCAGTACAGTCTCTTTCTTCACAGATCAGAAAATGAGGCCCAACCAAGTTCCTGAGGGATGTAGGCAAGAGAGAGATTTTTGACCTCAGCAGTTAACAGCCTGACTCCTTGAAGGCAGGCATTTTGATTTGAAGCCCCCAGCTGGGTTTGTGTGACTTTGGGAAAGTCAATTAAGCTCTTTAAACCCTCATTTGCCATCTATATAAAGTTGTGAGATCAAGTCAAATAATCTACATAAAGCATTTAGCATAGTACCCATTAGGATACTGTAAGCTCTAAATAACAGAATACCCATCTAAAAGTATCTTCAAAAATAATAATAAGGAATTTATTAACTCACAGAACAAGAAGTTCAGAATTTGGGCCATTCCAAGCTAGTAGAGCTGTTTTATGTTATCAAGGACTCAGATGCTCTCCATCATTCCACTGTGTCTTGCCTGATGGTGACCAGATGGCTAAAGATGCTCCAAGCTGCACTACTTCATGCAACAACCAGCAGGGGAGCAGGAGTGCAGATTCTCCCCTAAGAGACTCTGCATCAAGGTGGAAAGCCTTCCTCAGAAGCCCCCTTACATCTCATTGACCAGGATTGTACCACATTCCCTTGCTTAAACCAATCCCTAGCAACAGGAATCCAGGGAGCATGATTGGCTTAGACCAAGATGCACCTCCTGGCACTGGGGTATGGTCACCTTCCTGTAACACACAGAGGGGGACCAACCAGACATCAGGGCTCTGCCAGTAAGAATGAGGAGTTGGCGTGGAATGACTGCTGGGTAGGTGAGTAACAGTGTCAACCACAGTTGCCTGATACACAGAAGGTGCTGAATGAATACTAATTATTTTTATGGTGGTACACTGTTCTTTCCACTATACAATTGCAATTCCTTTTTTGGTTTAAGGCTACTTGTTCTCAAAACGTAAAATTATCTAAGAGTGTAAGTAACACCAAGGAGCCCTGGTGGTGCAGTGGTTAAAGTGCTTGACTGCTAACCAAAAGGTCGGCGGTTTGAAACCACCAGTGGTTCTTCGGGAGAAAGATGTGGCAGTCGGCTTCTCTAGAGATTTACAACCCTGGAAACCCTATGGGGTTGCTATGAGTCGGAATCGACACAACGGCAGTGGGTTTGGTTTTTTTGGTTTTAAGTAACACCAGAGCTTCGAACTGGTTCGTTCCACTGGGAATTTGCACTTCCACCCCAGATATACTGAATCAGAATCTACATTTTAACAAGATCCCCAGATGATTCTTATGTATAATAAATTTTGAGAACCACTGCTCTACTAGCGGTTCTCAGAACTAACCCTAACCAGCAGTGTTAGCATCTCCTGGGAATTTGTTAGAAATGCAAATTCTCGTCAGGGGTTCAAACCGGAGAATGAACTGTTCTAAGCCCAATAACACTTCTGTCTTAACAATCACTTTTCGCTTTACTATCTAAGGAAATTTTGTAAAGGGGAAAGGCTGCTCTGGAAGAATAAAGAAAGATGAAAAAACAAAAGGCAAAAAGAAGGGCCTCATAGAACCAGAAGGCAAACTTCACGGATATCACAATTTTGCCTGGGGCCTGCTCCGAGCTGGGCCTTAAAGAATGGATTTTACATTTGCACAGTTCCTCATGAAATCTAAATTCCCACTTGTACTAAGAGACTCTGAAGCAAAGAGAAAGTCAGAAAGCAAATCCTGGCAGAGTCTCTTCTAACAGCTGTGTCTCTTATTGTACATTACTGAGGGCAGAGACCTTAACTTGTTTTGTCTACCTCAAAGCAGTCAGCATAGTAAACGCTTACTCCTGAGGTATCAATGAAGTCAGATGATCAGGGCAGGAAATGGCCAATCAGAACTGTCCCAGGTTCTGTCACGAATGCAAATTTTGACCCTCAATGAACATCTTTCATCTTTCTTTCAGATGGATGCTGGGAGTCTTCCCCAAGCATCCATTTCCTCACAGATGTGGATCAGAGCACCTCATCTCCATCCACTATGGAGCATCAGCCCCGAGACAGCCTGTGCAAACCGAAGGGCAGTGCGGCCCACTTTCCCTACCTAGCCTGCCATTTGGGAAATTCTCCATTGTGTCAAATGATATTGCTGTTACTTCTGAAAGGGTACTGGCCAAAGCCACTATTCATGAAAAACACTGTGACAAAGGTGAAAATGTATTCCAACTGCAGGTTGGCTGAAGGAGGTGAAGACCAATTTTTGGACAAAATCTGTCCCAAAACTGCATGAAAGAATCCAGACTCTTAGCCACAGCCTTTCCCCTTGGTTAACTCAGGAATAGGCAAACAAGGCTATAGAGGGAGCAGACCTAGGTGCAAACACTGATTCCTTTGCTTATTAACTATGTGGCCTTGAACAGGCAATTTAACTTCTGAGGCTCCACTCCCTCGTCTACATACTTCAGGACTGTTGTGAGAATTAAACGAGATGATGTCTGTAAAGGGCCCAGCTCAGAACTGAGCATGGAGTCAGTACTAATGAAACATCATTCGTACCACTGTGCCCGGATGCTAACCATCACCATCCCTGAGCTAAGCCAGATGTTTCAACAGGTAAGGGTCGGGTTGGTTGGACAGAGCTGCCTGGAATTCACATCAAAGTGCCACACAGAGCCAGCTGGACATGCATTTGTTTAATGCTGGCTTTCTCTATTAACATTTTGGGCTGCATAATTCTTTGCTGCAGGGGCTGTAGGATATGTAGCAACACCCCTGCCCTCTACCACTAGATACCAGTAGCACCCTCCCCCTAGTTGTAATAACCAGTAATGTCTCCAGGCATTGCCAAATGACCCTTAACCAAAACAAAACCAAACCCATTGCCATCGAGTCAATTCTGACTCATAGTGACACTATAGGACAGAGTAGAACTGCCCCATAGGGTTTCCAAGGAGCAGCTGGTGGATTTGAACTGCCAACCTTTTGGTTAGTAGCCAGGCTTTTAACCACTGTGCCACTAGGGAACCTGTGTTGAACTAGTGAGTGAGAAATACCTTTGGAAGGAATGCTCTTGTGCATTTTTTTTGGCCCTCATGGAGGCTACTAACCGCACACTGGAGTGACACAGTGTTTAACCCGGGCACGGGGCTCCTGCCAGTGGGTTTGGTTTTTTGGTTTAGTTCAACATAACCAGGGAATTGTTCCCACCAGAGAGCCTGCATCTGCAGGGGGTCCCTTTAAAAAGAAAGCAGATTGAAAGGATAAAAGAGTGAGTGAAAGAATGGATGCGATCTCTCCTTTTCATGTCGGACTCAGCTGACCCCGTGTGACCCAGGCTTGCTAAGTTTATTGGCTCTGTCCCAGCCATCCCCCACTTCCATTCAAAAAAAAAGGACATGATGGAGACACACACCTGGCCAGGAATGTGGTTTCTTGGGCCCCCTGGCAGGCTCACCACAGCTCCCTTGAATTGCCTTCTCTAGGAAGGCACTGGAAGAGCCCACTGATCTCCGGCAGTGCTGAGTGCCTTGGGATTATACAGAGTGGATCTTCCCAGGTGCTGGGAACTCTTCCCAGGTGCGGAGAGTGGCTCTTCCCAAGTGCAGGGAATGTTGTTGTTAGTTGCCGTTGAGTCTGTTCCCACTCATGGCGACCCCACGTGTTACAGAATAGAACTGCTCCATTGGGTTTTCTTGGCTATAATCTTAACACAGGAGCCCTGGTGGTGCAGTGATTAAGAGCTACAGCTGCTAACCAAAAGGTCAGCAGTTCAAATCCACCAGCTGCTCCTTGGAAACCCTAGGGGTTAGTTCTACCCTGCTCTATAGGTTCACCTTGAGTCGGAATCGACTCAACAGCACATAATAACAACAACAATCTTAACAGAAGCAGGTCACCAGGCCTTTTCTTCTGCAGTGCTGCTGGGTGCATTCAAACTACCAACCTTTGGGTTAGCAGGTGAGTGAAAACCGTTTGCGCCACCTAGGGACCTTTGAAGGGAACTAAGGTGGCTTCTTAATGAATCAAGAAAGGCAACCCCATCAGCCACATGGAGATACCATCAGAGTGCCCTGAACTCTGTCTTGGACCCAGAATTTCCTGGAAAGGAAGAAAAGAGGATGATAAAGAAATGGGGAGAAGGAAATAGACAAGGGAAGGACGGCCCAAAAGGAGAGGGGGTTTGTTGAACACTTATGTACCTCACAATAAGACCTTTCTTCAAATGTTACCTCCTTTACTTGTCACTCAAACCTGAGGGAGGTGTGATTATTCCCAGTTTTACCAACAGGCGAACTCAGAGAACTCTGGTCAGCTGAGACTAGAAGCTAGGTCCGTCCCACTGCAAAGCACAGGCTGTCTGCGTCTCCAGGGGCTCTCCGTCCTGGCTACACAGTAGAACCATCTGAGAAGCATTAGAAAAATACCAATGCCCAGGACCCAGCCTCCACCAATTAAATTGGGATCCTGGCGGGGAGCTGGGCATGTTATTTCTGTAAAATCTCCTCAGGTGATTTCAGTGGACATTTAGGGTCAAGACCAACCTATTGAAGGAAGAGGAGAGTGGACAGAGGGACCGATTGAGCGAGTCAGACATTGAGAGCTGCACCATATTGTGGGTGCTCTCCTCACCCCACGAGCCCCACCCCAATCCATGAGCACTAAGGGAGGTTGGGCAGCTTTAATAAGTGCTAAATAAAGTGTTTAGGGGAAGATAAATCCACAAACATTCCAGTAGAAACTGCTTCTGGATGTGGATTTTTTTCATGCAGTCTGCACTGCTGTCTCCCTTTATTACTGTAGGTCAGTGGCTCTCAACCAGGGGACAGTTTTGCTCCCTGGGGGGGCATTTGGCAAAGCCTAGAGATATTTTTTGCTTGTCACAACTGGGGAGAGGGGTGCTACTACTGGTGCCTAGTGGGCAGAGGCCAGGGATGCTGCTAACCATTCTATAATGTACAGGACAACTCCCACAACAACGACTTACCCTGCCACCAATGTCACTAGTGTCAAGGTTGAGCAACCCTGCTGTAAAAAACAAGAGTCACCGCTAGGTACACCCAAAGCCTGGAATACATACACCCCTTCTCCAGGTCAGAGTCTGCCCCTGATTAGGCAGAGCAGTTCAAAGAATCTCAGACCCTTAGAGCAGGAAGAGACTTCCGAGACAATCTAGTCCATCCGAGACCCAGTTTTTAGGGGAGTCTCTGGGTGGTGCAAATGATTAAGCGCTTGACTACTAGCCAAAAGATTGTTAGTTCAAACCCACCTAGAGGTGCGTTGGAAGAAAGGTCTGGCGATCTGCTTCCAAAAGATCACAGCTTTGAAAACTGTATGGAGCACAGAGTTCTATTCTGCACATATGGGGTCACCGTGTGGCAACTCACAGCAACAGAGTTCTTAGGACGATCTTAGAACAAAGCTACAAAATGTTTACCAAACCGCACTAATGCTCTGCTTGCTTGACTGCCCTCCCAGGTAGTACACATGTAGCAAATTAACTAAAAGTGGCATTCTTTGCTGTAAATTCTTACTCACTGATTTAGCAAATATTTGTTGGGTGCCCAGTATGTTCAGGGCACAGTGCCTAATTTCCTGCTGAAACTGTTAATGACATAGCTCTTCCAGTGTACTTTAAACCCAATCTAAGATCCAAGCAAGACATACAGGTTCAGACCCAGCAAAATCACGCCCAGCTGTTGGGTTTAGGATGGTTTTATTGTTTTCTGGCTCATTGGGTAACTTGGCAACGTGGGATCAGGTCTGCAAAGAACTGAAGGAGATCCATCTTAGAGCAACACCCCGGGCTGCACCGGGGTGAGGCTCGCTCAGCTCAAAGCCCAGACGCTGGTGCCCAGCCTTCCTCCCAGTCTGAAGCCACCAACTTTCCCTGGGCCCAGCTCCTGCTTCCAGCTACTGCCCACGTGGGCTCACACGTGGCAAACGCCAGCCCCAGCTGCCCAGCACACACAGGGCTCCCTTGCCTCCTCTCCAAGCTGCTGCTCTGTTATTGACAAGAATAAGCACGTTATTGTAACTTGCCACAGAAATGGAAACTGCTCAGGGGGAGAAATTGGGAACATTTTGTACTCCAGGGTCACAAAAGATTTAAAAGTCATTCTCTCTACTGGAGATCTCATTTACAATGGGCAAGAACAACAAAACAAAAACCTGTCGAATGGATTGTGCAATAAAGGGAAATGCTGCAGAGGCGAGACGAGTGGGGGCGAAGAGGAAAGGGAGGAGGAATTGAGGCCTGAGGGGCTGAAGGTGCTGGGGGTGGCAGGATGCGGGGGTGGCAGGCGCCAAGGTGCCGCCCTCCGCTCCAGCCTATCTCCCTGCAATGCCCCCAGTGCCTGAGGATCACTCCTCTCTATACCAAGGAACACTGCTCTCCACCCCTCTGCTCACCCCACAAAACTCTTAGACATGTCTGTGACCAGAGAAACTGTTCCTGATAGAAGGGGAAGAGCAGGCCAAAGCCACCCAGCATGGCGGGGCCTATAACCAGAGTGGAAGCGACCAATATGTCACCTGACTCTAATTCTTCCCGACTCTGCCTAAAAGTTATTTCTGCAGGGAAGCCTCCCCCAGCCCTCCAAATGTATTCATTCACTCAACAAGTATTTATTGAATGAATCATATTTGTTGGATGGCATCTTAGTTATCTACCGCTGATGTAATAAATCCCACAAGTGGGTGGCTTTAAAGAGCAGAAACATATTTTCTTACCATTTAGGAGGCTAGGTTTCCAAATTCAGGACACCATCCATAGAGGAAGGCTCTCTCTGTCTACTCTGGGGAAAGATCCTTGTCTCAGCTTCAGGAGCCAGGCGTTCCTCAGATCCTTGACGGTCTTCATGTGGCACCTATCTTCCCCCATGCATGCTTCCTCCTGTGTCTAATCTGCCCTTTCTATAACTCAGAAGTGATTAGGTTTAAGACACACCTTACACTGATATGGCCTCATGAACATAACAAATCAAACCCTATTCTCAAACAGGATTACATCCACAGATATGGGGGTTAGGAGTCCAACATATTTTGGGGCACACAATTCAATCTATAACAGATGGCCCTCAAGGGTTAGACGCCCTTGTTGTGTACTCTCATAGCAACCCCCTTCTTCTTAACAACTAACTTCTTGTGTACTTATTATTGTCTGCTCCCACCCCCACTGACTCCCTGCCCTCCCAGAATATGACCTACATGAGAACAGGTGCCAGATCTATCATGTCAACTGCTGTATCCCACACTGTTGGCGTCTCTTATGTGCTGGTACGTACCAAATGAACAAGTGAGCAAACTGTCTAAGCCAGTATCATTTAATAGAAATAGAATACTAGCCACAAAAGCAAGCCACATATATAATTATAAATTTTCTAGAAGCCACATTTTAAAAAGAAAAAGAAATGGGTGAAATTAATTTTAATAATATATTTTATTTAACCTAATATATCCAAATACTATCATTTCAATATTTAATCGACATAAAAATTTTACTAAAGAGATATTTTGCATTCTCTTTTTATTATACTAAGTCTTAAAAATCTGGTGTATATTATATACTTACAGCAGGTATCAATTTGGATTAGCCACATTTCCAGTGTCCAATAGCCACATGTGGCTACCATATTGAACAGCAAAGTCTAAGCTCTGATGGGTCCTCACCAGTGTGTTTATTTTCTGATAAAGTAGGAGAAAAATTATGCTATGCTATACCAAAAGACTGTATAGCCCAAGGGTTGGTGAACTTTTCCTTAAAGGATCAGATAGTAAATATTTACAGCGTGCCAGTCATACAATCTCTGTCACAACTGTTCAGCTCCAAGCTGTTGTAACTCAAAAGAATCTATAGACAATATATACATGAATGAGCATGGCTGTGTTCCAATAAAACTTTATTTAGAAAAACAGGCAGCATGTCCACAAGCCATAATTTGCTGATTTCTGTTCTAGACCATTGTTTAACCCCATCCATTGATTTGATTTCAATTACTATGCTTTTTGTTTTTAAATTTTCTGTTTCTTTTTTAAATCTTCCTGTTCTTTTTCATAATGTCTTGTTTTTGCTCTATGGATTCTATCTTTCCCTTTATTTCTTTGAACCTTTTAAATATACTTATTTTTAAGTCCATTTCCCATCACTTTATTATGATTCCTCTAGAGTACTGTCTACTCCTTGTTTATAGCAACTGCTGACTATCTCTCATGGGATAGACTTCCCCAGTGCTTTGTAATTTTTGTCTGTGAGCTCATTTTCAGCAGAAAGGATCTCCTGCAGAGTTCTACATGTCCCCTGGGTGTGGAGGCATTGTTATGGAAAGGTTTTGTGGTGACTCTGCTTAGGTTTTCCAAATGGGTAATACAAGAATTCTGGCCTCATGCTTGCATGTAATTCCACCTCAGAATTCCAATTCCTTATTCCTGAATGTTTCCTCCCATATCTCTGGGCAAGTGACACCCCTTCCTCTGCTGTGTTCTTTGGTCAAAGCATGAAGCTTTTTCAGTTATACAGGGACAACTCCCAACTCCTGGCTCTTTGCAAGCAGCTCAGTTCCAGTTTAGAGGTAGAGACCTATGGGGCCTGTGACCTCAACTCTTGCCTTTGTGTGAACATCAAAACCCTAGTCCCGAAGGCATATATCTAGTCCTGTCACCCTGTGGATAACATGACACCCACTCCCTCTTCCCATTTCACATTCCCTCTTTACTTATGGCACTTGCGGATTTGTTACTTGAAAACTCAGACAAGTGTTTAACCTTTTCGATATATTTTACTTGGTATTCCTACACATTAGAGTAGGGAGAAAGGGGCTTCCTTAAGCAGCTCAAATTGCCATCTTACCTGAAGTTCCCATCTAGTCTGTTGGAGCAAGATTGATGGTAAATATTGAGTTTGCACATATCTTGTAAAGACAGACTAGACAAGTAGATGTGCAGAGAGGCAGGCAAAAGCTAGAATTTTCTAAGGAAGGACTTAACAGGAAGCTGAAGCTGCTGGCACCATAGAACCCTCCTTCATCTGGGGATTGGAATTTGGTCCCTAATCATTCAGGTGCCAAATTATAATACCTGAGTGAGTTTAGGGAGTTATTAGGCCACTATATGTTTTTACTAGTAATTATGTTAGTCTCTTCTTCACCTCTCACTCGAAGGAACTTCTGAGTGCCTTTCAGTAATCATTACTCAGATTATGAGGTTTTATTAGGTATTTGGTCAAAGCAATCACAGTTTCCACAAATCCAAGTGGTGACTCAAGCCTTCTCTAATTAATCCTCAACCCAGTAGCCCAAGGCAAAGCCTACAACAAGCTCCCACTCGCCGGGAGAGCCAAGCAACATTTCCTAAGACCAACTTGCCCTTTTTGAATTGCAACATGTAAGATTTGCAAAGGGGCTACTGTGTTCATACGTGGAGAAAAGTAAATTGTCCGCAAAAAGGATCATGTTCAAGAATGACCCCATGATCCACCACCTAGAACCAAACACATACCAGGAAGGGGACAACACCTTATGATAATAATTTCCCTTCCTGTGGGATTTTCCATGTACCATTGGCAACTTTCCACAATAGATGAATTTGAAGCCTTCTGCCCTAGGTGACTTTAATTCAGTATTCTTATCTAAAAAACTTGGCCCTACAATCCCCACACTCCACCTACTTCTACATGGAAGGAAGGACCATCTTGAGAGGCCTCAGCTGGTGAGTGTCGCATCTTTGCATTTATGCCATAGTGGACAGATGCAAGGAATTTAATCTGAGTCTACAGTCTTCTAGGAATGAAACTCAGATCTCTGTATTCCAAATCTCAAATGAAATGAGAGTAGAATGGGGAATTTTTAAATTGCTATCTAGAAAGGTAGCCCCCTCAAAGTTGGGGAAAGGGATTGTTGCTTTGAAATGGTCCCTATATTGTTTAAAGTGGGTATTTTACAAAAAATATTTTTTAGATGTAAACAGGATACTCAGTAATGAATTATACTAGGAATGGCAAATTCTTGGTGCTTCTGGCCCTCCTCTCCCCATTAATCACACCTGTTTGGTCTGGCCACAGAATTTTACTCAGCCCCAGGCTCCAGGCAGCCGGTACCAATCATTTTGCTGTCTTTTGCTAGATGCATATCAATTGGATATGCAAAACTAAGGAAAATAGAAGACACAGCTACAGCTAGCAATTGCCCACATGAAGGATACATTTCTACTTAGAGACAGTAAACTTTGGAATATGAGACAGACCAGGTTCAAATCCTACCTCTACTCCTTTTTGCACAACATAGGGCAAATTATTGGGTTTTCTGAACCTCAGTTTCCTCATAGTATAAGGTAGACAATAAAAAATGCCTACTTTGTAAGGCTATTGTGAGGATTAAATGAAATAACGTATGTCAAGAGCATGGCACAGTATGGGCACTGTGCTCGTTAAATTATTATTATTACTTTAAAAAATAAGACAGGCGAGGACTCCGGCAAGATGGCAGTCTAGGCAGAAGCACCACGCCGTCCCTCCACAACAAAGATCCGAAAAACTAAGCCAAACAGAGAATCAACAATCCTGAAACCCTAGAACATCAAATG
>NW_004443946.1:7566504-7587438 GCF_000243295.1 Trichechus manatus latirostris | reverse complement strand
TAAAATATTAAAAAAAAAAAAAAAAAATAAGACAGGCAACTAACAAGCTATATAGTCATGTACCTATATTGTGGCTAAAGCCCAAACTGTAGCTCAGTGTTTTAAAACTGAGCTTCTCAGAGTCTTTTTGATTCCAAGAAAACCATCAGAGTGACCGTCAGCAGAACCAACCAGCAGGTAGCTGAGCAACGCGCCACCTCACCCCACTGCAGACCAACTCTACTTTACACAGGGGGCTCCGGCTGCCAAAGCATCCCTCTGAAGGAAGGAAAAAGAGTTTCTTCGCTTAAAAAGAGTTTGAAGTCTGGAAATCATTACTCAACCTACATAATGTCACTTTGACCAGATCATTTTAAGGTCTAAACGAAAATTTTCAATGTTTTTATCACAAAGCAAGTACAATGAAAGAGTAGCAACTCTTAGTTTGTCCAGATGAAAAACATTCTCAGTCGTACAGACAGTATTGTACCCTCAGCTTCAACACGCCCAGTGACTGGACCCCCACCCCACCTTATCACAAAACAGCCTGTTCTGGAAGGTACTAAACCTCTTCCAGCCTCAATTTCCTCATCTGTAAAAACGAGGTAATAATACCTACCTTACACAAATGTTGTGAAATATAATTGAAATAATGTAAGTGAGAGTGTTTGACCCAAGGTAGGTACTGAATAAATGTTTCCTTGTTGTTATTGTTGTTAGCTGCCATGAAGTCAGCCCAGTGCAAAAAGCTGCCCAGTCTGAATACAATAAACAGCCAACAGTAGTAGTCAATAGAGATTTTCTCTGTCAAGTAAAGTAGGAGTGAGGTATCAATGGGATCACAAGAAATCAAGCCCAAACCATTCTCAAACCACATTCCATACCAGTGGCTTTTATCTTTTGTTGTTATTAGCTGCCATCCAATTGGCCCCCACTCATGGCAACACCATGCACAACAGCATGGGGCCATTGTGACACGTAGGGTTCACACTGACTGATTTTCAGAAGTAGATCACCAGGCCTTTCTTCCTAGTCCCTCTTAGTCTGGAAGCTCTGCTGAAATCTGTTCAGTATCATAGCACCACTCAACTGATGGATGGGGGGTAGCTGTACATGAGATGCATTGGCTGGAATCCAATCCGGGTCTCCCGCATGGAAGGTGAGAATTCTACGACTGAACCACCACTGCCCCCACAAATATTGCCTTAAGAAAATTGATGTCAGTGTCTTATTAATGTTGTTACAGCCTCATTAAAAATGTCTTCTTTAAGCTTCCTAGATGCATCCAAATACCTTGAGGGACTGAGTTGCTGGGGCTGAGGGCTGGGTACCATGGTCTTGGGGAACATCTAGGTCAATTGGCATAACATAGTTCTAAAGAAAATGTTCTACACCCTATTTGGTGAGTAGCGTCTGGGGTCTTAAAAGCTTGCAAGTTGCCATCTAAGATACATCTATTGGTCCCAACACGTTCAGAGCAAAGGATAATGAAAAAAGCCAAAAACACAAGGAAAATATTAGTCCAAAGGACTAATGGACCACATGAACCACAGTCTCTACCAGCGTGAGCCCAGAAGAAATAGATCGTGCCCGGCTACCACCACCAACTGCTCTGACAGGGATTACAAATAGAGGGTCCTGGGCAGAGCTACAGAAAAATGTAGAACAAAATTCAAATTCACAAAAGAAAGACCAGACTTGCTGGTCTGACAGTGACTGAAGGAACCCCTGAGATTATTGTCCCCAGACATCCTGCTAATTCAGAACTGAAGCCACTCCCAAAGTCCACCTTTCAGCCAAATATTAGACAGGCCTATAAAACAAATAACAACACATGTGAGGAATGTGCGTCTTAGTTCAATCAAGCATACGAGACCAAATAGGCAACTTCTGCCCAAAAACAAAGACGAGAAGGTAGGAAGGGACAGGAAAACAGGATGAATGGACACGGGGAACCCAGGGTGGAAATGGGGAGAGTACTCACACATTGCGGGGATTGCAACCAATGTCACAAAACACTTTGTGTATAAATTTTTTAATCAAAAACTAATTTGCACTGTAAACTTTCTCCTAAAGCACAATGAAAAAAAAAAAAACCCACAAATGTGATACCATTTTGCATCTACCAAATTGACAAAAATATAAAAGCCTGACAATATGCTGTATGCTGTGTTGATGAGCTTGAGGAACAACTGTATACCCTGCTATTGGGAGTGTAAGTTGGAACAGCCCATTTCAAAAACATCTTGGCATTATCTGGTGGAGCTGAAGATGTATGTGCACTACAATTCCATAATTCTACTCCCTCTAGCACACACATTAGACAAATCTTGCACAAGTGCAAGGAAGCTTGTATAAGAATATTCATAGTGTTGATAGTAGCAATGTTTTAATACCAAAAAGCTGAAAACAACTCAAATTCCCTTAGGAGTAAAATGGATAAATAATTTGTGGTGTTTGCAAAGAATGCAATGCCACACAGCAGTGAAAATGAGTAAACTATTCCTGGCTGATCTCAGGAACAGCGTGTTGTATTAAATGATGCAAATAGCAGAAGAATCTATACAACATAATTTCATTTATTCAAAGTTAGAAAATATATAAAAATAAACAATACATTATAGGTGGCAAAACTATAAAGAGAAGCAAGAGAACAAGAAACAAGGGGATGGGTGCATGAAGTAGATGGAATCAGATTAGAGACTGGGACACCTATGACCTATGGCCTTCTCTTTGTTAGCTGGGTCATGGGTGTTTGTTTCATTGCATTTCTGTACGCTTTTCAGATGGGTATAGGTATTCTTTTTTGTTGAGAGTTCACGAAACCGATGAACACCAAATTCAGATTAGTGTTACCTCTAGGATAGAGGGGGATGGGATTAAGGTGGGTTATACAGTCATTATCAACAGTATTTATAATGTATATATTTGTTTTTAAAAAAATCTGACACAAGGATGGCAAAATTTAATGAAGCTGGAAAGTGAACACAGGGATATTCATATGGATAGTCCCTATAATTTTCTTTTTATTTGAAATATTTCATAATAAAAATTAAAAAAAAAAACCTAGAATTTCTTGGGTCTATGCCTGCAGCCCCTGAGAACCCCAACTTGATTCTGTGGGATACAGATCAAGTTTGCCTCATGATTCACCCAGGGCTTCAACCCTGTTCGTTCCGGTTTGAACCCCTACTGAGAATTTGCATTTCCACCCCAGATATGCTGAATCAGAATCTACATTTTAACAAGATCCCCAGGTGATTCTTATGTATAATAAATTTTGAGAACCACTACTCTACTAGAATTGGTCCCTTACTAGCAGTATTAGCATTGCTCTCCTGGGAACTTGTTAGAAATGCAAATTCTCAGCAGGGGTTCGAACCAGACCGAACTGGTTAGAGGCTCTGGATTCACCTAACGCTTTTTTTATTACATAAAATTCAAGGAACTTTCTCCATATGCTCTCCCTCACCACTGATGACAAATGGTGTTTTATTTGAAGCAGGCTGTTTTAGGCTTGATAGGTTCTTCACAGTTGAAAGCCAGTTCTGAACCTTTGAAGTGACGTTTATTGTGGTCTCGGGAAGGGTGCAGTGGAGGTGAAGAGTGACAAGTGAGAGTGATAAATCAAATGCGGCTCAGTTTTAATTTAAGAGCAAACAATCATCGAGTCAGCATGGCTCAGTCATCAGGCAGTTCTGGTAGCTTGTGACTTCTTATGTAAATGGTAAACAGAACATTGAATGGTGACAATTTCTTCAACTGCTAGAATGAGCCGTCGGTTTCTGTTCTCTGCTTAAACTTGATATCTTAAGTTGCTGGTTAGAGGAGAGTCATGTTAACAAAAACATTTCAGGGCTAATCATAATCATAAAGCCTTTCATAGAAATGATACTACTTGTGCAGCATGTTACACAACACACCTTGTCTGCTTCATCGCCTCAGGCATTGAACTGAGGGCTAAAATAGTCTGCAACTGTGCTGTCCAACATGGCAGCCACTAGCCACAAATGGCCATTGAGCATATGAAATCTGACATCTGGCTAGTCTGAATTGAGATGTGCTGCACATGTAAAGGAGCCCTTGTGGTGCAGTGGTTAAGAGCTCGCCTGCTAACCAAAAGGTTGGCAATTTGAATCCACCAGCCACTCCTTGGAAGCCCTATGAGGCAGTTCTACTCTGTCCTATAGGGTCGCTATGAGTAGGAATTGACTCGACAGCAACAGGTTTGGTATAGTACGTGTAAAATAACTCCCACCAGCATTCAAAGACAATACAAAAAATGTAAAATATATTATTAATAATTTTTATATTGATTTTTTAATGTTGAAATGATATTTTGGCTATATAGGATTAAAGTTAATAATTATTAAGATTAATTTCACCTGTTTCTTTTTACCTTTTTCCAACATGGCTACTAGAAAATTTAAAATTACATGTGTGATTCATTTATGGTTCCCATTACATTTCTATTGGACAGCACTAGTCTGGATGGCAAGGGGCGTATCTTAGTCATCTAGTGCTGCTATAACAGAAACACCACAAGTGGATGGTTTTAATGAAGAGAAGTTTATTTCCTCATAATCAAAGTAGGCTAAAAGTCCAAATTCAAGGTGTCAGCCCAGGGGAAGGCTTTCTCTCTCTCTCGGCTTTCTCATCAGTGTTCCCCCAGATTAGGAGCATCTCTGCGCGGGGACCCCTGTCCAAAGGACGTGCTCTGCTCCCGGCACTGCTTTCTTGATGGTATGAGGTCCCCCTGTCTCACTGCTCACTTCTGTCTTTTAAATCTCAAGAGATTGCCTCAGGACACAATCCAGTCTTGTAGATCAGGTCCTGCCTTACTAACACAACTGCCACCCAACCTCCCTCGTTAACATCATAGAGGCAGGTTTACAACATACAGGAAAATCACATGGCCTAGCCAAACTGATACACACATTTTTGGGGGGACATAATTCAAACCATGACAGGGAGGAACTGGAAAACCCACATTTTTCTGGCTCTTTCTCTTCGTTCAGACTCAGGGACAAGGCAGCCTACCAACAGAAGCTATCACTGGCTTTACTGCTTCTTCCTTGGTTAGACTGCAGCAATAGACCTCAAATCTCAGTGAACATAAGAACTACCTGGGAGCTTGTTAAAAACTCAGGCTCCTGAATCCTATTCCTGAGATAGGCTGATTCTATTAATCTAGGGTAGGTCTGGGAATTTGCTGTTTTAACAAGTACTTGAGGCATTCTATGTTCATGGATCATATTTTGAGACACTCTGGACTAAAAGAAACATAATGATCGAGACTCCTGCTGGCCCTGCCACAGCCCAAGTTGAGGGCCATGAACTGGAACCCTAACCCTGCCTCTCCAGCAAGGTAGCCAAACTAATTTGACAGTGAGCGCCCCCTTTTGGTTAAGCCTTTTTGAGTATGCAACCTCCCAAACTTGTTTGTTTATTGATAAGTTATATGCACAACTACAAATCATACACTAAATATTAGTAAAGCTCATTTTTTACATAAAAACAAATACAGGTAAAAAGTTATGCTATTTTCTTTCTGGATCCCAATGGATCATCTTTAACACCTTGCTGTGGAGACCTTTAACCAAACAATAAATTGTATTATTTCATATTTCCTTGCCTTTGCACATGCTATTCCCATTCCACCTTCTCTTTGCTTAGAAACCAAAAAGCCAAACCAGTTGCCATGGAGTCAATTCTGACTCATGGCTACCCCATGTGTGTCAGAGCAGATATCCTCCACAGGGATTTCAAGGCTGGACCTTTCGAAAGCAGATCGCCAGGATTTGCTTAGAAAAGGCCTATTTATTCCTCAGGATTCAGCTCATAAATCTCCTCTGTGCAGCTCTTCTGTCCCCCTCCACCTCCCACAGATGGAGTTGATCACAAAACCTGCTTAAGTTACCTCTATTGACTTATCACACTGTACTGCAAATATTTGTTTAACCTGCCAGCTCTGGGAGGGCTCAGACTGTGCTTTATTTACCTCTGTTTCACCTGTGCCTTACATACAGTTCCTGACACATAATTTGTATTTTTTTTAATGTTTGTTAAACAGAGCAAAGGAGCCCTGGTGGCTCAATGGTTAAGCACTCAGCAGCTAACCCAAAGGTCATCGGTTTGAACCCACCGGCAGCTCTGTGGGAGAAAGATGTGGCAGTCTGCTTCTGTAAAGATTGCAGCCTTGGAAACCCTATGGGGCAGTTCTAGTTTGTCCTATAGGGTTGCTACGAGCCAGAATCAACTCCATGGCACACAACAACAACCAATGAGAAAGTGAATGAATGAAAGCAGGATTAATGAGTATTTTAAGAAAGTCATCTCCTTTCTCTGTGGAAGCAGAAACACCCTAGCGCATCATGAGGAATAACCCATATAAAACAGATGAATGCAAAAAGCCATCTAAAGACATGCTGAGTTTTAAGCTGAGGTTTACAAAAACATGTATGGTACTCACCCAAGCTGAGGAGGATGAAAGCAGTGAACAGCCTTAAGCAACTAATGATATAAAGAGCAGAGGAGGATTTTTTTTTTAACTGCTCTTTTTAAATTGTTTAATTGCATGAAGGTCAGGATTCTCCTGGCAAAGTCATAATGGATGGTTTGTGAGAGGTCTCAGTGCATCTTTGTAGGGCAGGACAAAGACAGATGGGGAACAAGAGTGCGTTTAAGAGCATTACAATTTGTTATCTATAGCCAGGTCTTAGCTGCACAAAATGAACGAATCACCTGGTCTAAGCTCCAGAAATGTTGTGGCTAAAAATATTCCTTAAACATAGACCTGGCTTGGGTATGTAACAGAAAGGGTTCCCCCTCTGCGAAGCCTCCTTTTTAGGAGTTTGTGTTCCCTGCTCACTGACATCTATTTCATTGTCTCTGTCCCTGGGCTGGCCCCTCGAGTAAGTTATAACTGGCCGACCCCACCACCCCAGACGGCAGCGTTCATGGGGTGCTCTCGTACATATGCTGGGGTCCAGGGTGATTAAAGAAATGCTTTGTGCTCCCCTGTTTACACAAAAGCTCTCCCTCTCAGCAGGAACTTGAAAGAAATGAAGTTGTGCATAATCGGTTTATCTTGTTAGATCCACTTAAAAGGATTGACCCCTTGATATATTGGAAAGTAAAGTGCAAAGTCTGTTTATGAATTACTTTTCAAGGTGATTAGCAAGCAGAAGGTTTCCATGTTGCTCCCCTAAGAGTTGTGTTGCCAGATTTAGCAAATAAGAATATGGGATGCCCAGCTAAATATGCATTTCAGATACATAATGAACAATTTCTTAATATAGTGTGCCCCATGCAATATTTAGGACATACTTACACCCCCAAAATTGTTAGTTGTGTATCTGAAATTCACATTTAACTGGGCATCCTGCATTTCATCTGCAAACCTTTCCTAAGAGGTAAAGTCCCTGAACAACCCTCAGGGAGAATCTCTGTGGTTTTTCTTGGAAATGTTTTCCCATCAGTTCAGAGGTGTGTATTAACGTAAACACGGGCCTGGGAGCTCAGATAGCTGAGTTCTCTTTCAGCTCATTTGCTCATTTGTGCATCAGTTTCTCATTCCAAATTTTTTTGAGCATCTACTGTGTGCCAGGTACTGGGTTAATTGCTGAGGAAATAAAGGTGCTGGAGATTAACATGGTCCCTGCTTTCCTGGAACTTACCATGGATTGTGTGACCCTTAACCTCTCTGCACCTTATTTTGTCACCCATACACTGAAGTGGTTGATTTCCTTGGGACTATGTTTCCCAAAGTGTGTTCTATGCTGACAGAGATTACATCAAAGAAGGTTTCTGTGATCAAATACATAAGAAATGCTGAGTTACAGTTAACATTTTACTGTAAACCTTCTCAATATTTTAATGTGCTAATAATCACAAGCGGTGACTTCCTCAGAACTATCACTTTAAGGACTCACTCTGGGGGGATTAGTATTCTGTGCAACACACTTTGGGCAACACTGCCCTAAAATGATGCCTAAAATCCCTATGTCTGGCATTCTGTGATTCTGTACTTGCCTTCTTTCCTTTCTCAGCCTAAAATCCCTTTTATTCTTAAAGATCCAGCCCAAATGTTGCCTCTTCTGTGATGCCTTCCTTCCCACTCCCCCATCCTCACTCCCCCACCCAACACACATGCACCCCAGGGCAGGAAAACATCTGCCCAGTTCACTCACCTAGTACCCAGCACCTAGCACTAGACTTGGCCCATGTGATGAGTGACGTCAATATATCTGTTTTTTAATGAATGAATAAGTGAATTAACACATACTCCAGACAGTTGCCCCATCCTCTACCTTCCCATAGCACTTTTTTTGTTGTGATATAATTTCTTTAATATCTAACTCCTATTTATACTGGAAAGAGCCCTCGGGGCGCAGTGGTTAAGCACTCGGCTGCTACCCGAAGGTCAGCAGTTCGAACCCACCAGCCGCTCCGCAGGAGAAAGATGTAACAGTCTGCTTCCATAAAGATTACAGCCTTGAGAACCCGATGGGGCAGTCCTACTCTGTCCTATAGGGTCGCTATGAGTTGGAACCAACACAACAACAATGGGAAATGGGAAATTTATACTGGGAATGTTTTAAGGACAGCAAAGAACATTGTTAGTTTTTCCATTCCCAGTAAATAAGCACAGTACTTGGCACGTGATTGGCATTCAATAAACAATAATAAATAACAGCATTGATTGCATGATACTCTATACCAGGCACTTACATGAATTATTTCACTTAATCTATACAACAGTCTCATGAAGAGTGTTGTGTTGGATACTGTGCATTGTCTTGCTCATATTCTGTGCTGGGAATCTGAAAACTGTGTTTCCCAGATTCGTTTGAAGCTAGAATTTTACATGTAAATTAGGTTTTACCAGTTATAAGCATCTGCATGAGTTTGGGAAGCTGGAAGTGAGGCTGAGGCCACCTCCCTGCCCCTTTGGAAGTTCCATTCCATTCCATGACAAGCTAGGGTGTTGAGATGTGAGGTTTTTCTATAACAGCATTGCATTCTTTCTCCAGTTTCCTGGGCACTTGAGGCAGAAGCAGTGGCAACACAACTTCTAAATTCAGCTTCCTGTTTCCAGGATAGCCACTTCTGTTGTGTGTTCTTTTTTTTTTAATATTTTATTGTGATTTTGGAGAAAATTTACATAGCAAATTATGTTCTCATTTAACAATTTCTGTACATATTATTCAGTGACACTGGTTACACATTTCACAGTGTGTCAGCCTTCTCATTATTTCCATTCTGTTTGTTGTTTCCGTTAATCTGGCTTCCCTTCCCCCCTCTTACCTTCTCATCTTTGATCTAGGGTGAGTGTTGACCGTTAGATCTCATTTAGATGATTGTTTAGAGGAGCATAGGGTTGTATGTTCTTCAACTTAACAGTTCCCATGGTGGCTGCAGAGGTAGCAACTCTCCTGGTGAGTCAGTTCTGTGTTACCAGTTGCTGTTGAGTCGATTCCGACTCATGGCAACCCCACGTGTGTCATAGTAGAACTGTGTCCATAGGGTTTTCAGTAGCTGTTTTTCAGAAGTAGAGCACCAGGCCTTTCTTCTGAGGAGCCTCTGAGTGGACTTGATCCTCCAACCTTTAGGTTAGCAGCCAAGAGCATTAACTGTTTGCACCACCCAGGGTCTCAAGCTCTGTGTTAGGGAATCACGTATTGAGAGGGGCCTCTTTGGAAGAGGACACTGTCATAATACAAAGACAAAAGCAGGGGGAAGAGAAAAACTAGCTGTGCTTGCTCACAAACATGAAAGGATGCTTAATTCATTCATATGGGGAAAGCACTGTAGAGTCTTAATAAAGGCTCTATACAAAGTATTCTTCATGATTATTATTCATCAGTGTAAATGTGTGCCTTTTGCAGTGCTTCTGTGTGGAAGCCAGTAAGACACAATGACGAAGTTCCAAGACAACGTTAAATTACTGGTGCCTTTTATTAGAAAGCAGCGTTTTTCTTTACAGGGTTATGTACCACCATTTTTCTTACTCATTCCTGATGCAACATCAAGCTGTGAACTTTTGCAAGGCTGCTGGAATAATTCATGCAACCAATCTTCTTTAACATAAACTAATCATCTCTCCCCTTCAGGAAGTACAAGATATGGAACACTGGTGATGATTATGAAAAATAACCATATTTACAAGAACCCACTGCGCTCCATGTTATCTTCAGTATAGTTAAGGAAATCTTAACTGTGTTTAACGATCTTTCCAGCTAACACTCTTGTTGAGACAGGCAGGGTCCTTCCTCAATCATTTTAGGACAGAAGTTCTCAAATGTTTTGTTCTCAGAACCCCTTTACACTCAAAAAATTGTTAAGGACCCCAAAGAGTTTTTGTTTAGATGAGTTGTAAGTATCAATATTCATCATATTAGAAATTGAAACTTAAAAAAATTAAAATATTTCTTTGTAAATCTTGTAAAAAAAGAAAAGTAAACCCATTACATGTTAATATTTTTATAAAACACAATTATATTTTCCAAAACAAAAACATTAGGGAGAAGACTGTATTATTTTACATTTTTACAAATTTCTTTAATGTCTAATTTCATGGAAGATAGCTGGATTCTCATATCTGCTTCTGAATTCAACCCGTTTCAATATCATATATCATGTAGTGCTAGAAGACTCCAGTATACACTCATGAGAGAATGAGAGAGAAAAAGGAAAATAATTTATTATTACTATTATTATTGCAAGGAGCTCTGGTGGCACAGTGGTTAAGCGCTCAGCTGAGTAAAGAAACAAAAAGCTGACAATTCAAACCCACTGAATGGCTTTGTGGGAGAGAGACCTGGCAATCTGCTTCCATAAAGATTTTAGCCAAGAAAACCCTATGGGGCAGTTCTGCTCAGTCACATGGGGTCACTATGAGTAAGAATCGATTCAACAGCACCCAACAACAAAATTATTTATTATTATTTTTAATGCATCATAAGAAAATGCTTTATTGTCAAATATAAATCTGAAATAATCTGCTGCTTCTTTTTTTTAAAGAAACTTAATGAATCCTTCATGTAGGCCTAGTAATAACTTTATTTTCTACTATTTTTTTAATTTTATTGTGCTTTAGGTGAAAGTTTACAGCTCAAGTTAATTTCTCATTCAAAAATTCATACATATATTGTTTTGTGACATTGGTTGCAATCCTCACAATGTGACAGCACACTCCCCCTTTCCACCCTGGGTTCCCTGTGTCCATTCATCCAGTTCCTGCCCCTTCCTGCCTTCTTGTCTTGCTTTTACAGTAGTTGCCCATTTGGTCTCGTATATTTGATTGAACTATGAAGCATGTTCCTCATGTGTGTTATTGTTTGTTTTATAGGCCTACCTAATCTTTGTCTGAAAAGTGGGTTTCGGGAGTTGTTTCAGTCCTGGGTTAGCAGAGTGTCCAGGGGCCATAGTCTCAGGGTTTCCTCCAGTCTCTGTCAGACCAGTAAGTCTGGTCTTTCTTCATGAATTTGAATGTGTTCTACATTTTTCTCGTGCTCTGTCCGGGACTCTCTGTTGTGATCCCTATCAGAGTGGTAGCTGGGCACCATCTAGTTCTTCTGGGCTCAGGCTAGTGGAGGCTCTGGTTCATGCGGTCCATTAGTCCTTTGAACACCCTTGTTATTACAATAGTTTTGACCTCACAGATCCTCTGAGAGTGTCTCATGGACTCCCAGCATTCCCTCAACACACTTTGAGAACTGCTAATTTTAGGTAAGACTGATTCCCATAATAGGAAAGTTTACTATCTAGTGAAGAAGCGCTGGTACTGGAAGAGTGAACATTTCATTCCAGATATTAAGCCAAGCAGAAGTAGAAAACATAGTGTCTACTCTAAGGAGCTTACAATTTATTTTGTGGTGTGGTGGTGGGGTAGATTGCATTACTGTTCAAATATGAGCTGCCCCCTCTTCCAGCTTCTCCTTACTGGTCCCTCCCTGCCTCCATGTGTGTTCATGTCTGGCCATCTGACTCACTGTAGTTGATGAAATGTGCCTGGAAGTGACATGTGCCACTCCTGTGCAGAAGCTTTAAGAGCCATTGCATGGTTCCTCCATCCCTCTTCTCCCTCTCCCACGAGACCCACGATGTCCCAGGAAGGGGCTGTTTCTTCAGCCTGGGTCCCAAAATGAAGGCAATATGGAGCAGAGTGGCAATCATTCCATGAAGTAGCTGTAAAAGCTAATAACCCACTGAGATATTTGGAGTTGTTTGTTGTTGTAGCATAATTTAGCCTGTGCTGATTGATATAGTTGGGATAAGAGAAATACAGAAAAAGCTTAAACATTAAAGAAAATATAGTAATAAGTATTACCAGTTACCAGTTGCTGTCAAATAGACTCTGACTCATGGCAACCCCATGTATGTCAAAGTAGAGCTGTGCTCCATAAGGTTTTCAATGGCTGATTTGTTGGAAATAGATCACCAGGACTTTCTTCCAAGGCACCTCTAGGTGGACTCCAACCTCCAACCGTTTTGGTTAGCAGCCGAGTATGTTAATCATTTGCAGTATACAGGGACAGTAGTAATAAGGAGAACTATGCATTAAGACCATAAAGCAAGAGGTGATCTATGTCAGTGTCCTCAATTTTTTCATCAACTATTTAATTAAATAACAAGCTTTACGTAGTCAGGACCTGTGCTAGACATTGAATATTCAGCGATGAGTAAGACTTGGTCTTAGCATGGAAAGGGGTGATGGAAGCATGGGCTTTGACATTCGGCCTAGACTGGAAACCTAGCTCTGCCATTCACAACTGTATGACCTTGGATCAATTTCTCCAAGCCTTATTATTCTCAGCAGTAATGTGAAGCTGATAATACCTACCTTAGATGATTGTGAGAATTAAACGAGATGATTAAATGAGATATATATATCTTGCCATAATGTGTATGTTCAAAAAAGGCTACTTCCCTTCCTCCCTTATCTCATCTCCCACCCTCAGATGAGGGTCTTGGGATTTTCAACTTAGCTCTTTCCTTTGGGTTTCTCAGTTAATTCTCTAATTATCAGTCTTTCCAGAAATAAAAAAAAATTACATATAAAGGCATACACGCACACATATTCATTTAGCTTGTCACTCAAATAACATTTATTGAATACCGTTATTATCCCCATTTTACAGATGAGAAACCTCTGTAAAACGGGGATAACAACAAGCACTGAGAGGTTAAACGACTTGTCAAAAGTCATATGTCAACACATATGGACACTTACCTCATTCTTTTTAATGTTGATAATATTCAACAGTATTAATATATTATAATTTACTTAATCATCCCCTTTTTGATGGACATTAAAGCTATTCTTAATGTTTTCACCATCACAAGTAATGTGGCAAGAAGCATCCTTATACAAACATCCTTATACATTTTCAGGATAAATTCTTAGAATTGGAATTGCTACATCAAAGAGTATAGTAATTTAGATTCTTATAAAAGCCAGTTGCCATCAAGTTGATTTTGACTCATGACGACCCCATGTGTGTCAGAGTAGAACTGTGCTCCATGGGGTTTTCAATGGCTGATTTTTCAGAAGTCGATCACCAGGTCTTCTGAGGTACTTCTGGTGGACTCAAACCTACAACTGTTCAATTAACAGCCAAGCAAATTGCACCAAAATCTGCCTTTCAGGAAGTCTTTGCTGATTTATACTCCTGCCCTTAGGGAATTAAAAACAAAAAACAAAAAAACAAACCCTCTGCCGACGAATAGATTCAGACTCATAGCGACCCAACAGAGCAGAGCAGAACCGCCCCACAGGTTTTCCAAGGCGAAATCTTTATGGGAACAGACTGCGACATCTTTCTCCCACGGAATGGCTGGTGGGTTGGAACTGCCAACCCTTTGGTTAGCAGCTGAGCACTAACCTCAGGGTACAGACATACCCTTTTCCAGAACCTCATGTACACCATCCCCTTAACCTTCAACAGCTTGTGCCTCTGGATCACTGTCTACCAGACCATGTTCCCAAGAGTACTCACATTGGGCCCTGTTTTGGGGAGGCTGCTGCACAAAGAACACACCCCTTTTTGTCTCTGGCTTGATGCCTTCTCTCTCTGCTGCTTTCACACGCAGTGCATTTGGGGAGTCTGGCTGGAAGCGGGCATTGTTCTCCTCTGAACTACACAAGAATAATTCATCTATCTGAAAGGTAACTTGTATATTGATCCCAAAACATTGCAGGAGAGTAGCATTTTCATTGATTATTTGATAATGGGTCATTTCACTTCTATCTCCTTCTGACTTCTGTAACTCAGATAAAAAACCAGGTAACCCTGAGCACATAATTCATCTCTGTGGAAAGCATTGTGCCTGACAATTCACATTAGCTCAAAAGTGACCTTGAAGACCTCCTACTCATTCAGAACAATACATCCCAGAAATGGCTCTTCCAACCTGCCTTATTCTTGTTTAATATTTGGGCAAGAAACTAAAGGAGTATTTAGTTTGAAGCAAATTGCATCTCGTATTTTCTTGGAATGAATCAAAAGCGAATCTGAAACATCTTTCAATGGAGTGGGCCTCCATTGACAAAAGCACTTGTAATCACTCCCATTGTGTGTTCTTAGCCAACTTACAACCGCATTCATTGAATTAATAAGGATCAGCTGAGACTCACAAAGGCCTAATACCAGGGACTTCATTCTGGGGCTGCTGGCCTGATATTTAAATATTTATTGAGACAATTGGGTGACTGACAGGCTTGGGCTTAGCCAGCAATAAATTCAATCTGTGTGCACAGGCACAACCCACTGCCCCAGACTGGGTTCCTGGAGCATCTCGTGAAGCCACAGAGATGTGGGACCAGGAGAAACGGGGGTGAAAATACCTTTGAAGAGAAAACTAAGAAATTGAGTCTTATGATTGCTTTATTTGGTTAAAGGACAACTCTTTAAATATCATTTTTTGTTTTTTAACTAAATTGTCAACAAAGAGAAGAGGATGTGGAATTCAGGCCATTTACTTTCCTGGATTCTGGATTTTCTCCCATTTCAAAAAATGTTTGAGTGTTACCAGGCACCAGGCAGTCAATCTGAATATGGACTTAGAAGAAGTTCAGGGCAAGCAATGGATGATGTGAAAGGTAGATAAAGAAAGGCAGGAGAGAGACAAGAAATTGATCAGCAAGAAAACACTGAAAAATTTATGATAAAAGACTTTTTGACCCATGACCTCATTAGCACTTAGAAACATTAATTCATTATTTCCCCCAAGGTTAGTTAGCCTGCTGCCTCTACTTGAAAAACAGGAAAATCATTATCACAGAATAAATTTAGTTATCAAGGAGCCCTGGCGGTGCAATGGTTAAGGGCTGGGTTGCTAACCGAAAGGTCAGTAGTTTGAACCTACCAGCAGCTCTGCTGGAGAAAAAATTTGGTAGTCTGTTCCCATAAAGATTACAACCTAGGAAACCCTCTGGAGCAGTTCTACTCTGTCCTATAGGGTTGCTATGAGTCAAAACTGACTTGACAGTATACAACAACAACAATTTAGTTACGTGTTAATCACCTTGTTGGAGCTTATACTGATCAAGATATGCTAGGTTCTGCTGCAGTAACAGAGAACCCCAAAAATCTGAATGTCTGAAAACCACAAGGGTTTATTTCTCATTTACACTACATGTCCATCACAGGCTGGCAGGGCATTCTGCTTATCACAGTCACTCAAAGACACATGCTGACAGAGCAGGCAATCGCCATTTTGGAGGTTAGCAATTAAATGTTCTAACTTAGAAGCAACAGTTCCACTAACAATTCTTCGCCCAGAATTAATCACATGGCCCCACCCAATCTCAAGGGGGTCAAGAACTCTAATTTTTCCTCAAAAGGAGGGAAGAACCAGGAATATTTGACAAAGCATTAATGACTACCACAGAGTCCATGCTTAAGATAAGTCTGGCTTTGAATCCTTTCTCAGCTTCTCACTAAATCATGTGAATTTGAACATATTACTTAACTCTTGGGACCTCAGATTCCTTATCTGAAAAACGGGAATAATACAATTATTCATCAAGTTGCAATGAAGAGGGAGATAATAAATGTAAAGTACCTAGCACATATTAGGTGCTCAATAAATGATGTGGTTTTTGTCTTTTACCACATGTATTAGTTTCCTAAGGCTGCAACAACAAATACATTTCTGTTCTTATAAGCCACCCATTTTGTGGTATCTTGTTGTGGCAAGGAATCTAATAGGAATCTAATACAGAGGCTGATGTAATCATTCCATAGGTTAAAGGACTGTTTGAAGAACTTTAAGTTCATTCAGAGGGATTGTTTTAGTCATATTCATGATTACACTTAGCATCTTCCTAGCACCAGACAACTAACTATCAGATAAGTTCTCGGATATGTAAGAAAGAGCAAAAGAATAGAGGCAGATCGGGGCATAGAGAATGTATGTGATCAACTGATATTTACTCAGCGAGTGAATGTCAAATTCATCATCACTAACTGAATAAAACTCAAATTGATGTTCTTCCAGTAGTAGTCAACAGCATCACCCTCATAAATGAAGCTCATTATTTCAACTTTGTCAGCCCTTTAACACAAGATAAGCATATCAGACTCTATATATTGAGCCTCATTGCACTATTGCCTTTTTACAAAGCAAGGAAGAAAGTTTCTGCAACAGAGTGTTTTAGGGAACTGTCATTGAGTAGAGACAGGAGAGGGAACTCACATCTATCTTTGGGGGCAGGAGAAGACCCCATAGATGGAGCAGTGGGCTGCTGCCTGACAGGTGCTACTGCAATGTGATTGATCGATAAACCGTAGAGAGAATTTAGTGCCTATTATTTTAATACTCATGTAAAGGAAATTTTAAAAATTCCATATCTATGAATTTCCAGGTAGGACCAAGTGGTTTGCACTAACCTTTAGATGTCACAGCTAATGCTCTGTCAAGCAAAACAAATTTCTCTCCAGATGAAGACAACAACATTTAATATAATTCTCTCTGTGTTTTTTAAAATGCATAACTGATTAGCAATCATCCAGCCATGAACTAATAGAACTTACTGGTTCTCCTTCCTGATTTCTCAGAAATGTTTGAAAATTAATGGGATGTGATTTATTAGACTAAGCCCTTAAGCCATTTCCAAGTCTGCTCCTTTCTCACATGACAAAGTGGGCTACAGCTAACCATCTCTGTGATCACAGAGTCTGATCACTATTGCTGAGTGAAGGCTATAGTGGTAACATTGTTTGCCAGGGTAGGTTAGTGGGACAGGCAGCACCTTGTCAGTCAACAACCCTCAGATGACACGCTTCTACTGCATCTCCTTAACTGTGCTTGTGGAGAAAGACTTGGCCTCAGCACAGTTGGTGAGTGGTCCACAGCACCCTCTCACAGTGGGGATCAGAAACACATAAGCACTGAGAACTTGTGGAGGAAGTAGAGGCCAATCCAAAACTCAATGCCCTAAAATAATTACATAACAGTCACCAAATTAGTTAACAATGACCTTCAAGTCAACTGCAACAGACCAGCTTCACTGCACCAACAGAGGGTCAAGTAACCCGATGGGGAAGCCCTTTGGCTTTTTGACTACAACGAGGCTTGGTTCTGAGAAGACTTGTAGCTCCCAATAGGCCTTACTTACACCTTGGTATTTTTCTGAGCTAGGTCATGGTGGCCATGGTGAAAACAGGCTCTCCGGATCACCACCATACATGCACCAATGTGCCCATTATCAGACCAAATCTGTTAGCTCCCTGTAGGTAGAAACTAACTCAAACTATTAAGTGGTTTTGTATAGAAGCCATAGCACCTGTACCACAGATACTCAAAAAATGCTTTTGTCAAACTGGTGATACATATAGTCTTTAATATTATCATGGTCTTGCCAAGTAAGTACCAAAATATGTCAGCTCACACTTCTAACTAGCACAGGAGTTTTTCAGTCCTTCAGAGTGCCAGGGTTTCCTGGAGGGGTTCATAGACTGCTGCCGAGAGGGAGAGGAGAAAGGGAAGTAGGAGAGGGTGTAGCATCTACTCCACTCCTACAGCCAAAGCTTCTGCTTTATCTGTTTAATACACTGAGGCCATGGTTTTTGTCCTGAAGAAGGGTCTGGTTCTTTAGAATATTTGAAAACCATGGTTATAGGAGGTACTCAGGTTATCAGAAAAATAAAATTAGTATTTAGTATACCTCACCAAAGGGAAGCAGCTATGTGTATAGAAATACACTTGGTTTCCAGGGTAAAGAATTTTCCTTTCTCATCACTGAATGTTACCAGCACCTCGGCATTGTAGGAAGAACCAACAACACTGGTTGTCTTAGCAGCCTGGTGGGGCCCTTATTTACTAAGCCATGTGAGTAAAGAAATGAACAAAATGAGTAAAAATACAGCAGAAATATGCCACCATGGAAGTACTGTCTTGTTTCCTTGCTTCATGGAAATTTACCCAGTCTTCTTTATGTAAATGGTCCACCCCAGCTATTAAAAAGTTCACACAGACCGAAGGAAGGTTGAGAGACAAAAGAAGCTGGGCAGAGACTGCGTCTCCTGTCAGAAGGCAGTGGTGACCTATCAGCTCACAGTTGTGCCGAGTCTGCTAAAAGGGAGAAACTAGACGCCTGAGCTGAGCCGTCTGTAGTCAATTCTGGATGCCTCTCCTGACAAAACAGCAGTCAGACACTCTGGCACCAAAGATACGACCAAGAAAAAAGGCTCGGAGAAGATCTCTGTTTACAAGTCTGTGGTCCCAAAAGGACCCTTCAGCAAAGTCTTTGACTCCAAATACATCACTCCTGCTGTCCCTGCAGCGTACTCAGCCACTTGTACACTGAAAGGAAATGGGCCTGTGCTGTTCTGATGTGCATCCATTTAGCAACAAAATAGTACAAATGGTGGAGAAGCAGGAAGCTCTTCCAAGAAGAATTCAAGGTCATGTTGATCCCTGGGTGGGGATCCTTCTGCCTCTGAGGCCCCCTAACCAATCCTGTCTCCTGGTTACCAGACAAGGGTAGGAGGTTTTACTAGCCCACGATGGGAATGGGAGCTGGAGTTCATGGCAGATGGAGAAAGAGATGCCAGGCTTGGGCAATGGGGTCTCAGAACTCTCAGCCTGCTATTGGCTCCTGGATTAGAGCAGCCCTCCCATGCAAAAACTCTAAGGCTTCCTCTTTGAATAGCCTGGGCATTCTTCCTGCCTTATCTTTACCTAAGTTCTCTGTGTTTCATCATCCCTAATGCTCTGCCACTGCTGAGCTTCTTTCAGAGCAGGCCACTGCTTCTGGGGCCATAGCCCAAGACTCACGTGCCCAAGTTGCACTTCTCTGAAGACATCACAGAAAGGCAGTTTAAATGACTTTTCCTCCAAGCAGTGACTCCAGGAGAAGCTTCAGACTCAGTTTTACGGGTATAGTTCCCACAGTGCCCCTGTATACCACAGAGCTGTCTACCTGGTGGAAAAGGACAGAGCTGTGTAGAATGTGCACTGCTGGGCTGCTTTCTCTGACCCTCAAAGATCTTTATCCATCTTACTTCCAACTTGACCTAACCCAAGGGACTGTGAGGCCATGGACTGGTCCTTTCTTTCCCTAATAAGGCAGCTTCTTTCACGCTGATATTACCAAAGCAGCTCCCCCTTGTTAGGTTTGAAATGGAGGGTCAGCAGCTTTGCTATGGGGTGGCCTTGCTCTGGTATTTTTATTATGATATCTACAGAAGACTTGCGCGACATTTTATATACCCTAAAGACTTAAACTGGGTTTAAGATCTTAGGTTATGTAATTTTTGTGTGAGACTCCATAAAAAGGGATCTGGAAAATGTGTCTCTAGTGACCACATGGTTTCTCACTGTGAGAATTCCCTACAGCCAGGGGCCAACAGATGACTACGTGACTAACTAAAGGAGGTGGCCTTGTAGGAAACCAGGAAATATTACTCTTAGCCAGTTTTCTTAGTCCAGTGGGGAAAAAGTTCTGGTTCTTATTTCTCTCTCTGCTTGCCTACAAGATGCTTAGCTGTCTGGAATTCATCTATGAAGAGTCCCACAGGAATCTGGCAGGCACATCAGAGCAAAGGGACTTGTTTGGGGTGATGAGAATGGAAACTTATGGCAGTAACATTCCAATACCTCCAATCCACAAGAGAGATTTGCAGTCCTCAGGGGTTGAGCAACCATTTAGCTTATTAGGAAGAAAAAAGATAAGGCTCAGTCACAGGAATTTGGATCATCTCAGTACAATGAAATTTGAAGGCCGAGGGCATACCTAGTGTATAGACAAAAGAGAGAAGATGGGGCCATCGAGGCAGAACCAGGTAAGCAGCAAGGAAATGAAAGATGGTGACTGATGTCATGGTCCCCTGGTTCTGAATTCCCACCCCAATCAAACTTGCCATGGAGACACTGGAGATCAGACCTCCCGAGCAGAGCTTATATGCCGCATCTCTACTGTTTCTAGAACAGTCTAGTCTATGGACAAACTCATCTTCCCTTAAAACTGAACGGTGCAGGAGAGTAACTGTTTTGGATCGAATTGTGTCCTCAAAAAGATATGCTGAAGCCCTAATCCCTGTACTTGTATAAATGAATAATTTCTTTTATAAGGATCAGCACAAAGCTAGTTCCTATGAGGCAGAGGTTAAAGATGTCCCAAATATCCAGCTTTTCCAAGCTGCTGTACCACTCCATCATCTGTCATATCAACTACTCCCTCTCCCCTCAGCACTCTCCCTTCTGTCTTTGGGTTCCCTAATTCACTGCAACATCTCACAGAACTCACAAATTTATAAAGGAAATGGCTCATATGGTTGTGGAGGCTGGCAAGTCCCAAAATCATGGGTCAGCTTAGGCTTCTCCCCTTTCTCTTTCATTCAGTATAAATGTAGACCCTTGGGGCCCAAAGTCCATCAAATGGGGAAAAGACAGTCTTTTTAACAAATGGTGCTGGCAAAACTGGATATCCATTTGCAAAAAAAT
>NW_004443946.1:7539882-7564926 GCF_000243295.1 Trichechus manatus latirostris | reverse complement strand
TTAACCAACGTCATAAAACAACATGTGTACTACTGTTTCATGAGAAACTATTTGTTCTGTAAGCCTTCACCTGAAGTACAATAAAATATTAAAAAAAAAATGTAGACCCTTGGATTCTTTTTTTTAATTCAATGTACTATTATCTGTTACTAATATTATTCATTTTTATGTTCAAATTGTCCCAAATTTGGCCAGGCCAGCCCCTTTAAGCAAATCCTATGTCCTTTTGACTTGATCCCTTCACATTTTGAACACCTTGTGATGGTATTTAAAATGAAAGAGACAGAGGGAAATGCAGAAGGCAGAAGCATCAGAAAGGACTGGACAAGACAAGGATAATTGTGCTGACAGTGACAATTCTTTTCAACTAAAACATATCTCATCTTTAGCCAGAGCCTTCCATTGTCCATTCCTGGGTTTCAGATATGTTCATGAGCCAGAGGGACAAGTCTAACAACAGTCTACATGCATGAGAAATCACTTGGGAAAAACTCGAGATTTGTCCCCTGGTAGGTTTCAATAACATTAAAGTATGCCTAGCAAATAGTCTATTTTCAGAAAGGTGTAGAAAACTAGGACTCTTCCTAAGGGGTAGGGGATTCAGGTACAACAGATTGGTCCTTGGTTGTTAAAGAGGAGTAGAGATTCTCTAGATGAAAGTGGGGGGGCTATGATATGAATCCATTCCCACCTGGCCCTGAATTCCAGTCAACTAAGAGGAATGCAAACTCTGTGACACATGGAAGCCCAAACCATACAGCTCTGAGACCCTTCTACCAGATAATAACATAAAAGTAAGAGAGCTGCTCTTGCCTTTCACAACAGAGCGCTAAGTAGCTTTGGGCCCCTGGAGCATCAAGGAAGCCACAGCAGAATCTGCTCTGGCTGAGGAATCAGCACAGAGTGACTCAGGCACCCAGCAGAGCTGCTCAGCCACTGGGAACACCTGGCAAAACCAAGCAGACACCACAGGTGTAGGATTACTCACGAGTACCTGGGGACTGAGCCCCAGAAATACTTGAAGTGGGAGACAGATGTACTATTTGGATAATTCTGAGTGAACAGCAGAGGCAAGAACCAGAGTAATTTGACTCTTGTAATTTGAGTCACTTGGGTTACAGAAACAAATAGCGCTTTACCTGGGAGTTAAACATGGAAGTTATAATTACCCTGACTTAACAAATGAGGAAACAAAGGCTCAAA
Organism: Trichechus manatus latirostris; assembly: GCF_000243295.1. Lineage (NCBI taxonomy): Eukaryota > Metazoa > Chordata > Mammalia > Sirenia > Trichechidae > Trichechus > Trichechus manatus. The sequence continues at coordinate 7,563,723 of NW_004443946.1, read as the reverse complement.
GTCAACTAGCTAGTACTGAGCGATATTCACAGGGTTTAAACTCCTACTCCAATATTCTTCCCACCTAGCAGAAGGGAAATAAAGGCATATGAGGAAGTCTAGGAGAATGGAAAAAGAGGAGAACAAATAACCAGAGGGAGAAACATGGGAATAAAAATGACCTTGAAATAGTCACAGAATGTTCTCACACAACAGCCAAACTGAGGCCACCTGGACTGAGAAAGAAACCCCATGGAAGCCAAAGGCCCCCAGGTTAGCACCATTAAAGGGATGAGAGAGGTCAGGAACATGGCTGTTATGGATTGAATTTTGTCCCCTCAAAATATGTGTTGAATTCCTGGCCTTTGTACCTGTAAATACGATCTTATTTTGGAAATAAGGGTTTTCTTTTCTTATATTAATGAGGTAATATCAGAGTACAATGAGTCCTAAACCTAACCACTTCTAAAACCAAAAACTCTTTGCTGTCGAGTCAACTCTGACTCACAGCAACCTATAGGAGTAGAACTGCCCAATACGGTTTCCAAGGAGCAGCTGGTAAATTCGAACTGCCGACTTTTTGGTTAGCAGCCAAGCTCTTAACCACTGCGCCACGAGGGCTCCAATCACTTTTAAGTCATGTCTTATAAAAAGAGCAGAATAGACACAAATAAACACACAGAGGAAGACAGACACCACGTGAGGATCGTCTACAAGCAAAGGAACACCGACGATTGCAGGCAGTCACCAGAAACCAGGAGAGAGGCCCACAGAAGGAATCAGCATGGCCGAGACCCTGATTTGGACTTTGAGCTTCCAGAACTGTGAGAAAATTAATTTCTGGTCTCTAAAGCCACCACTTGTGGTATTTGTTTTACAGCAGCACTAGGCAACTAAGATAATGCCTTGGCGGTTCTGCCTCAAACGGCCAACAAACATCGTCTGCTGCGAAATTGAATAGCAAGAAAAAAAAGGAAACTGCACCTCAACAAAACTGGAAATGGTCACAGGTAGAATGGAAGCGGAGACAAAAGGCAAGAAGCCAGGGAGCAGTGAAAAGGAGTCAATTCTTGGCCTTATTATCTTTCATTCATTCGTTGGTCATTCACAATTCAAAAGTACTTGTAACAGGTTAAGATGCCTTCATGGCAATACTTCAACAAAAACACAAGGTCAAACATTGATGAGGATGGCAACCAATCCTTAGTAGAAGTCTTTGCTTTTCTATTTTAAATCCCTAAACATTATTTATTTAAAAAAAAAAAAATACGCCTTCCTTCCAAGACTGTTTGCTTATATGCATTGTCTATTACCTCCCCCTAGTGATCACATGTATGAACTACAATAAGAATGCATTGGTAAAGCTGAAAAAATTAAGTGACCCACTGATAATAATAATCATGCCTCTTTATACTTGTACAGTATTGCACTTTCCCCAAAGTGCTTTCACACAATGCATGTTTCTCATCTATCCTGACAACCACCCTGTAGAACAGGCAGAGTGCCTTCGACCACCGAACTGTCACATTGACACTGGTTTGGGGCCTATGAATCAAAATCAGAGAAACAGAACAACCTAGGGGTTGGAAGTATGAGCTTTGGAGTCAAGCAGACCTGCATTGGAAGCCTGGTGCTGCTGTGCACACTGTTGTGATTTTGAAGCAAGTTGCTTAAACTCTCTGAGCCTCCATTTCCAAATCTGTAAAATGGGGTTGATAATGTATGCTTCATAAAGATGCAATAGGGTTAAATGAATATTTATACCGGCTTAAGCACTGTGCCTGGTGTGAGGTAAGGCCTTTAAAAATGTTATAGTTGTTGTTGCTGCTATATTATTAATGACATCATTGAGGAGCGAGTTTTCACTTTTTTAGAAACCCATTTATGGTTTCTGAACCCCTGGGTGGTGTAAACAGTTAATGCACTCAACTGCTAACTGAAAGGTTGGAAGTTTGAGTCCAGCTAGAGGCTCCTCAGAAGAAAAGCCTAGAGATCTACTCCCAAAAGATCAGCCATTGAAAACCCTATGGAGCACAGTTGTACTTTGACACACATGAGGTTGCCATGAGTTGGAATCGACTCGATGGCAACTGGTTTTGAATCTGCAGGGAGGCAATTCTTCCTTATGTCTAACAGCAAAACATGTTACTGTCATTATTTAAATCTATTTTCTCTTGTACAGTTTTCCTTATTTTCCAGTTATTTTTCTTTTTGGCCTGATTTAGTACAACTTTTCTAAAAGAGAAAAACCTTGGTGTTACAAGAATCTTCTCCTTCCACCCCTGAGCTCTGATCTCAAAGCTCAGAGCCATGTGCAAAACCACAAGAGGGCCTTTGCTGATGCTCCCGCAGTTCTGATGGGCATCTGTCTGTCTGCCTCAGGAACCCAGACTGCTCAGCACAACCAGAGAAGCATATCAGGCAAGGCCTTTGCTCAGGACAGAGTCTCTTCCTCAAAGACTTCATCCCTTGGTAGATAAAGAGGAGCCGGTGGTCATGGGGCATGGCAGAAAAATCAGCTGGGGGCTGTTTAAAACTGTAAGTTAGACGTATTAATCTGGACAAGCTTAAGAAGCACATGCTCGTGCCTGTACACACACACACACACACACGTGCAGAGCAATTATAGGCTTATGAGCTCTGCTTGGGGATGGTGGGAAGCAATTCCTGAAGCTGGTATCAAAAATAGCTTCACCACCTGGGCTTATCAGATGTCAGGAGGAAGAGCAAACAGCTTGTTCTTCAGCAAACACCTTTGACACAACCAGGAGTCACCCAGGCAGCCCCGCATAACAGGTGCTGGCCTCTGTCTCAACTTCATGGAGGAGTCTAGAGTCTGTCAGATCCCTTCGAGTTCTTAGGACATAATGAGTAGGGAGGAAGTAAGGAGGGAGATCAGGAACTACAGAAATTCCTTTTCCCAGATGCCTCCTTCCTATCACTCCACTGGAGAATAAAATACCACCCTTGACACCTCTAGGTGCAGAGACCTGGACAACTTTTACTATGCAGTAAAAAGGTCCTTTCCAAAATTCCTGCTCTGGGATGCAAGACATGGGCCACACAAGCAAACCCGTGCATGCATCTCTGCAGTGAGGTTAGGGAACTCGTGCTCCAATTCCTAAAAGGGCAAGAGGAGACGCCACCACAGTCTCCGTTCCTTCAAAGCTCGCCATGCAAGCCCACGTCAAGGGCAGACAGAACTGTAACAAACCAAGAACCCGCTCTGCAGGCTCCACCCCAAGAGCCAGGGACACTCAAGAATCAGAGGCCTGTTTTACTGTGTTTAACATTTCATTTGCACCACCGTTGCACTCAACAAATGTCTGTTAGATTGAACTGAAGGATTCTACTCCCATGTATTGAAAAACCCTAAGTGGCGCCACCCCCAAGGGTTAGGTGATGGTAAATGAGGGATGCAGGACCAAGAAGTTACAGCTCCTGCTGGGAGAAGAACACTCACTGAGCACCTCCCAAGTGCCAGGTGGAGCCCTGGTGGCATACTGGTTAAGAGCTTGGCTGCTAATCAAAAGGTCAGGAGGTCGAATCTACCAGCCAGTCCTTGGGAAACCTATGGGGCAGTTCTACTCTGTTCTATAGGGTCACTATGAGTCGGAAATGATTCGACAGCACATAACAGAAACAAGTGCCAGGTACTCTCTTAGGTGCTTGACATAGGTTTAGCCTTTACTCCTCACAATGATTCTATAAGGGAAGTACTAGAATCCCTGCTTCACAGAGGCAAAAATTGGGGCTCTAAAAGTTTAGGTCACTTACAAAGGGCCACATTACTTGAGGGGCAGAATTAGGACTTAAAATCAAAGCCTGATCACCTAGAGGTGGTGATCCTAACAGGCAGCAAATGTCCCTGCTTATGGGAACTGTCACCCTAAAAAGTAGCACAGTCAGTCAGGGACAAGCCTGGCTAAGGTAGCATTTAATAGGCAAGCTGCGCCCCTGGAAGAAAGGCCTGGTGATCTACTTCCAAAAACTCAGCCATTGAAAACCTTATGGAGCACAGTTCCACTGTGACACACATGGGTCAGAGTCAACTTGATGGCAACTGGTTCTAGTGGTCTTACTAATTGCAAGGAATGACTAATACCTGCTCCGAATCCAGATATTACTGTAAATACAGTCTTCATTGGCTGCATTTTGAAGGGAAAGGGGCTTTTATCACTTTACCACCATATGTAGGCATAGGCGTATGGGAGGTTTTTCCTCTCTGAGCTGTAGCTGTGTCTCTGTCTGGCTCCTCATCTTCTGTCCACGATTTCAGCAAGATAAATGGTTTATACTCTGCTCCTTCTGGTGGCAAGGTAACTTCCAGACTGAGCATGAGTGGAAAAGCAACTCCTGTAATACAGAAGCCAAACCCTCTAATAAAAATTTTTGAGCAGCACTGTCACGAGCTACAACACAGTAAAAAAGGAAATAACTAAGTCTTGCAAGGTCCTGGGTGATACAAGTGGTTAACATGCTTGGCTGCTAACCAAAAGGCTGGAGGTTTAAGTCCACTCAGAGGTACCTCAGAAGAAAGGCCTGGAGATCTGCTTCCAAAAAACCAGCTATTGAAAACCCTATGGAGCACAGTTCTACTTTGACACACATGGGGTTGCCACAAGTTGAAGTCGACTCAACGACAACTGGAACTGGAAAGCCAAGTCTTGGTGGCCAGAGAGGGTTTGCATCCTGGCTCCACCTCTTCCTGGTTGATCTTGGGGAATGTTACTTAATCTCTCTAATCCTCAGTGTTCTCATCCTTAAAATGGGAACAATAATATCCCACTTTTACAGGGAAATTAGGAGGATTATGGTAACATATGTAAAATACTTGACCCTCTTAGGTATGCAGTAAGTGTGAGCTTTTGTCACTGTTCCCAGGTAATCCCATCAATGAACCCTGGTTGCAGCAGCTTGAGTGTGGTTTCTGCTCCACCATTTCACCTGACTAATCATGCAGGATCCTCCACTGCTTTGAGGCTAATAGCCCTCACAATGTGCCTCCTGTGTTATTCTTGCTGTTGGGCTTCGTTAATTGTTTCAGAAATCTGTTCGGTATAGCCCTCCTGAGACTCCTACTGTGCCCCAGAATAGCTTACAATTCTTCGTATTAAAAATGAGCATCCTCAATTCTTTTCTTACCCCAAGCCTCTTGGGACATGCTTAAAACAATAATCAAAGCAGAATAACCAGTTGACACAAGTCATGAATAAAAGCAGGCTGTCCCTAATCCCGTTCCTCTTGAGCTCATTAAGTGACTTTCAGTTCCACTTTAAATAAATCTTTCTTTCCAGGGGATGGAGACCAAGAAGGTGTTTAGCTTCCTAAAACCACTCTGCTAGAACTCTGGCTCTTCCTCCTCGTTCTTCTTAGACCCCCTTCCCACTCATTCTCCCCCTCCTCTCTCTCAACAACCTCCCCGTTCCCCTTTCTTGCTCTCCTGACACGGTATTGATGATGATGACCACAACAACGATGACTGATAACATCAATTGTGCACTTAGAGGGACAGTAGCGGTTCAGTAAGGAGCCTTGGTGGTGCAGTGGTTAAGCACTCAGCTGCTAACTGGAAGGTCAGCGGTTCAAACTCACCAGCCGCTCTGTGGGAGAAAGACGTGGCAGTCTGCTTCTGTAAAGATTTCAGCCTAAGAAACCCTATGGGGCAGTTCTCCTCTGTCCCATAGGGTCACTATGAGTCAGAATCAACTCAATGGCAATGGGTTTGGGTGTTTTTGGTTTTTTTTTTTAGTAGTTCAGTGGTAGAATTCTATTCTTCCACACAGGAGAACCAAACCTGCTGCCATCAAGTTGATTCTAACTCATAGTGAACCTACAGGACAGAGCAGAACTGCCCCATAGGGGTTCCAAGGAGTGGCTTGGTGGATTCAAACTGCCGACCTTTTGGTGAGCAGCCGAGGTCTTAACCACTGCACCACCAAGGCTCCCCACACAGGAGAGGCAGGTTCAATTTCTGGCCAATGCACTTAATGCACAGGTACTGCCCATCTCTTAGTAAAGGTTTGCATGCTGCTATTATGCTAAACAGATTTCAGCAAAGGTTCCAGACTAACACAGACTGGGAAGATAGGCCTGGTGATCTACATCTGAAGATCAGCCAGTGAAAACCCCATGGATCACAATGGTCCAATTCACAACCATTCATGGGGATGGCACAGGACTGGGCAGTGTTTCGTTCCATTGTGCATGGGGTTGCCATGAGTCGGGGCCGACTCGGCAACAGCTAACAACAACACAGCATTTACTATATGCCTGGCATTGTTATGAGAAATTTACATCTACTAAGTCATTTCCTTCTCACAACACATCTAGGAAATACTTATTACTGTTATCCCTATTTTTCAGAAGAGGTGACTTGAGGCACCAATATGTTTGAGTAGCTTGCCCAAATCACAGAGCTAGCAGATAGTGAAGCCAATACCCAAACCCAGCACACATTAAAGGTCTCCCTCCATGAGCCCCTTTTCTCCCTCACTCCACTTACCCAGTCCCTCACCAGGTCCTGACCTTTCTGCCTCCTGGGAAGAACCCATAAATTCACCCCTCCTTCTCGTCTGCACTGGCCCTGCTTTAGCTCAAGCTCTCATCACTTCCCTCCTGGAATCTCACTGCAACAGCCTCCTCACTCACCTCACTACCACTAACATATCCTCCTCCACAACTCCTCCACACAACCACATTCATTCATTGAACGAAGTATTACTAGGCAGCTATTATATACCAGGCACTGTACTAGATTCTGGAGTTGCCAAAATGGATACATTAGTCCTTGACCCCAAGGAGCTCACAGTATCGGGGAAGTCAGACATGCAAACCAAAAATAATAAATACTCAAGAGATAATGGAATGGAGAATGTCGAGACAAGTGATGGAAACTCAGAGGAAGGACTACTAGAGTCTGCCTAGTATGGTGTATCAATTAGTACTAATTTGAGCTGCAAACCACTACAGTGGTTTAAATAAAATCATTGCTTATTTTTCTTACAGGCCCAGAAGTCTAAAGGTGAGCAGTTGCAGGGGTTGATTCAGAGTTCCAATGATGTTAGGGACTCTTCTGCTTTTCTTTGGCCCTTCCTTCACAGTCACAGGATGGTTGCTACATCTCCAGCCATTGTGTCTGTGTTCAAGGCAGAAAAAGTGGAAAAGCAAAAGGGCTGAACAAACTCATGTGTTTTGTGTGTGTCTGTGTTTAATCAAGAGAGCTTTTACCTTCCCAGAAGCCTTCCTACAGACGTCTACTTAGGCTTCATGGCCTAGATCTAGGATACACGGCCACCCTTAGCTACAAGGGAAGCTGGAAAAGTATTGGACTTTTCAGCCTCATAGTGGGAGCCAGCAAGGGAGAAGGAAGTCAGGTGTGGCTTTCCAGTAGCCAGACCACGTCGTCAGGAAGATTTCAGAGCAAATGTGGTGTTTAAGCTGACTCTTGAACAAAGAATAGGAATTCTCTGGGTAGAAAGGCTGAGGGTGGGTGTCGCAGGCAAAAAGAACAGCATGTGCAAAGATTAAACCATAAAGAAAATTGTGTCTTTGAGGACTCAACAATTATATCACCTCTCTGCTCCAAATCCTTAGGTTCTTATCCCCTATAGGCCACCATGCCAGCTACTGAACCTGGCACATGAAGCTCTTCAGGCTTAGACCCTGTCTTTCCAGCTGTATCCACAACCACCCCCTCTACACCCAGCTATCCTACTCTCTTTCCAGGCACCCAACTCCATCAATCCATTACATGCCTTAGCACCATAGATCTCCCCCACCATCTGCCTGCTGAAACCTCATCATCCTCATAGCTCTGCTTAAATGTCACACCTCTACCAAGCCTTCCCTTAGGCTCCCAGGGGCTGTCTCTCACCCATACACTTGATACTCCCATAGAACTCTGTAACTATATGTACTGGATGGAATGGTGGCCCCAAAAAAGATATGTCTACATCCTAAGCCACAGAATCTGTTAATGTGACCTTATTTGGAAAAAGGGTCTTTGCAGATGTAATTAAGATGGTATCATCCTGGATCACCCAGATGGGCCCTAAATCTAATGAGAAGTATCCTTATAAGAGGCAGAAGAGAAAACAGGGACATGGAAGAGAAGGTCATGTGAAGAAAGAGGCAGAGACTGGAGAAAGCAGCCACAAGCCAAGGAATGCCTGGAGCTGCCAGAAGCTGGAAGAGGCAAAGAATGGATTGTCCCCTAGAGCCTTCAGAGAGAGCACAGCCCTACCAACACCTTCATTTCAGACTTCTGGCCTCCAGAACTGTGAGAGAATAAATTTCTGTTGTTTTAATCCGCCAAATTACCAAGTTTGTAGTAATTTGTTTAAGCAGCCATAGGAAACAAATACACTATCACACTGTAATATACATTTACACAGTTGTCTCCTCTGATGGAGGAAAAAAATCTTTTTCAGCAAGACTAGGTTAAATTCCTAGCACTAGTGCTTAGTTTGTGACCTTGGGCAACCTGAATAACCTCCCTGGCCTCCATTTCCTCATCTGTGCAATGGGACTATGATGCCTCCAAAACTGTTTTAGTCTCCACAAAGTTTGCCCAGAGTAGAGTAAGAAATAAGGCAAGTGACATCCATGCCCTACCCCTTAGTCTCACTCCTGCCATACTCCACGGTTCTAAAAGGACTCCCTTTTCCTCTCCTTCCTGTTGGCTAGAACTTCACCTGTGTCTTATCCTTTTCTTTGCTGAGGTAGCCTTTTCCCTCCTCTGTTCCTTGGAATCATAATGACATAATAGCTATGGGGAATATCATCTATAAAACAGAGTGTTTTAAAAATACACGGGTTTATGGTTATCTCCATACGAATCCGAATAGATGCATGTTTTCCTAAAGTAAGTGCCAGCATATTTGTTCTCACTGACTTTTATGACATAATTGGATACTTTTCTCCTTGGCAGGGAGATGGTTCCAACACAAGAGTGAATAATGCAAAGAGAAGAGATGGAGGCATCTAGAGAAAAGAACTAGGACTGTGAGAAATGCTAGATTCCTCTAAGCTATGAGCACCCAGAGGCTTTGAAAGAAAAAAAAAGGGGCTAGCGGTGAAGACCAGGTAACCAACAGTAATGAGGTTTTCAGCAAGCTCTCACTTCTCAAGTAAACAGAGATCCAACAACTATCGCGAGAAAGAAGAAAGGAAGGAGAAAACAAATTGTAAAGTGCCTTAACCACAGTCCCCTCTGCATCAGTGTTCACCAAGTCATGTGTATTTTGGCTGGGATGGGAGAAGCATTTAGACCAAGATGGAAATGCACCTAACGTTATTCCATCATTCTTCTCTTGTACCTCCAGCTCCACCCCCACCTCCCACTCAGCCACCCCCCACCCTGCATTCCCTTTTTTGCATGTAACATTCACTTCAGACCTTAGCTTAGATATGGTATCCTTGTGGAAGCCTTCCCTGATCTGGGCTAAATGGCCCTCCCACTCTGTGTCTGCTTGTCATAATTTTCTACTTATCTGTATCCCCCAAGAGCTCCCTGAACTTTGTGGGGGCACCATCATGTCTCCAGTGTTCTCTGATGTATCCCCAGCCCCAGACCTACTGTCCATAGGTGCTATAGGTACTTTGCTAGAAACCTGCAATAAACACTTGTTGAATGAATAAAAGTCAAAGATCCTCCATAAACATATTTGTACCATCCCCATATTTCCAGCAAGTACCTTTATTCCCAGCCAAAAACCAAGCAAGCAAGCAAACAAAACCACTTTAGAAGTGAAGCCAAGAAATAACTGGCTTAACCTGGATATGAACCAGTACCAAGATTGTACCTCATGTTCAGATCTGTAGATAATTCTAAAATTGGAAACCAAATCCAAAAAAGAATGACAGATCAATAAATTAAGCTGGGAAATGGTGCCCAGGGAACCTAAACTGTTTTCCTAAATAAGGGCCCAGTTTTCCTGCCACAGACACCCCTCAGACACGTGCTGCCCTGTGAGAGTAGCCACCATATTAGGGCTGTGCTTGTTCACTCTGAGGAGGGAGAAAGACTAACACTTATTGAGTGCCCAATACGTGCCAGACACTTCCCATACGTCATCTCATTTTTCTCACAGCATCCCTTTGAGGTAAATGGTTATGCTGTATGTGTGCACATGCCAAAGGCTATAATATACTGTGGAAACTAATAAGCCCTAGAGGCTAAACACAATAAACACTTATTTCTCCCTCATGCTGTCTGTTGTGGGTTGGACAATTCTCCTAGACAGCTTTCCTCCAAGAGGTGACTCTGGGATCTGAACTCCTTGGTATAGCTCCGCCATCTCCGAATCCTTTCTTTCCAGCCATGGGGATCTCTCCCTTGCCTTTGAGGGCAAGAACATCTCTATTCCAACTTGTTCCTCACTTTTTCCTTGGTGGTTTCATGTTTGGTGGTACCTTCAGCTTTTGTCTACTGAGGTCTTTTCCCCCTCCAATTGGTTCCCTTGGACAGAATACAAGATAATCCCACTGGCTTTATCCCTCACTGGCTCATGCTAATCCATGATAGATAATCATACATCCTTTGTTCTGAAAATTGGGGAAATGCAGGCCATCTAGCATAGCCACCTCTACCCTGTTCGGCCATCAAAGCAGCCATATCTCACCCACTGGATTTTCCAGGAAGGAGTCAGTCACTAGTTGTTATGGACTGCATTGTGTCCCCAAAAATATGTGTTGGAATCCTAACACCTATACCTGTGGATGTAATCCTGTTTGGAGACAGGGTTTCTTTGTTATGTTAATTAGATCATACCAAGTTGGGGTAGCCAGGTTTGTGACTAACACCTTAAGTTTTGTTGTGATCTGCCACATATTCCCCTTCAACACTGAAATGTCTAAGACATCAAATTACACTTTCTCTCATTTGGCTCACTCCACTCTCCCCCCATGCACAGTTTGGCCACCCCTCATCAATCCACAACACTTGGAGGAAGGGAATTGCTTTTGTCATGATATATAAAACATTCTCTACCCAATATCCAGCCACTCACCTGATTCGCCAGCTGGTGAATTCCCTTCCAGGTTCATTTGGAATGCTGCAAACTTGACTCCCTCTGCCATCTCCATAAAAGCATTTAAAATGTAATCTCATTAGAATGGCTGAGAAACCATCTGAATTCATCAAAAGGACTCTCAGGGAATTAGAGACAGCAAACCTAAACTCTTAAGGGTTTCAACTTCCTTCTGCTCTGTAATTTAGCAATGTTTTTAAAGTTCTGCTTTAGGTCCAGCTATTGCAATTGCAGAAAGCTATGGCTGCGGGTATGCCAAGATTACTAAGATGTGCCTATATGCTTTGATCACTATCATGATAAAAAAAAGTTTAGGACACCAAACACTCAAACACTTCAAATAAAGAAAAAAGATGATGGCTGTCATTAAAATGGTTGTAACTGAATCTGCCCTTTGTTTGCTTCCTAGCGTGAAGAGTAATGATCCCACATTATTATTAATCTAATAATTCAAATAGTGGTGTGTGGAGGCTTCTTCTGCCAAGGGCAAGAATGCAACAATTCATGGAGTTTTCTTTGCCACTACCCATGCTTCTAAAAATTTTCCTCGGGATGAACTGCCTGCTCAGACATTTTTCCCTCCCAAGCCTACATGCACAGTCATTTGACATACTATCAGATTCAAGGCCATAAGCTAGACTGAAAACCTTAGCTAATTCTATATGTCATCTGAAACAAGATACAACCTTGCTTTATCTTGGTTTCCTCATCTATAAATGGTGGATGCTAATCCAGTAAAGCACTATCTGGCATGGTCAAGAAATTAGATGATGGGGATTCTGCCATTAAGAAACAGAAAAAATAAAGAATGAAGATTTTTATTTTTTCCCTTGAAGTCAAACCTAGGCACTAAGGAACCAACTCAAACTAGTCAAATTATCAAGATTGGTTCATAAACCAAAATGCCAAGAAACAACTCAATACTAGGGGATGTCCAACGGGGTAATCCATATCAGTCTTTTGCACAGATCATCTTCCTTAACAGGGTTACTCCCACAATCAAATCACAGATCAGAAGGAATCTACAGGGATAATAATTTGGGACATGATGGGCACGAGGAAGTTGAGAGACACCAGCACCCCTGCATTGTACTTACGTCTCTTCCCTTCAGAAGCAGACCAGAAATCACCCTTTGACTCCTTCTTCTAGCTCCCTCTTGCCAATTCAGTCCCTACCACTATGTCAGGAGCTGATTGACCTTTCTACTGATATTCTTTGGGATCTTTATTTTTATGTGCTACAATAATGATAAAAGTTAATGTTTGTTTAGTTTCTGTCTTAGCACCCTTCTCCTCACCCATTTTATCCTTACAACAGCCCCATGGGGTTAATAATGTTCTTATCCTGCTGCCTCACCCAAACCAGTTTCCACTGAGTCAACTCCAACTCATGGCGACCCCATGTGCGTCAGGGTAGAACTGTGCTCCATAGGGTTTTCAATGGCTGATTTTTCAGAATTAGATCACCAGGCCTTTCTTTTGAGGAACCTCTCAGTGGACTCAAACCTCCAACCTTTCAGTTAGCAGTCGAGTATGTTAGCCATATGTACCACCCAGGGGCCCCCTCCTGCCTCATAAGGCTGCCATAAAGATGAAGTGAGAGAACGTATATACTCAGACTAGTACAAGTCTGGAACATAAATTTAATGTATGTTAGCTGTTATTATTGTTATTAAAATGTAGCCTGCCTACATACAAAACCTCTCTCTGCAATCAGCATATACCTTTTATTTGGACCCTGGTGTCTGATAACTTTGGGCATCAGCTGAAGCTTTGCATCAAATCCCTGGAACTTTTCCAGAATAAGGAGGACTGGGGGGAGGTGAGGAATAAAATCAAGACTCCCTTAAAGTCAAGTTTCCAAATTTGAGTTAAAGAAAGTATATTGAATGTGTTCTTCTCCTCTCCCTCCTGAGATCCCACTTAAAATGATAATAAAGGAATTATAAAAAGGTATAATCCTAGAACAATGAAGAGAATGGGAGAAGGATCACCAGGGAATAACAGTATTCTGACAGAAGTCTTACACAAAAGAGTATATACTGTGAGAGTTCATTCATATTAAATTCTAGAACAAACAAAACTAATCTATGGTGAATAAAATCAGAAGAGGGCTGTTTGGGGATGGGGTCCGGAAGGCAGAGCAGGGATTGGGTAAGATTAGGAGGAAATTTTCTAGGGTGATGGTAATGTTCTCTATCTTGATCAGGGTTTGGGTTACAGAGTGTTCGGATGTATGCACTTGTCCAAACTCAGTAAATGTACTCTTAAGATTTTTGCATGTCACTGTAAATAAAATTTACCTCAAAAATAAAATTGTAAACAAATATTGGACTCTAATGATATGCATGTTGAAATATTGAAGGAGTAGTCTATTGATGTCTGCAACTTAGGCTGAAAAGTATATAAAAAAGAATTGATGGATGGATAGATGGGTATGTGATAAAATGTGAATGATAGAATCAAGGTGGTGGGTATTCAGGTAGTCGCTGTAAAATCTGACCTTTTAAACAAAATGTTGGAGACTAAGGCTGTGTAGCAGATAGGGAAGACTGACAGGCTCTGCATCTGAATTGCAGGAAGCTCTATTTCCCAGACTCTCCTACAGTTCAGGTTTAAGACATAATTTAGGTTCCACCACTCACACACTCTAACATGAAACCTAAATTCAGAACCAACTTCAATGGAGACGCCAGTTTTTGAAGGTACTTGTTCTGGTGGAGACATATTCAGCTTTAGAAGGGTGAGCAATAAAGAAATTCATCAAAGAGGAACAAAGCTTAAGATAACCTTGTTTTTAAAAAATACTCGTCTGGCATAACTAGGAAATATCAAGAAACATCTACAACACGGAGAAAGTCACCAACTAGTACTTTACCTTTTTCAGGCTTATTTTGGGAGAATTCTGTTTTCAAGGTAGTAGACTGAGCACATGCTGCAAACTCCCTCCCCAAATTTGTAGAAGCTATAAAGATGATATAAATGTCATTAGTAAATATTTAGCAATGCTTGAAAACAAGGGTTTTTATTTGACAAGAAACTGAAGAAACTGCAAAGGAAGAAAAGCACACTGAAAACCATAATGCAGTGATTTTCAATCAGCATCAGTAGCATTTGGGAACTTGTTAGAAATGCAAGTTATTGAGCCCCACCCTAAACCTACTGGATCAGAAACACAGTGGGAAGCCTGGGAATATATCAATTAACAAATTTGAATTCATCAAATAAAAAGTAGATGTTTAATCACGGGGGAAATTTACAAATATTGACCATGCACTTGGCAACAAAGGGGCTGTTAAAGAAAATTCATTGCTGCATTTGGTTAGAATCTGCTAGAGCCACATTTTATTTTACTTGCACGGCTAGCATGCACGAGTCTGAAATGCCTGCACAATTTAGGTGGCGATGGAACTTACCAACACAATTTATCAACGTAAGTAAGCAGTATAGTCTATGGATTAAATCAACAATACCATATTTTCAATATTTTGATGTGAAAACTGCATCAGATAAACAAGGACTTTGTACTTGGCACTGAAAGAAATCCCAAGAATTTTGTATTGATTAGTTCAGGAAGTACCTGTTCAGAACTCATAAACTCATAATCAACACGAGACAATGCTCACATAAATGTAAGACTTTTCTCCACCTGTTTTGACTCTGTTTCCTGTGTTCCTGAGTTCAACGAAATATAAATATTCCTCAATTCTTTTTCATTTTCTAAATAAAGAAGGCAATATCCAGCCTGGTACAGTAATTCAAAAATTGAAACTAGATCATATAATAAAATCCTTTTCTTCCAAAGCTTAAAGCTTAGCATTCTTGCTGATAACCTCATTTTAATTCTAAACCAACGGTAATAAGTTTATTAGGGTTTTTTGGTTTAATTTTTTTTTTCTTATGTCTCCACAAATTCTAGAAAATTGGTGTCATATAGGTCATGTTTGTTGACCGAAGTGAAATAATATTAGAAAACAATACTTTAAAAATCCACCATTATAAAAAATATGAAAACACACTCCAAAATAACTCTTAGCTTAAAGGAAATCAAAATGGAAATTACATACAATTGTTATAAATCGGTGACAACTTAAATGTCCCTTAGCAGGAGAATGTACAAATAAATTGTAGCATAGTCACATTTAAAATGAATGAATAAAAGCTGCATGTATAAATTTTAAACCTAATATTGAACACATTAAGCAAATGGCACAATGATTTATATAACGTTTGAAAACACACAAAACAGTGCTATATGTTGTTTATGGATACGTGCATATTTATTAATTGTATAGCGTGAAATTAAATGATAGAAACACCAGCTTCAGCACACGGCTACCTCTGGAGAGGGACGGAAATGGGACCAGGGAGGGGTATACAAGACACTTCAACTGAACCTGTTTTCTTTTATTTACAAAATTTCAAGCAAATACAGTATTTGATAACTGAGTGGGGGGTACACAGGTTTTTTTTCTATTATTTTTTGTGCTTTTCTATATACTTGAAATACTCATAATTTCTAAAAAATTAAGAATTGAAAGACAGCAGTATTCCTATATATCAAAACATGTGGGATGCAGACAAAGGAGTTAGGAAGGACAGTCATAGCCTGAAATTAATTTATTAGAAATCAAGAACTGAAAAATATAAATGAATTAAATTTAAGGACAATAAGTTGGCAAAGAGCAACAAAATAAATCCAAACAAAGTAAAAGGAAACGACAAAAATGATAAAAACGTAAATGAATTAAATATAAAATATAACAAAAAAGTCCAGATAAAGTTACCCCATTAAAGTTTAAAATTGTTGGAAAAAAACAACACACTAGACCAGTGGCTCTCAAATTTTTGGTCTCAAGACTCCTTTACACTCTTAAAAGCTTTCATTTTTGTTACTTCTGTCAATATTCAACATATTAAAAATTAAAACCAATAAATTTTTAAAATATTCCTTTGTTTTAAAATAACATGAACACGTTTTCATAAAATATAACTTTATTTTCTAAAACAAACCAAAAAATCTAGTGGGAAGAGTGGCATTGTCTTACATACTTTCATATCTCTTTAATATCTGGCCTAGAAGACAACTGCTTCTGCATTCAATCTGTTCTATGTTGTTTTGATTGAAGTATATGAAGAAATTTTGTACACAGACCAAGAGGCAGTCATTCGAACAGAACAAGGGGATACTGCGTGGCTTACAGTCAGGAAAGGTGTGCATCAGGATTGTATCCTTTCACCATACCTACTCGGTCTGTATGCTGAGCAAATAATCCAAGTAGCTGGACTATATGAAGAACGTGGCATCAGGATTGGAGGAAGACTCATTAACAACCTCCATTATGTAGATGACACAACGTTGCTTGCTGAAAGTGAAGAGCACTTGAAGCACTTACTGATGAAGATCAAAGACCACAGCTTTCAGTATGGATTACACCGCAACATAAAGAAAAGAAAAATCCTCACAAGGGGACCAATAAGCAACATCATGATAAACGGAGAGAAGACTGAAGTTGTCAAGAATTTCATTTTACTTGGATCCACAATCAACACCCATGGAAGCAGCAGTCAAGAAATCAAATGAAGCATTGCATTAGGCAAATCTGCTGCAAAAGATCTCCTGAAAGTGTTAAAAAGCAAAGATGTCACCTTGAAGACTAAGGCGTGCCTGACCCAAGCCATGGTGTTTTCAGTCGGCTCATATGCACACAAAAACCTGACAATGAATAAGGAAGAGCGAAGAATTGATGCCTCTGAATTATTGTGCTGACAAAGAATACTGACTATATACCATGGACTGCCAAAAGACCGAACAAAACTGTCTCGGAAGAAGTACAGCTAGAATGCTCCTTAGAAGCAAGGATGGCGAAACTTCATCTTACGTACTTTGGACATGTTATTAGTAGGGACCAGTCCCTGGGCATCATACTTGGTAGAGGGCCAGCGAAAGAGGAAGACCCTCAACAAGATGGATTGGCACAGTGGCTGCAACAATGGGCTCAAGCATAACGATTATAAGGATGGCGCAGGACCGGGCAGTGTTTCATTCTGTTGTATATAGGGTCACTATGAGTTGGAACTGACTTGACAGTACCTAACAGCAACAACATATGGAGAAAATTTGGCCTCACATATGTTTTTGGAAAAAATAGTAGCTCTTTCTTATAATTGTGGATATTCTTTGATACCAAAGCAAAACTCAACAAGTGGTCATTTCTTAAAGATTAATTGTAATGTGGAATCTGAAACATTTGCACTGTTACATTAAAATCCATTAGTTTATCTTGGACTTTGAATGGATCTTTTAGCTATTTATTACATTGTGCACTGATCATTTGGAAAATATTGGTTCATTAAAGTTATGCTGATCTTCATAATGTTGACATTTTATTACACATATCCAAAAATTACATTCATTAATACCACCACCTATCTCATCAGAAAGGACATTCTTATCTGACATTGCTTTTACTGTGAGTATAGTAACTACTCATACAGTTTGGTGCCACTGCTTTGATTCTTGCTGAGGCACCAGCTAGTTTTATCCACAACTGTTTTTGCACCATCAATGCCGACGTCAACACAGTGAAAAAGGTAAATAGCATCTTAGTATTAGGAAAATAGTTTGGCCCTTGCAGACTCCTAGAAAGTGCCTCACGGATGCCCCACCCCAAGGGTCTGCAGACCACACTTTTGAGAACCACTGAGGTAGACAATCCCTTAGAAAGTATGATCATGAGAAAATGAAAGAAGGCACATTAACCTCAGAACCATGTGAGAAGGCTAAACTAATTTTTAAGATAAGACAATGCTATATACATGAGAGGCTAAACAAGGGAATTGAGCCAGACAGCTATGGTTGGATTCCTGTTCCCCATTCTTAGTGGACAAGCTAACTATCCTCCCAGTGCCTCAAAAAAACTCCCTCAACAAATTCCGGTGAGGATTAAATAAGTGCTTAAAAAATACCTGGCATGTTATAAGTAATATGATAGGTTAGCTGTCCTAGAAAACTCTGCCAATAAATCTGAAATGGCCCAATTTTGTAAGAAAACTGACAAAAATGGGATCAAGAGGAGATAGAAAACCTGTCAACCAATTTATAGAACAGTCTTAAGTCATGTTTTCCCAACCATGGCCTTCATTCAATCATGCTCTGCAGAGTCTCCCTCATCTCTTTAGCACATCCTGAGCAGGCCCCATGGCTCTCCCATGACTTCAGTTAATAAAAGTCCAGTCCAGCCCAGTTTAACTACTCATCTCCCACCTCCCCCAAGCCAAGGCTTGGCTAGTGGCTTAGTGGTAGCAACAAGAAGTCTGTTCTGTAACTTCCCCCCGGCCCTCCCTTCTCTGGGAACCCAGTGAATGGGGTCAAGGGACAAACATCCCTTTAACTGAGGGTGCGACTACAGTCCTTTTCTAGTGGTCATTGTTTCTCCCATACACGCCATCTAGGGCAGATCCCACGAGTGGCAGGTGTCCAGATCCAGTCTCTGTCCTGGGATGCAAGGCAGGAGGAAAATCTCATCCTGGCTCCAACCATCTGCGGGCAATACAGCTATTGCCCACAGCTGTACACCCCATAGCCTCTTGCTGCTGGGGTGGAACACCTGCAAGACAGCTCAAGTCTGGATGTTTTACACAATGTCACTAACTTCCAGGAAGCTTACTAGTTTGCCACACCAAACTGAAGAATACAGCCTGGGTAAGAGTCATCCCCCCACTACTCCCGTCTCCATTCTTTTGGGGGATCAATAAGTTTGCTGCTCAACTACTGGTCATTCTCCCCTTCCTGTAGGTTCTCCCCAGTCTGAGTTTTTTTTAAGGCCTCCCACTCAATGGGCTGCTGTAAGGACAAGGGGAGTCACTGAAGACTGGTAGCATAGGACTTCCTGTCTTCTGATGCCCCCTCCTCTCCCAGGGATCTGCTTTATAATACATGGGAAACGGTGGATGGGTGGGAACGGTTGGGACTAGTAGGCCAGTTTGGCCTTTCGTCATTCCCTAATGAACTGGGAATATTTAACCTAGAGGGGAGTGGACTTAAGGGCTCATGGAGTTATCTGCATAATTTGAAGAGCCACTGAATGGGAATATGGTAAGCTTTCCCAATGTGATTCTGGAGTGAGGAAGTAGGATAAATTAATGCAAGTAACAGGAATCCAATTTTAAATACAATATAACACAACCATTAACAATTAAAACAGCCCCAAATTGAATAAGCAATGTTGTGAACTTCCTGCCACTTCAGAGGCAAAGAGGTGAATGAGTGTTTGGTTGGGATGCTGAGGGAGGGGACACAAATTGGTAGGAGATTGAAATGAGCCCTCAGAGACCTTTGCAACTGTTTTTTTTTTTAATTCAAACATACAGAAAGGTTGAAAGAATAGTACAATTACACAATTCTCTTGAGGAACTTAGCTATGAAGAGCGACAAGAGGTTGCTCAGGTGGAAAGAGATTTCTGTTTGCTTTCATCAAATGGCAGACATGGGCATCTTTAGGAAAAGGCAAAGCAGAAAGGAGAGAAGGAGAAGCTGACATACAGGATTGGGCCATTAGATCAATTTCCTAATTAAAGCAGTCAGGCAAACCCTGGGGTAGCTTGAATCCCCAGGCCATCATCAACTGCCATCAGCAGCCTCTTCAATTTATCTCTGTGTACTTTAAAACTACTATTTTGGATATGTGCTGTGAGGTGAAAAGGTTGGGAAGTGATGCTTTAAATAATCCTTAAGCTATAAAAATTCATCCATTCATTCATTTAAATATTTGAATGCACATTAAGTGTCAGGTACTTTCTCAGCACTGGGGACAGAGCTAAGAACAAGAGGCGATTCCTGCCTTCATGGAGCTTACTTTCTAGTGAGGGGACAGGGAGAAACCAAGTATAAAGAAGACTGTAAGCACTATAGACAAAATAAAGCAGGGTAGTTGGACAGAGAAGGCGGGGGGGAAACTCATGCTTAGAAGCCACCTCATGAGAAAGGTTACATTTAAGCAGATTTGAAAATGGTAAGGGAGCAAGCCAAGGCTGCTACCTGAGAGAGTTCTAAGCAAAGGGAACAGAAAGTGCAAAGCCCTAAGAGAAAGCATGACTGGAGTGTTCAAGAAACAGCAAGGAGGCCACAGTGTGGCCTAAAAGGTATTTTAATACACAAAAACACAAGATATTTGTCAATGGTTATTTAGTATCTGAAGAAGCTTGGTGTTTTCACGCAATTATTTTTTAAAAAGGAAAATTTCTTCAACAACAAAAAGGTAAACATAGTGTCTGACAAAAAAGGAAACATTATTTTTAAAAACAATAGTAATAGTAAAAATAAAGTAGAGCTTCTCTCCCTGAAGTGGGGGTGGTAAGTATGAAACCCTAAATGCTTGCCCAAGTCCTTTCTCTAACCCGCAGCCCCAACAGGCAGTTTAAATTGTACAGAAACACAGAAGACCCTGAGCTCCAATTAGAGAAGTTGTATAATCAATAATACCTATCTTACCTTGTTTGATGGTTTGCAATCAATAATTGCATTCTACTTCAAATTCTTTTGGACACACAGACTGGAGGGACCCCCAAATCTACTGCCTGGAAACAACTTTTGAACCTTGAGCCAAAACTACCCCACAAAGTCATCTTTAAGCTAAATAAGAATTTAGCTCAATAAATAATGTCTGCCTTGAGCACTGAACCCTACTGAAGAATTACCTATATGAGACTGAAAAGATAACAGTTAACTCTAAAGCACAGACGAGAATTTTAAGGGGCAGATATGTTAACAGTGGTGAAAGAACATGGGCAAAGATAGTGAGAATGGTGGCACAATGTTAAGTATGTAACCACTGCAATGAACTGTACATGTAAAAATTGTTGAAAGGGTGTATGTTTTCTTGTATATATTTTCACCAAAAACAAAAAAAAATTGTGTTCTATTTTGAACTGTATTGCTAATGAAATCTGTAAAAGCTCAATGAAAATTAGAACAAGTCAAGTTTGAATAATAAGCATCCCTTTATTTGCTGACGTCATTACAAAAACAGATTACATTAGCAAAAAAAAAGTGTTTTCTTGAGTTGAAGTGAAGGGCAGTTATTCCCCAAAATGTTAAGTAAAACAGTGTACAACATCAGTATTAAAATGTTAATTTTTACATTGTCTTTATACCACTTTTGATCTTCTGAACAATTTTATTGAGCAAAATAAGATAAAAGATTACATGTTTATTTTATCTTCAGGAATGTAAAGGTCTAATTATTCAAACAATTTTTATTATAAAACTAAACTCTGAAGGTGTCTACAGAGTTGGCTTTTTTAATTTTTTTATTATTTTTTATTTTTCTCTCTTTAAATCAGTAGTCTAACAAGGATTAGAAAAGACAAAACTCTGTTCAGTGTTTCTGACAAAGTAGAAAGGGTGAAAACATAAATAAGGCTTTAATTTGGCAAAATATAATACAATGCCTTCTGTTATCCTTGAATGAAGTTTCCCAATTACTTCACTCTGTAAAAGATCAGAAAGAAATACATTCATTTTAAAACAAAGCCACAAAAGACAATCAGAAGACATTTGTCAAACACCAAAAGTATGTATTCCATTTGGTCTAGCAAGGCCCTCTTTCAACTAGGCTCAAAGCAATTAATACTAATGGTAATAAAAAACACGAGAAAAATCTCAAGATTCAGAAGAACGAGGCTGGGTTTTAAAAAAGTGAGCCCAAACGCCAACTAAACTGAGACTAATGAGATTGTTTTAATATTAGAAAACATTTAAAAGAACATTGGACATCTACATTTTTTATTCCTATTCAAGAGAATGTAAAGTTAAGGTGAGTAGCACTGAAGACAAGGAACTGAAATTTACAACTCTCTACCCAGGAATAAGTAAGTTTCAGAGATGATTTTGTGAGGACATATGAAGCTTTCCAAGCAGATAAAATAACTAAAGAAATTAAACTTCAAAAGCAATTACAGAGATTTGACCAAATGTGAAGTGTGAATTTTGATTGGATTCTTGTTTGGAAAAAAATAGTAAAAAACATTATTTTTGGTACAACTGGGGAAATTTGAACATGGAATATCAAATGATGTTATACAACTATTACTTTACTGTTTTGGATGTGATAATGTTATTATGGATTTGTAAGAGAAGGCTGTATCATAATGTATGAGACTTTCAAATGGTTTGATGTAAAATATGTATAGACATTTCTAGAAAGAGACTAAGCAACTAAGGCAAGCTGTTAACAGTTGTTATATCTACGTAAAAGGTTTACAGCTGTTGTACTATTCTTTCAATTTCTCATATGCACAAAATTTTTCAAAATTAAAAAACTGAGGAGAAAATTAAAGCTGTCACCAACTGACATATTCTCTAAAACAAGATTAACAGATGATGAGAAAGTCTACATAGCCCACTGGTACATTAAATCAATGTAGTACTATTAAATACATTGCAGAAAATAAAAACTTGATCCATCTGATAGTCAAGCATAAAGTATACAAATAAAAGCTAGTTTATATATGTTACCTTAACTCTTGTACTTTAACAGCACTACATGCCCACTGATCAAAAGAAACATTTTTCTTTCAGAAATAAAAGACAACTGTGTCACATAAAAATTTGTCAAAAGAAGTAAGGAGAACACATACATACAACACACATACCCAAAACTTCACCTCAATTTTTTTTTGAACACTTTATTGTTCTCTAGGTAAAGTTCACAGAGCAAAATAGCTTCCCATTCAACTATTTATACACAGCTTGTTTCGTGACAGTGGTTGCAAACCCCTGAATGAAGTTAGCACTCTCCCCACTTCCTCCCTTGGTTTCCCGTGTCCATTTGCCCAGCTTTCCTACTCCCTACTGTCCTTCTGAACTTTGCTTTTGGGCAATTACTGCCCTTTAGGCTTCCTATAGTTGATTGTTCTGAGGTGTACATTCTTCACTGGTGTTATTTTATAGGCCTATTGTATGGTTGGAAACCCTGGTGGCTAGCTAAAAGTTCAGCAGTTCGAATCCACCAGGCGCTCCTTGGAAACTCTACAGGGCAGTTCTACTCTGTCCTATATGGTCACTATGAGTCAGAATCGACTCAACAGCAACGGGTTTGGTTTTTCTTTTTTTATTGCATGGTTATAAGGTGATCTCCAGGAGTGATTTCAGTTCCAAGTTTGAACGGTGTCTAAGGGCCATAGTCTTGGAGGTTCCACCAGTCTATCAGACCAGTAAGTCTGGTCTTATTTATGAGTTTGAATTTTGTTCTACATTTCTCTCCTACTCTGTCCATGACCTACTATTATGGTCCCCGTCAGAGGGGTCAGTAGTGGCACCGGGGCACTATCTAGTTCTTCTGGTCTCAGGCTAGTGGAAGCCATGGTTCACGTGGTCCATTAGTCCTTTGTTTCTTTGAGTCTTTGGTTTTCTTCACTCTTCTTTGCTCCCAACAGGAAGAGACCAACTGTATCTTAGATGGCCACTTGCAGGCTTTTAAAACCCCAGCCGCTACTCACCAAGGTAGGATACAGAACATTGTCTATATGGATTATGATATGCCAGTTGACCTAGATGTCCCCCGAGACTATGGTCCCTAGCCCCACCTCAATTTTTTCTGATATCATAAGCCTCACCAATTTACTATTGGCAAACCAAATGCCAACTTTAAAAAGAAGTCAGAATTCCAGGATCACAACAGAGGGTTCTGGACAGAGCTAGAGAAGGATGTAGAACATAATTCTAACTTACAAAAAAAGACCAGATTTACTGGCCTAAAGGAGACTGGAGAAACCCCGAGAGTATGGCCCCCAGACACCCTTTTAGCTCAGTGGTAAAGTTATCTCT
>NW_004443946.1:7514716-7539782 GCF_000243295.1 Trichechus manatus latirostris | reverse complement strand
TGTAGTAACTGTTAAATGAGAAAATATTTTGTTCTGTAAGCCTTCATCTTAAGTGAGAATAACAGCACAATTGGAAGAGCGTAGTCAATGTCACTGAACCGTGCATGTAGAAATTTTTGAAACAGTGTATCTTTGGCTATGTGTATTTTCACCAAAAGAAAAGGTTGAGAAGTTAGAGGTTTGACATGTTGTGGGGTTGTTAACCAATGTCATAAAACAATATGTGTACTACTGCTTCATGAGAAACTATTTGTTCTGTAAGCCTTCACCTGAAGTACAATAAAAAAATAAAAAATAAAAAAATTTGTTGGGGGGGGGAGAAGTCAAAATTGGCTAAAGAAATTGTATGAGGCTAGCAACAAGGGACTAGATAGAATGAGGGAAAAAAGTGACAAAAAGGATCAGAGCACAGAGTGCCTAGATTAGGAAGATTAAGAGTGCAGGCTCCAGAACCATAACTATAGATGTGATCTTGTTTAAGTTATATTATCGCTTTGGTCTGTCCCTTCCTGTAAAATGGGAATAACAATAATATCATCTACCTAAGTCACAGGGTTATCGTGAAGATTAAATAAATTAGCACATTAGATGCATGCTCATGCTTACAGGCATACTCATGAAGTGTCAGCAATTAAAAGCATCATCCTTCCTCTAGAGGACTCCTCAAACTTATTCCCTGGTTAAGGGAACCTAGGGTAACGAAGTTTTCTGACACGGTCAGAAATACAATTAAAAGCCAGGCAAATGTGAGACATAAGGGAAAGCAGATACCTGGGAACAAAAAGTACACTAGAAAATATTACTACTGCTAATCCAAAGCTACAAAAGTCATCTTAATTCTTAAAAAAAAAAGGATGGCAGCTTTTTTTTTTTTTTTTTTTTTTTTGAGAAGGGGCAGAGTTGGGAAATAGAGGATGTGAAGAAGACTTTCAAAAGTAAAGAAACGTTAAAGTTTGTTACAAATTAGGGATAGGGGCTAAACACACCTACCCTACAGCTCACATAAGTTCTAAGAACTGAGTTAGAAAAATTAAATTACTCTATAGCACGTCTCGTTTTTATCTAAAAAAAAATAGCTTTTCCCTTATTGAAGATGTACAGCATTGTCTTAAACAATTCATATGTACTTGTAGTATATATTAAAAAGTAGAAACTAGTTTCCTGGCATAGGTGATATTAGCCTATTACCTAAATTCTGATGATTAAGAAATTTATATTTCCGACTTAATCATTCAGTAGCATGATTAAGAATATGATAATACGTGAGTTAGCCTTAGGAAGCATATATTGAGAAGAAATAAGGGCTGAGGATAAAAATCTGAGAGTAACGAACATTTAAAGGGCGTGAAGAACCAGGAAAACCAAAGGATATGTAAGGAGGGTTTATCACTATCAATGCTGGGTAGGGTCAAAGAAGTTATGAAAAGTTCTCAAATGTCTGTGGACTTCTCCTTTCATACAATCCACCCTGTCATTCATAATATGTTACACTACTAAGTCTCAACCACCTTTTAACTTGCAAAATTTGGACTTCTGTTCATCATCTGACAAAAGAATGCTGAGTTATCACTCAGGGGAGCTCTCTACCAGCCAACAGTTCAGTTTTAGCTGTGTTGCCAAGGTATATGTATTTATCTTAACCAATTACTACACTTTAAAAACTAAAAAACGGAAGAGTCATTACCAATGATTGGTATAAGTTTCAAACTTAATACGGCAAATATGGGAACAATTAGGCAAGCCAAAAATGGTTCATGAGATTGAAAAAAGTAGGCCATGTGTTTGGGAAGAAGAAGAAAATATTAAAGAACACCTTGGAAATGTTGAGAGAGATACTGATGATGATGTCTAAAGGCAAGGAATAATAGGTGATCTTCCAATTTTTTAAGCTCTCCAGAAATGAAACCCTTTCCTTATAACACAAAGGCCTACTGACTGACTTCAGCATATTCAACTTTCATAAACTGAATCTCAGAATCTCATTATATGCAAAAGAAAGGCCTGTAGTAGATCTAGCAATTAGGAAATCACTACTGATCTTAGCAAGAATAGTTTCAGTGGAAAAGCAGGAAGAGAAGCCATTCTATAGTGGACGGAGGAGTTAATAGGAAGTAGACACTGTAAGAATAGTTTCTTATTTTAAGAATCTTTGTTAAACAGTGAAGTAAAAAATTAGGATGGTGTTATGGATTGAACTGAGTCCCCCAAAAATATATGTTGCAAATCCTAACCTCTATGTCTGTGGCTATCATCCCATTTCTGAATGGTTCGTCTTTTTATGTTAATGAGACAGGATTAGTATAGCATGTGTCATGAGTCAATCTCTTTTGAGATATAAAAGAGATTAAACAAGCGAGAGGAGGAGAGCTGGGGAGAGAGAGATGCCAAGCCACATGAAGACTGCCCAGGAGCAGAAGCTCAGAGACAAGGACCGTCCTCTAGAGCCAACAGAGAAAGAAAGCCTTTCTCTAAAGCCAGCACCCTGAATTTGGACTTCTAGCCTCCTAAACTGTGAGAAAACAGATATGTTTGTTAAAGTCATCCATTTGTGGTATTTCTGTTATAGCAGCACTAGATAACTAAGACAGAATTTATGGGTCTAGGAATCAACGGGTGGCACCACTATTACCCCTACTGACTCACTCTCAAAGCTTTGCTTCCTATCCCCGCAACCCTATGCTCTGTAGGTCTAGAGGTTTTAGTTCCAAAGGGAGGAATGCTCCCACTTGGAGACATAACACTGATTCCACTGAACTGGAAGTTAAGAATGCCACCTGGCCACTTTGGGCTCCTCATGCCTCTCGATCAACAGGCAAAGAAGGGAGTTATCATATTGGCTATATGATTGATCCTGATTACCAAGGGGAAATCAAATTGATATTACATAATGGAGGTAAAGAAGAGTATGTCTGGAGTATGGGAGATCCCTTAGGGCGTCTCTTAGTATTACCATGCCCTATGATTAAAGCCAGTGGAAAACTATAGCAACCTAATTTCAACACGACTACTAATGGCCAGACTCTCCAGAGATGAAGGTTTAGGTCACCCCAGCAGGCAAAGGGAATATGGAATGGGTAGTGGAAGGTAGTTCTAAATACCAGCTAAGACCACGTGATCAGTTGCAAAAACAAGGACTGTAATTGTTTTGAGTATTTCTTCCTTTTGTTATGCATGTGTGGGGGGGGGCAAGTATCTTTTACTTCCCTCCTTTATTCCATCACTTATTATAAAATATAAGATGTAAATGGGGCTAGTGCGTTTTTGTTTGTACACGTTAGTTGTATCATGTTAGGCACACGTATGACTTTACAATTGCCTTTATTTAGAGATTATGTATGGTTTAGAGATGTATACAGATGCCAAGTTGACAAGGGGTGGGTTGTGATGGTTAATGTTATATGTCAACTTGGCTAGGCCACGATCCTCAGTGGTCTGGCAGATATTACGTAATCATTCTCCATTTTGTGATCTGACATGAGCAGCCAATCAGTTGAAATGGGCGTTTCCTTGGGGGTGTGGCCTGCATTCAATATATACGGATGTTCTGGCAAAGTTCATTCTCTCTCGATCCTGCATCCAACTGCTCATCCTCTGACCTCTGGTTCTTGGGATGTGAGCCAGTAGCCTGCCATCTGACCTGCAGATTTGGGAATTCACCAGCTTCCACAACCCTGTGAGCCAGCAGCCTTTTTCCTCACTTGCTGATTTTGGGTTCGTCAGCCCCTGCAACCATGTAAGTCAGGAGAAACCTCCAGCATGATGCTTGACCCACAGATTTGGGATTTGTCACCCTCCACAATTGCAAGGGCCAACTCCCTCAAAATAATCCCTCTATATATATTTGTATATATGCTTTACTGGTTTTACTCCTCTAGAGAACTCAGCCTAAGTCAGGTGGTAACCTGAAGGAAATACAATGTCAAAATACACATTTTCAAGACTGAAGAAGAGTATGGGGAGAGAATAGGGCTGAAGACACAGGAAGAAGTGATAGAAGCATTTCCCGTTTCCCTATGAAGTAGGAAGCAAGGTTATTTGCTAATTTGGGGAAGCTGAGGGAGTGTGGCAAAAGTCTGAAAGAGTAACTCTAGGCAACTGGAGAGGCGAGCTAAGGATAAGAGGTTGAGATTAGGTGTAATTATTCTTGCTGACACATTAAAACATTAGCTGGGTTTATTTGGAAATTCTTCTTAGAGGTATCTAACCTGAAATGGCATTTTAAAAGGAGAGCACTATGATAAGGCAGGCCAGAGTAAAATCATTCTACGGAAGTGAGACAAAATGTCCCTGTAATACCAAAATGGAGGTCCATCCCAAATTTCAGGGGTATCTTATCCATCCCTAAGGCTCTTGTATACCCATCATTAGTCTTAACACATGGGTTCTGAATGTGACAGTATGATGATTAAGGTATGTCAACTTGGCTGGGCCATGATTCTCAGTGGTTTAGCAGTCATATATGTTGTCATCACTTCCACAATGAAATTTGACATAATATGATCAGCTCCATGATGGGATCTGCTGTTAGCAGCCAATCAGTTGAAAGGGAATTTCCCTGGGCATGTGGTCTGCATCGAATATAAGTGGACACTCCGGCAAGACTCACTGGCTTTTGATCACTCTGGATCCTGCAGCTGGCTCCTGTTCATCCGACCTCCAGTTCTTGGAACATAAGCTAGCAGCTTACCTGCTGTCTTGCCTGCTGATCCTGGAATTCGTCAATCTTTGCAGCCTGTGAGCAAAAGCTCTGCTCTCTGACCTGCCGATCTTGGGTTCACCAGCCCCTGCAGCTAAGTGAATCAGGAGAAGCCTCTATCCTGACCCACAGACTTGGGATGTTCCAGACTCTACAACCACGTGAGCCTTTTCCTTGATATAAATCTGTCTTTCTATATTTACTTATACGCTTTAATGATTTTGCTTCTCTAGAGAACCCAGCCTAAGACACACAGTTCAGTGATTAGTTGTCTTCTTGGGTTTCACAGGACACTGGTCTCCAGAACAATATGGTTATTTTAAAAAACAAACAGCTTCAAAAGAAGACTATCTGAGCTATTCAGCACATATTAGAATATTCTAATTATCATAGACAGTGGGACAAAAAGCACTCATAAAGCAAGGAAAGCCCAAGTTTAATAACAAAACAACAAAAAACTCTGCATTTACCAACAGGAATACAAATCATTTTCAAATGTCAACAAATCTGTGTTTTCCAAGACAATATAACCAAAAAAAGCTTATTATATCATGATGGGTTATTTATCTTCAATTGAAATTCTCACTTCAGGAGTTAAAGAATGGATTTCTTGAAATATCTATAAAAGTAAACTTAGGTAAAACTCAACTTCCAATGTAAAGAAATTGCGATGTTCAGTTCAGCAACCTTACCTCAGTATAAAGGTTAAAAAAACAACAACAACCCACTGCTGTCAAGTCGATTCCGACTCACAGCCATCCTATAGGACATGGTAGAACTGCCCTATAGGGTTTCCAAGGAGGAGCTGGTGGATTTGAACTGCTGACCTTTTGGTTAGCAGCTGAGTTCTTAACCACTGTGCTACCAGGGCCCCCAGTATAAAGGACAGGATCACTTTATTTTACCAAATCATTAAAAAAAAAAAAGAAAAAGATACTTTATAAAACTAAGATCAGAGTAAACTAACAAAGCAGTTACAGACACTATGGTGACGAAAAACCCCCAAGTATCCAAGATACAAGAAAGTCTGCTTTATAAACAGGTCAAAAGAGGCAAAAGATACAGGATTTATTTTTTCCCACCAAACTTCAAGACCTTCAAAATATGCACAAGATGAAAATAAAACTCTAACAAAGCTGCCATCCAGAGGTTCTGAGAGAGGTACAACGGTGAGTATTTCCTCTAGGGCAATGAGAGTTCCCTGAGTTTATGGTAAACACAAATTACACATATACCCACTATGTCAATTATCCATAAAAAGACACCAATCCTTCAATAATTCTTACCTAATATCTGGTAGTGTCCTTACTCCTTTGTGAGTTGTTGGTTTACTGCCTGAAGTAACTGCTGTAACTGTGTTATAGTCTGATTTAGACTTACAGATACTGTCTCTTTCTCAGAAGACTGCCAAAAAGAAGACACAAGCAATGAAAAACTCCAAACACAAGGAAAAGGCATTTCAACCAAAACCAGAAAATATATTTATTTTTATTGTTGTAGTTTAAGTGAAAGCTTACAATTCAAGTTAGTCTCTCATACAAAAATTTAGACATACATTGTTATGTGATCCTAATTGCTCTCCCTATACTGTGACATGCACTCCTCCTTACCACCCTGATTTCCCGTGTCCATTCAACCAGCTCCTAACCCTCTCTCTGCCTTCTCATCTCACCTCCAGACAGGACCTGCCCATTTAGTCTCATGTACCTTTTTGAGCTAAGAAGCACACTCTTCATGAATATCATTTTATATCGCACAGTCCAATCCAATCTTTGTCTAAAGAGTTGGCCTCGGGAATTGTTTTAGTTCTGGGTTGACAGAGAGTCCGAGGGCCATGTTTTCTGGGGTTCTTCCAGTCTCAGTCAGACCACTACACTTCTGGTCTTTTTATCAGAATTTGAGTTCTGCATCCCACCCTTCCTCTGTTCCATCAGGGACTCTCTGTTGTGTTCCCTATCAGAGCAGTCACTGGTGGTAGCCAGGCAACATCCAGTTCTTCTGGTCTCAGACTGATGAAGTCTCTGGTCTATGTGGCCCCTTCTGTCTCTTGGGCTAATACTTTCCTTGTGTCTTTGGTGTTCTTCATTCTCCTTTACTCCAGGTGGTCGGGACCAACTGATGCATGGTCACTTGCTAGCCTTTAAGACCCCAGACGCCACTCACCAAAGTAGGATGCAGAACATTTTCTTAATAAACTTTGTTATGCCAATTGACCTAGATGTTCCCTGAAAGCATGGTCCCTAGACCCCTGCCCCTGCTACTCTGTCCCTCGAAGTGTTTAATTGTATTCAGGAAACTTCTTAGCTGTGGCAAAACCAGAAAATATTTTATTGCTGTTTTAAATACAAATATGAAAAATCAGAAACATGGCATAGAAATCAACAAAAAAAACCACAGAGAAAGAGTGTTTATTAACTACTGATGCAAACTAGATGGAACCAAAGAAAGTTATGTTATAAATACAGTCACTAGGCCACAAAAGGAAAAAATCTAGAATCTATGAATATCAGAAATAAATCCATTTCTTCTTTCAGAAAAAAGTTCACCCAGCATCAAAGGAGAGCCCATTCATAACAAAAATAGTAAAAAGGTTAACATTTCTTGAGCTCTCATCAACTGGCAGGCACTGTTCTAAGTGCTACCCACTATTCTAACTGTTTTATATATTTAGTCATTTATTTCTTTCAACAACCCTACAAGATAGGTACTATTATCATTGCCTTTTACAGATGGGGCAACTAAGGTACGCTGAGGCTAAGGAATTTGCCCAAAGTCACTCGGCTACTAAATGGTAGGGACAGGATTCAAACGTAGTCTAGCTCCCAAATCTGTACTTGTAACCAGTACACCATGCTGCCTCTCAACACAAACCTTAAAATTGGCATACCATCCCACTGAGCTAAAGTAAAAACCAAATACTTTCTTGCAGTGCAAAAAGAAGAAGAAAAAAAAAAAAACCACTGCATTTCAAAGGTAGGATATTTCAAAGAAAGGGTTACCTTCAGTTAAGAGTACAACGTAACTTACAGCAGCACATTACAAAGGCATTTTTCTAGTCAGAGACTTGTACATTTTTTTCTTCACATAATTTGTAAGGTATTAGTCCCAGAGATTTTGGGTTAAAGAAAATACATACCGATTCTGAAGAAACATCACTATTCTCAATAACAGTAGTATCTCCAGCAGCTTTTACTATTTTTGACTGGATAAGATCCAATGATTGTTGGGCCTACATGGAAAATAGTATGATAGCTACTAAATAAAAGAATTGATATATAAGTATAACCAAAAAATGAGTGATTTTGTTATACATTTTGTACAAGAATAGAACTCTTCTTAAAATACAATGTAAAGCCAATCCATTCAAAGTTTTTTCTCGAAAACGTAAATAAGCTTTTTCCTTCCAGATCATAATGTGGAACAGAAACCATATGTGACCCACAAACTAATATATTTTATTCCAAGGCTCCCAAAGAAAAGATTTGCTAACCCCTGGTCTAGATCCCTCTCTGTGCATGTATGTGCTTGTAGAAACTGGCAAAAATTTTTTACATAAATAGGCTTTTACATACGTGCTGTTTTAAACTTGTTTTACAAAATACTGTTACCTTTGTTCATGCCAATAAATATGCGCATTTCAAATGGAGTGTTGTACAATATTTCTACTATATAGACATTCTATTTAAACTGTCACTTATTGTTGCCATTTCTAGCCATCATAAATAACATGGCATATCCACATGTTTGAGCACCTGTTTAATATCCTTAAAGTACTCTTTGAGAAACTAAACTGTTAGTCCAAAATTGCATGTGTTATATTTTGATCCAGGGGGAGAAATTAAAATCATGTATCAAAGTAAATTAGATTGCTCCGTCTTGACTGTGTATCATTTATCTAAATCTGTGCTCTAAAACAAACTTCTTAAGTTCACATTTTATCTAGTGGTAACAATGACACTAAAATAATTTGAAACAATTCTGGCCTCTCAGACCTTTGCATAACAATCTCCCACATCAGCAAACTTTCAGGAGCTTGATGCAGGAGACTGGATTACTGGCATGACTGTGGAGAGTGAAACACATTCAAAGTGGTACAGTCGGCTGCCAACTCTGAGAAGGGTATTGCTGCCTATTTCCTACTCAGCTCAAAAGCCGATGCACAAGAGATTCGGTTGCTATGCAACACGTACACTGCCCTTGTTTCCATCAGCCATGACTGAAACACTCTGAACCGGTTTGAAGCCCTGCCTTGCTTCCGTAGGCCATGACTGAACCATTTAGAACCGGTCCAAAGCCCTGCTCTAAAGGAGCTTTGATATAATCCCATATTAATTACACTATTTAAAAAACTCCAAAGCAGAATTACAAGTATCAATCTAATGCAACGAATAAGAAATGCAAACCTAAAATTAGCTCGTTTATACATGAAATTGTGAAAAACGTGTTTGTACAAACACATGAAAAATTTCTGAAACACCAAAGGTCTATATGCATCTTTTAGTTTTATCCACGAAGATCAACCAAAATGTACTTGTAAATGACTACATAGGCAAACTTCAATTAAAAAAAAGGATGTTACCAAATTTTTTAAAGAAGAGTAATGCTAATTAAACTTTTACATTATACTTTATAAAATAATCACATAAATGGGATGAAATGATGAAGTGAATGAGGCTTGGAAAACAAGTCAAAATAATTTAATTCCAAAAAAGTAACTGTATAACAAACTGAGGTTAAATTTATAAGCAAGTTAATACAATGATGCAAAACAACAGTTCCAGAATTAGCAACTTGCTTAAGATTCAAATATGCCTTAAGATTCAGGCATGATATTTAGCATCATAATATTACACCTTCAGGACAACAGTGTCTTACCTTATGCAAGTCACCAGCTACCTTCTGTCTTTCACTTTGTTCAGTTCTAAGTTTTGTGAGAGTTTCATTTAACTGTGCCTTCAACTGTAAAAATAAAAGCAACACCACAGTTAACTTAGTATTCACCTTTCTTTGATTATGCTGACACTTCTAGGACTGAAAAATGAATGAGAAAGAATGAGACTGCTAAGTTATTATGCACAGTGGATTAGCCAATACGCTGCACCAGATGTACAGAAAAGCTAAGCAATGGAAATTCCCATTTGTAAAGCTAAACATAAGAAAAGCTATAGTAATGAACTAGAATTTAGAGTGGGAAACAGCATATGCAAAAAACAAAACCAGCAAATTCCAGTAAAGTGCCTTAGAAAAGTATTATTATTCCCTACTCATAAAGTAGTTCATATTTAAATTCTTCCAAATTAAAATCAGAAGTTTTACCAATTAGTTTTTAAAGGCTTTCTGGATCTACACTTTAGTTAAAAAGTCAATATTTTAAAAGACACTAAACAGAAGATTACAAATTCAGTAAAATGAACACTTAACAAATTTAAATGTTGCTCATCCTTTAAGACTTCACTGAAGAGAACAGTGCAAGACCACATTTTACAGCTGGTCTAAATTATACTAACCAGAAATGTCTCTGGATACACTTCTCAATAACCAACTCATTAAAATACCTATAAAAGTTCTATAAAACTCTACTGCCAATACAATTCTTTTCTCTGACAACTGTTCTGATTAAATGTGAATAAGGGAAATGAACTATACTGACAAAGAACTACTTTCCTACTAAATCCATCAAGCTCATTGTTTTTATCTGTGTATAAAAAAATCCTCCTACCCATAGGCATAACTTTCCAAACACTTCTGGAGACCTAAAAGAGGGAAACATAAGACACTGACATTTCATGTTGGAGGTAGAACTAGTGAAGGGCATTCCATATGGAAATTTTATTTGGGGAACTCTATTCAAATACCCAAATTATTCAGTGTCTGCTTCTTAAACCCTTGAGTTTAATGCTCTACATCAGAGAGGTTATTCATTTTGGCCCACTAATACACAAAGCGTACACAGGCAAACAAAATAACTTTATCTTAAAATGTGCTAACAGTTACCCTGAGCAAACAAAACAACTAACAAAGATTCCAAACTCAACGCATCATTATAACAAAATTAACTGCCATTCAAAACTGTTTTTTGACAGAAATTAAGAGGCAAAAAAGACAAAGACAGAAGCAGGCCAAATGGAGATTAACTATAATCCTGTGGATTTGATGTCACTGTTGGAATCAGCCAGTGAGTGCCAAAGTTAAAAGTAAAATCTCTAGCAAAGGTAGTTAGAAATTATTTTTTAAAAACAGATGTATAAAACCAGTCTTATGTTGCAATGAGAATGAGTTCAATTAAGTCAAAGGTAAATAAAACAAACAGAGGGGGATAGATATATATGATACGTGTTTATTTCAAAGTGCCCTACCCTGAAAATTGATTCCCATAATATCACTGCCATAACATAGAAAACCAACCACAAATGAATGGATCAAAAAGTTTTCTTTGGTACACGTAGCAATGCTAATGGGAAAATTCCAAACTAGGCAGGGTTAACTTGGGGGTAAGGAGAAAACTATTTTCTGTAGCTTTCCTTGAGTTTACTCAGCTTCTTTTAAAAGGCTGAATCCTGTACTGTAATTTTAAGTCACGGAAAGGCATAATGATTGTTGTTTGAAACAGAGAATAAGACAGTCATATCTAACAACTAAGCCTGTCACAATTAGTTTAAGTTTTTAGAAAACATAAGAATTGGAATGTCGTTAGTTGCCATCGGGGTAATTCCAACTCGTGGCGACCCCACGTGTGCAGAGTACAACTGTTCCACAGGGTTTTCAAGGCTGTGGCCTTTCAGAAGCAGACTGCCAGGACCATTTTCTGAGGTGACTCTGGGTGGGTTGAAACTGCCAACCTTTCAGCTAGCAGCTGAGTGCTTAACTGTTTGCACCACCTAGGGACTCTACAAACTAGAATACAGAGTACTATGCCTTTATAAGATACTTAGCTAATTTGAGTATCTCAAAGTCTACAGTTTCAGTTACTATGCTCTAAATAATGCTGATGATAAAAGAATCTCATAACCTTTTTGTTACCTGTAAGCTTTAAAAAAAACAGTTAAAATAAGAAAACTGGATTGGATTATTGCCCTTGAATGAAGACTATATATCTCCAATCTTCAAGAATCTTCTCCCAGGTTAGAAAATAAGAGATTGAGTTAACTATGACAGTTTGAGAAAGTACCTATCTTCACAACTCGGCCAATCTTTATCTGTTTCATTTCTCTATTCACTGAAAATAATGCTGTTTGAAAAATTAGGCTTAATAAAACATAGAAAATTTTTTGAAGAAGAGTTGGAAGCCAAACATGCCATTGTTAGGAGCTAAGAAAAGGAGGATCATCTTAGGAATCAAGAAAGAAAGATCATCTTAGGAGCCATCAGAATATGAAGATTATCTTAAACTTGCAAAAATGCCAAGCTAAAGATGTTAGCAAGGAGAAAAAGTTTGGGTGGTTTCTCCACATGTCAACACAAGCGTTTTCAGAGCCTACTTGATACCCAGTGGAGAACAAGCTTCTTACCAAATTTAGTTCTTCATTCTGTCTTACTGCTTCAGAATATGAATCATCAAGTTTTTTCTGCAATTCAGTCAACAGATCTTTCAGCTGCAATGAAGTTTAAAGTTTAAGATTGATCTCCTTGTGATATCCCATGTTTTGTACGCTATCCAGAAGCTCTGCCACAAATAACTTATACTGCAATATTTTATCGCTCTATTATAAACGTAATTTGAATTGAAAAGATTGAAAAAAATTCTATTATATGTACCTCTCTAACTTCTGTAACATAAGTAGATCGTTCAATTTCTGCCTTCTCCAGTTCCATTTCCAAATGCTCTCGTTCTCTTCTCAGCTAGCAATGCAACAAAGAAGGAAAAGTTCACTAATATACACATTTAAGATTTCATGGTGCTTCTCCACAATGGAAAGTTATCACACTTACAAATATAAAGCTGCATCATTTCAAACACTACCCAAGATACACTGTTAACAGCTTAACAACTACATTATTAGATAAATCTTAAAATAAGGATCTTAGGACATCCCTTAATGCTAGGTTACAGGTCAAATAATCAAATAACATACATTTTCAATATCTTTATTTTCTCTTCTTAATCGCTCTAGCTCTTGTTCCGAAGATGTGAATGACGACTGCATCTGAAATGTGAAACAATTTCAGGACCGAGTAAACAACCAAGGGTATAGACAGATGTTTTCATTTTGTAGAATTCTGAGTTAATCGGACACTTCAGAGGTTTTGAAATACACCCTATTTAAAGTCATACAGAATTTTAAAATACCTTTAAAAAGAATCATATTTCACTTGATTTAAATCATGGTCAAAACCTACTCCATTTCCATGATATGATATTAAGTCCAACTAAAAGTACTTAATTTTTCATTAACAATTAAATGAAAAATCAGCTGTACTTAATCCCCAGATGCATGAACACAGAATACCATCAACAACCCTAAATTCTGCACAGTTTGAACCAGGAAAACAAGTCAGCAACAGATGGCACCCTTTTCCACACCACAGAAAATGGGAGAAAAATTAAGACTCTCCAATAACTTTCAGGTTCCAAGAACAGAACAATGACTTAATAAATTTTTCCTGAATACTGTAACATGGGTAAAGCATCAATTGTTTTAAAACCAAAATTGTTTACCTTACGTTATCACATAATATTTCAATAATTTTCAAAGCACTTTACATACTATACTACTACCCTTTAGTCATACTCTAAAACAATGGTTCTCAAACCTGAGCAGGTGTTACCTGGAGGGCTTGTTAAGGCACAAACTGCTAGGCCCCACCTCACAGTTTCAGATTCAGTACGTCTAGAGTAGGGCCCAAGAATCTACATTTCTAACAAGTTCCCAGGTGATGCTGATGCTCCTGGTCCAAGCTGCTCTAAGCTCTTCATTTTAAATACCTGTTTAATAGTCTTCTGTGATTCATCATCTTTAACTTTCCATTTGTTTTCTTCTTGCTCTACACTCCTCTGTAGCTTCTGTAAAATTCCTTCCTAAAGACAAAAATATAGTTGTTCTGAAAAATTTACGTATTAATGCCAAGATAAACTCTTTAGGCCACTAAGGAATAAGTTAATGATTTAAAAATAAAATCAAAATGCATATAAAAAATCTTTTCCTACTGTTTCTGCAAGGACGGACTTATATTTTTCACACTCTAGCTGTAACAATGTGTGCATTTCATCAGCTTCTTTCAACTTGTGCTCTAGAATCTGGAAAGAATGAAATAAACAAAAATTCTCCATTTAATTTTACCAGAAAGTTTTGTACTTCAAATTTCAGTATTTAATAGTATAGTATGATAAATGGTTTCAAACTGTTATATAATGAAAACACTACATTTCAACTTTCTAAGTGGCAATGAAGTTCAATGACCTTTGCATTTGGTTTTTTGCTAATTAAACTCTTTAAGTCTGCTTACCATATAATATATTGCCCAATTTTATAATGAGTTCGTCGATCTTTAGCTGGATGGTAAAAATCAAAGCAGACCCACATGTGAAGTAAGATCATAATGCCTATGCTATACAAATGGTAGAGAGGATTTTATTCATGTTACTTGAAATTTTAAAAAAAAAAAAAAAAGCACCCAAATTTCAGCAGCCAGCTAAAAACACAAACAGTTTCTGAATATTCCTAATGATATATTTTGGGATGTTTCAGCAAATCATCAGTTTCTACATACCTATCTTAACTGATCTTTACTTTTTAAACTTAGGCTAAAAAGGGAGTAGAGGATAATTAAATACTCAGTTTTAGAAATGATTACAATATAAAGAAATGGTGAAATCAAATGCAAGGGAGACATAGTGGTACAGCAATCAAATGCAAGAACGACTTACAGTATTTCCACCCAATTTTTCACAAGATGAAATATAACCTTCTTACACCTTATCAAAAAATCATTATTCTACTCACAACATATCCTATTACCTTTCCGAACCTTAAAAAGACAATTTGCTTCTTTTTTCCATGTTCGGTTAAAATACAGGCCCTTCACCTCTTGAACTAACCTTAACCTCCTCTGAACCTGAAGTTTCAGCCATACATTCTTTTGCCTTCTTTTCAAATCCACGCAACCATTCACTATAACTCTGGCAGGGGAAGAAAAGTCAAAATAATCAATTTCCAAAAATATTTAAATAAAATAGGTGAAAACTACATGTAGTGTAATACAGCAAGCAGCTAAGCTCAGATTATACATAGATTAGACAATTAAATTTATTTAAAAAGCCATACACCATCCCTATCACTCAATAAGAGGAACTAGAGCTCCTTAGAGAAATGGCCAATTCTAAGTTTGTGGAAGGAAATGAATACAATAAATCAGAAGCATCTTGTTATATCACAAAGCAAAGAAGCAGTCAAAGTTTAGCAGGGTTGTGTCAAAAGGACTCCATAGCATGCCTAAATAAGATCCAACTGGCCAAAGAAAGACAAGCAGGCATTATGATCTCTTGATGGAAATGTACAACACTGCTTTTATAAAGTAGTCTTGCCCCCACACCAAATGAAAAACCAAACCAGTTGCAGTCAAGTCGACTCCAACTCATGGCAACCCTATGTGCTACAGCATATAACTGCACTCCATCGGGTTTTCAATGGCTATGACCTTTGAAAGTAGATCACCAGGCCTTTCTTCCGAAGCACCTCTGGGTGGACTCAAGCCTCTAAGCTTTTGTTTAGTAGCCAAGCGTTTAACCATCTGTGCCGCCCAGGGATTCCTGCACCCACCCTACCCATGCCAAAGTATTGAGCTTGAATATGATCAAGCATCTACATCGAACTTCCAATTTACAGGATACACAAAGGACAGAGGAACATCCTGACACCACAGATATGCAGTCAGCTAAATCCAGACTGTGGTAAACTACATAGGAAACCCTAGGTAAAAAAAAGCAGGGGAA
Organism: Trichechus manatus latirostris; assembly: GCF_000243295.1. Taxonomy (NCBI): domain Eukaryota; kingdom Metazoa; phylum Chordata; class Mammalia; order Sirenia; family Trichechidae; genus Trichechus; species Trichechus manatus. The sequence goes on along the minus strand of NW_004443946.1, from coordinate 7,524,156 downwards.
TGGGGAAGGAAGCGGCGGGCGGGGGGAGCGGATAAAGGCAAAGCAAGAAAGATCTAAGAGATATCTTAAACCAATCACAACATATTGGCCATATTTGGGTCCTGATTAAAGCAAACTAATAACTATTATTTAATTAAACTAAAATAGACAATTCATATGATAACTGGGAAAATGAGAGCATTAACTAGCTATTAGAAATTATTAAAGTTTTTTTAAATTTAATGATAGTACTTTGGTTTTTTTTTTTTAAAGCAATCCTTATCTTAGAAATACATGCTGAAATTATTTACAGATGAAACCATCCAATGTCTAATTTGCCTCAAAATAATCTGGGATGTGCAGAGTGGGAGGCAGAACAAGATTGTTTATTGATAATTACTGGAGTGGGATATTGGGTACGTTGGGTTCATTATGCTAGTCTCTTTACTTTTGAATATGTATAACAATTTTCCATTAAAATTAAAAAAGACCTATGCCACCATTGAAGGAAACTCACATGGCACGCTCACAAGCTTTTCCCATCCTCAAACGTACTGTATTAATTCTCTGAATGAAGATAACTTTTCTGTCCTACTTAAAATACATAACCTCAAGTAAAGTCAGTTGTTCTATATTATCTTAAGAATTTTGCTGAATAATAGATAATAGTATTTCTAAAACTAAGAAGCAATTTAACTTATAATTAAGTTCTATTTTGAATAAGCTATTGAGGATACTGATTTTATTAACCATTAAGAAATACTTCTTTCCTAAATATGTTTATAATCCTCCAAATAATGTCTCATATGTAAATTTTACAGAATAAAATAAAAGTATCAGTTGAATATACAGAAATTAGTCTGGAGTCAAGTTACTGATACTAACTAGTCAAAAGTACCCTAGGTTAGTAATAGGAAAGATTAAGAAGTAAGTGCACTATTAAAACCAAGTGCAGAGTGCAAATGCTGCTTATTTACAACTTCCTTAAATAATGATAATGATGTCATGTAAAAGAATAAACAAATAAATTAGTCTTACCAGATCAGAAGAGACAGACACCTTGGGAAATAACTTTTTCAGAACTTCTTTAGCTTCCAACTCCACAGCTTCCAAATGCTGTTGTCTTTCCTAAAGCAGATAATGAACCAAATCAACAAAACTTACATGATTACAGAATTTAAAAGAAAAAATGAAAAAAAGCTATCATCTTTTAAACTTCAAGAAATGAAAAAGTCATAGGATTTAAAATATTCATTTTAATACTGACAAATGTTAACACTTCCCATTTTAATGTGTCAAAATGAGTCCACAAGAAAAAATCTGCAAAATCTCTAAAGCATCTTGAATAATAAAGTCATATTAATCAAGCTAAGAAAATAGCTGATAATACGGACATTTTCCTTGGCATCTGAAATCAAGTGATTTACACCTCCAGGAAAAAATCATCAAGACACTAAATCACTTCCTATAGCTAAAAGTTAAACTACATGTACTAAAATACATGTATGTGTACAACACAATTGAGGCTTATTGGATGGCAAATATCTCTACATAAAATGCATCACTGAGGGGACCATAATGCCATGGGGATTAAAAATGGCAATTTTCACATTTTCAGCTTGAAGGTCATTTGAAGCTGTTTATGCTAAACAAAGCAGAAAGGACCGAAATTTGATGCGTGGCACATAAGGGAAAAAGAGGAAGGAGAGCAGATAAATGGATGGCATAACACTTCGCTAATGCCAAGCATACTTTTGACACTTGTGTATGGGCTCTCTCAGCTGTAAATTTAAAGACATTAGTACAGATGTATATATGTCTGAATTTGGAAATTTTAAATCCAAACCTAGTAGATATCAATTAATAAATTCAAAACCATGGTTTGTCAAAATTAGGGTAATGACTTGATCACACACAAAAACCCCAATTAATATCCAAACTATCTCTACAAGATAAAAAAGAACACTTATAAAAATGCACATCTAAACCAAGCCAAGAAAATCATCTCAAAACAATACTTGTCAAGTTCACAGGTGGCAAAAGTGCAAGCAAGCTAGTACAATCTCAAACCTATCTTTCCTCTTTTAGATGTGATCTTTGAAATGGATTACTGATTTAAGATGCATACACTTTTCCAATCACATGAAAATCTAAACTTACAAAATAAAGACATTAATTATATTCTATGTACACACAAAAAGTTGTCACTTTATTAAGAACTAGTAGCAAGATTTTTTAAGGGGAAGATTTAATGGAGTATTTTTAATAATTCAATAAAGTCCACTATTTTCCAGGAATACACCTGCTGTATAAAACAAGATATACTCATTCAAAACAGTAATTAGCTGCTAGTTCAGAGACAACTAATAGGTCATTTTTATCATTTGACCACAGAAGTAGCAGTGTAAGCTTTAAGGAAAATCAGTTAGGAAAAGAGACACTGTGGAACAGAAGCTTTTTGAAAATGACCCAAGAGGAAAACTATCTAACTTGTAATCAGGAGCCACAACAATGAGGAGTTACTTTTATACCATTCTAATAATCTTTGCTGTAAAAGCATTCATCTGACATAGTAGTTTGATTGTGGGTAGCAACTGCCATTCCACTTTAATTCCTGGGTAATACTGATAACTGCTTTATTATAATTTATTTCCTTACTATCTTCAAGTATAATATGTATGAAGTATCTTTCAATGTGACCTCAAGCTCCTCAAGAGTACTTATTACTTTAAAAATAATCCTGAAAAAGCAGTATGTCATTCTCTGTTACATTCTAATAAGATTACTTACTTATTTCTATCATCTAAAGATGTTTTACATAGCTTCTTCTCCGTACAGCACAACTTGCAGCACTCCCCCAACTACCAGCACTCCACACATGTGGTAACTGTGGACTGGCTACATTCCCTTGAAATAGAGGCTGAATTCTATTTTCTGTAGATGATTAGCGATGCAAGAAGCCAACAAGCAGCTCAGTGATGAGTTCTGAAACGTGGTTAAATTCTAGCTTTCTTTTGGAATCATAATGTATAAGAATGCCTATGGCAGGTGGCATATAGCTTCTTGCAGGAATGGTCCAATATTAAATAAGAGATTAGCACCTACTAGATACACAATTTCACTACAAAATGAAAGCTAAAAGGTAGCTCTTAACCGTGAAAAACAAAGGTGTAGCAACAACCAGAAACCTCTCGTTGCTAATAGACTTGACTGTGCAATTGCAGCCACTCACAACAAAACAACAGTGTCCTACTTGGCCTAGACTGTTCTATTGCCTGACCTAGATTTCTCTGGTCCCAATATCTGCCAGCGTTCGCTAATTTAGGTTTTAGTGAAAATTAGGGCCAGGTGACTAGATACATAAGTATAAATCCATTACACTAAAAGAACTGTAACTACAAACGTACATTGGATAGAAAACTTTTCATAAAAAGTATATCCTGCTAAAAAAGTCCTTCAAATGTCACTAAGACTTGTATTTAAAATTCAGTAGGTTACCCTGGCTCATCCAATATTTTTAGAATGCTGAACTAAATCACACAGGTTCTTTCATTAACCTATATGTAAAATTCTATACTCCTGTTCCACGTTTATTATTGGTGGGAACTTTCAAAGTACAGTGAAACCTGTGAGAGCTGAACTCAGCGGGACTGCCTTGTTTTTCTGGGTCTCACAAGTTTTCTGCCTTTGACAGGGTGTAGTCTTACTACTTTTCTACCGCTATTTGTGGAAAATATTTGAGTTTTCTGACAGGTTTCCACCTTACACAGGCTCTACTGTATTTGACTGAATGCCTTCATTTCTCTCAATTTTTAAAAAGAAGTTCTTCTCAACTTTAACTCATTAGAAATCTTCATATCCATGGAACAACTTGAGCCCAGGGAGCATATTCTTCATCATTTTGAAGACAAACGGATATATGTTTTCATAGTACTTTACATATTCTGGTCAAGAGAATTATCCCTAAATAAAACACATGTGGTCACTACTGTCCAGCTGCTTCAAAACCTGAAGTTCAATTCTACCTCATCTGGGAAACCACTCCTAATAACATAGCCAAAATTGATCCCTTTCCTGTATTTCTTATGACTTATCATTTTCTACCTTGTCCAGGTCATCTTGGTGTACTCCAAAGAACCTAGGACAGTTTGTTGTACATTGTAGGTACATCCTAGGTGTCTGAATGTGTTTATTAAGTCAGTTAGCTTTTTTAGTTCAGGGTTTTCATCAAAGTTCTTTCCTAACCAACCTAACAGGCACACACTGCTGGACAAGAGCTTACATGGGAAGCACAGGAGGTCTCCTCAGACTCTTCAGTTTAACGTAGTACTCACCAAAGTTTAAACAATTAGGTAATCACAACAAATCAGCATGCCCAAAATTAAAGCTTCCAGGAGAAGATGAGAAAAAGTAGACATGAGAGAGATGATAAATGTGGATAAGGAGATTTTATATTTAAATTGCAGTAAAATTAAATGCTTTAGTCTGATTTTAAGACAGGCTGCAGATTTTCTCTGTTCAAATAATTGTTTCTGGAGTTAGCATTACAACCTTGGAAGTCTTGTTCACTTTGTCCTGCAGCATTTTTTCAGTTGATGCCAATGCTTCCATTGCTTCCCAGTTTTTCTCCCGAAGGTCCTAATCATTTTTAGAAAGAATGATTTCAGTTTATCCATTATTGAAAGATTTTTGCTTTTTACTTCATCAGTATTTTGCATTGCATTTAAATGCTGGTTACTGCAAAAGTATTTCAGTGAGAAAATATGTATATTAGCAAAAAAATAAAAAGCAATGTTTAGAAGTTTGAATGAGGAAATAAAGATGCCCACTTTCCATGTATTAATATACACAACAAATATGCCAGCTTTAGAGTAATTACTGCACACATGTGACAAAAGAAGAAAGCATTCAAAAGTAAACATGCAAATCAAGATTACAAATAAGATTTAAGGTACACTGAAGAGTAGAGGATTAAAAACAAAGTACTGCAAAAAGCTTTACATGGGATTTTTAGACAAGGCTCAATGTCACTCATGGGACTTTCTCCTGCAGCATAAAATTTTTTTTTCTATGTTTTAATAAGGTTAACACATTTCAAATCTACCTAGAAATGACACAGTAACTCACTGTGCTTCTATATCTTTCTTGGCATTGTCATATGTGTATGCCATAAAAGCAACCTGACACAAACCGTATGAGCTAGCTGATCCAGGCACAAAGGGAGGCTTCAAAGCTATAAAACACATTCTCTTGAAGGAGAAACAGAAGTCGTTGGAAATTAAGGTCTGAATGATCTAGATTTTAACAGCATTTCATGCGCAAATATAAACACTGATCAATCTCCTACACTGCAGCCTTTCTTAGAAATCCAAACAGATAAAAACAATAAAACAAAAATTAAAAAGCCAATAATCACCATTTACTGGATGCTTACTCATGTGCCCAACACTGTAGTAGGCACTTCACTTAAGTTCTCATTAATCCTCATAACAACCCTAGGAAGCATCTATTCCCTTTTATAGATGGGGAAACCATAGCTCAGGTAGGTTAAGAAATCTGGCCAACGATACACAGCAAATAAAGTGACAGAACTACAATGGATTGGCACTGCAATCTGCAGGCCTCTAAGGTCTTGGTTCTTTTCACCACACTTCAATGCCTCCAGCACTGCTGCTGCCTTAGACTGGCATGACCATGCACTCTTTATCTCAGAAGCCCAATAAAAAAACACACATTCAAATGTTAACAGTGTATTGGCAAGTTCACCTCTAGTTTTGTGAATAGGCAGTCCTGTTAGTAATGTTACACAAGCATACACAAAGGGCAATTCACATACCTAATTTTGACAAACTCAGGGGTGCAAGAAAATGCCAACTTGTTAAATTAATGAATACAAACTTTGAAAAATTTAACTTACGTTAGAAAAATACTTATCTATTATCAATACCCTTTAGATTTCAATAACATTTTAGCCTTACTCAAGTCTTAGCAATTATACTTTTGTATACAAAAACTCCTCTACAAAGAATGCTTGCGTTCCACCTGTAGGTGTCACCTTCTGTTCAGAAAGTATGTATACGAGATTCATCTAAATTCATAATTGTCTATTCAGTAAAAGTATTAGGATTTGTATTTTTTAAAGCACTATCCCTTCCTAGTCTAAGATAAATATCTACAGGTTCTGAGGCCTCTAACACACTTTAACTAAGCCACCTCTCAGTTAAAAAGAGGAGGTTCTAGAAGGCTTTGAAAAGATATATTTAATTACTGAGATGCTGAGTCTAAATACTGGCATCACCTTTAGTTTACAAAAAGGCTAGCCCAATCAGCATAAGGGGAAAAATACCTTTGATTTTAAAATACTGAGCTGAAAAAAATTATTTTCCCAAATACACAGTTCAAAAGAAAGTCTTTAAATTGTATTTTTAGTTTAAAAAAAAACCCTAAAGCTGTAGTAATTATATCTTCCATATTTAAAACAATATTCACAAACAAGTGTATGAATTCGTCTTTATACTTATTCATTAAAAAATTGGCTCTCCAATAAAATGATTACCCCAAGTAACCCCCCCCAAAAAAGCTACATGCAGAAAACAATAGTACTTTCCTACAAAGACTGACAAATCTAAAGTAAAAATAGCTTCCAAGAATAAATAATAATCCTGAACCATGAAGTAATAAAAATAAAAGCTTCATTCTGATAAGTATTTGCTTACATTGTTTTTCTTCCTCTGGTGTTCGACAGCATCCTTCAAAGAATCTAACTCACTCTGGAGGTCAATTATTTCTCTCTCTCTCTCTGAAATTCTAAACCAAAACATGAATACATACAGCACGATTTTCTGGCAGTGAATACAACTTAAATACTCATATCAACATTTGTTATTGCAAAATAAAAACATCAAGTGGATGACACTTGATAATATCCTTTTATGAAGTGGATGATACTTAGAAAGCCTATCCTATGAATTCGTATGTTCACAAATGGCTTTTTAAATGCTTTTACACATAATATGACATGCTGAAGTTTGTGTTAAAGAGAAAAGAACATCATTCCCTAAGAAACAGTTCATGAACACATGAACTGCTGTACCTGGTCAACTGCAGTAGCTATTTTCAGAGTAAAAAACATTCCCTTATTTATTTATTTTTTCCAGAAGGCAATGAAATCATTTATGACTTTCTTCAAGTGGCTGACCCACAACAAAAGTCTAATATTAAAGTAAGCCAGGTGTTCTCCTATTCTCATAGCAGTCTCGGAATACGTGTTTTTCTGGTCCAATCTAAGGAGTTAGCTATGTCCCAGAAATGCAGAAAACAAGAGCAAAAATTTGCAATTCAGTCCTATTACAGTTGAGAGAGGTTTAGGCAGAAGATTAAATTACAAATAGCTCTTCTCTAAGAATAAGGTCCTATATAAGGGGTTGATAAAATAGGGCCCTAGGCTCAGCCTACGGCCTGTTGATATATGGTCCTCGAGCTAAGAACTGTTTTTATATCTTTAAAGGGCTGGTGGGGGGGAATATGCAAAAGAGACCACAAAGGCTAAAATATTTACTAGCAGGCTCTTAACAGAAAAAGTTGGCCAACCCCTGCTCTATACAGTCAAACTAAAGAGTCAATTTACAGTTATTCTAACCTAGCAAATCACCCATTTTGTAAACAAGTCAAGATGGGAGAATATTTAGATTTAGATTACTTATATCACCTAATATACCTAACATAGTTTACATTTAACATGTTGAAACATACTAGCTTATCTGAAATGACTATAAATGTAGCCTCTTAGGAGAAAAACACAGGCTGATAACTTAAAAAATAGATATATAAGTAAAATATATTTTTTTAAAAATTGCCTCTTTAAAAGTGTAAAATATATTTTTTAAAAATTGCCTCCTTAAAAGAGAATAATCATAAAGCCTGTGAGTTTTAAAAAAACACAAAAGCTAAAACCAAAATTTGCATCATTCGATTCCATAACGAGATCAGGAGAGAAAACTCAGTAGGATAACTGAGATAACTTAAGACAACTTAGAAAAGCGTTCAAAGTAGTTTAATTTAATGGCTTCTGAATACTTGGGAGGGGGGAAAAAAATCAAGCATCTTCCTCAACAAAATATTTTTTAAAAAAATCTAAATACACAAAAAAGTGCTTTAGCTCTGGCAGAGGCACAGCTAAACTCTTACTGAACTGCAGTTCAGTATACCCAAATAGAATTGTGAAAGTTAGGTGACCATGTGCAGTCATGTTAAATTGCTTACCTGGGAACTGTATTTCATAGCACATAAAAACAGTTACCACTTCCCAAACTGTCAATCAAACTTGTTACTTACACTTTTAACAGCTCTTCATGAGGGGGAAAAGACAACACCTATTAAAAGAGTTAAATGTTAATTTCAAAACAAAGCTTTCTAGCAGACTTCAAAAAATTGTAACTGCTTTTGAGATATAAGTTAACACCAAAAGCACCATAGATTCCATCTGTCTGTGACCTTGACTTTAACAAAAATACGTACAAACTTATAAAATCTACTGAGTGTTAAATCTAATCTTCATTGTTACCATATGCTTACAAACTTTTCATTTAACATTTGTCAGTTTCCTACTATCTGCAAAGCACTGAGTTAATATCTTAAATTTTCATACTCTACAAGTCATATTTAACTACACGAAAAATGTTAAGCTTCCAAAAGTCAAAGAAATACAATAAAACCAAAAGTAGGAAAAATTCATTATCTCATGTACGACAAAAGTTAACTTTGTATAATATGTAAAGGGAGATAGCTCTCACATTTGGCATTTCTCATTAATGTCTTGAGTATAATCTCCCAAACAAAACTATTATATAAGCTGATTCTTTTGTCCCTCAAAATACCTTCTAATTGATACATATCTGTTCACAAATTTAAAGGATATTTTGGTAACATCTCTTTAAAAAAGACTTTTAATTTTTACCAAAGTATTTTAAATCGTGTTAAAGTATTACAGCACTACACATTATTAGTTTTAATTATTGATGTTTGGTTTGGGAAAAGCAGAGGTCTGGACTACATACATGTCTAAACTGACCTCTACAGGAGTTTAACTGGACTTGCTAAGAAAAGCATTCTAGAGGATCAGGAAAACAAACACACACACACAGACACAGACACAGACACACAGACACAGACACACAGACACAGACACACAGACACAGACACACACACACAGACACACAGACACACAGACACACAGACACAGACACACACACAGACACACACACACACAGACACACACACACAGACACACACACACACACACACACGGACACACAGATTGAAAATTCTATGAGGACAAATAAACTCTCTGACCTTTTCTCAGATTCAAGAGTATTGTGTTAAAATTCCTTCCCTGACTTGCTAATTGTGTGATGGTTTTACATATGAGTAGAGCTTTCTCTGAGATGAGATTTCATGTAATT
>NW_004443946.1:7486036-7514616 GCF_000243295.1 Trichechus manatus latirostris | reverse complement strand
CACACACACACACACACACACACACACACACACACACACACACACACACACACACCCAGATCTCGACTAAAAATAGTAGTAGTGTTTGTTCGTATGTTGTAAATTGTAGATTATTTCACTTTGGACATAGCAAATGAGATAAACACAATAAAACAACACAGTATATTCTCAACACAAAGGCAAAAATGGCAAGAATAGTTATTGACATTACTGGTGATATAACTTATCACCACATAAATAAAAGGCAAGACATCTAATAGTACCTACCTGTTGGTAGTTCTGATGCTTAAGCTGTTCAATTTGGGATTTAAACAATTTGTTTTCATCTTGTACCTCCTATTTAAACAAAAATTAAAACATGAATACCTGAATAGAGATTTTTATTTTTCATGTAAACTTTTGAAATATGAGAAGCTATGAAAATTCAAAACTAATAATTTTAAAGAGTGTAAAAAGCCCTATAATACAGTAAAACATATTATGAAACTGGATTAATTCAATTATTTAGTACTAGCCTCGGAATGGGCATGTCTCAATGGAGCAAAATAGGATTCAGAAATAGATCCAAATACCTGTAAGGACTTAATATAGGGTGACTTTTCAAACCAGTATGGCAAAGTTTCTCAACCTTGACACTAGTGGTATTTTGGGCTGGATATTTCTTTGTTGTGGGGGGCTACCCTATGCACTGTAGGATGTCTAGCCACATCCTTGGCCTCTACCCACTAGATTCCAGTAGCAATCCTCCACCAGTTGTGACAACCAAAAATATCTCCAGATGTGCCAAATGTCCCGTGAGGAGCAGAACTACAGCAGTAAGGGAGTAAGGGACTATTTAATAATATGGCTAGCCATTTCCCACCCCTCCTCCAAAGGCTAGAATGCTATTATCACAACCTACTCTGAAATAAATTACATATGAATAAAAAAATCTAACAAAAAATAAATTATAAATGTATTAGAAGAAAACATATGAAAAATATTTTTTGATCATAGAGTGAGAGACATCTTTCTTCCCAAGACTTAAAATTTGGGAAATTACTCATATTTGAGTACACAGAAGTTCTGAACCTCCAAATGAGGGGAAGAACACAAATGATGTTAAAGAAAAAACTGATGGAAACAAATTACTTCACACAGTGACAAAGGGCTAAATTTCTTTATTATGTAAAAGAGATGTTATAAATTAGTTTACAAAAGGAAAAATGCAAAGGGGGGAATGAAAGGGCAATTCATATAAAATGGCTTACAAATTTGAAGAAAGCTTAATTTTTCTCATAATTAAATGTAAATTAAAACAATTCTGCCATCTATCAAATGTTGTCATCTTTGTCAGTATTGGAAAAGATGAAGGAAAAATGGTCCTCTGTTGGGAGTATAAATTGGTAAAAACACTTTTGGAGGGTGATTTAGCATTATCTAACAAAATTTAAAATAAACCTACTTTGGAGGGAGAGGAAATGTGACAGAACCAACCCCTGGCGCAGGAAATGTGAGCAAGACTGGTCTGAGACAATGTAGGCATCTTCAAATCAATGTTCTGTAAGTACTTTCAATATTAACTACATGAAGGTGAGGAGGTACTGATTTTCTATTTTAAATTATTCATCTTTCTTTAAAAGAACTGCATAAACCTTTGACCGAGAAATTTCACTCCTAGGAATTTATTATACAGCTATACTTACAAAAGTATTCAAAATATACGTGCAAGGATATTCACTGCAGCTTTGTTTTTAACAGGAAAACAATTCTAAACAACATAGGTATCTACCAACAGGGGACTGGTATATAAATGATACCATACAATAAAATAACATGAAGCCATGTGCTTATATGGAAAGACCTCAAAAAAAAAAAAAAATTGTAATTTGGAAGGGGGGGCAAACAAAATTTAAAAGTGTGTATAGTTAAATATAAAAAACCAAAACTAAACCCATTGCTGTCGGGTCGATTCCAACTCAAAGCGACCCTATAGGACAAAGTAGAACTGCCCTATAGGGTTTCCAAGGAGCGGCTCATAGATTCAAACTGTCGACCTTTTGGTTATCAGCCTGAGCTCTTAACCACTTCACCACCAGGGCTCCAATATTTATATACACACGTACATATACATATGCATTTATGTGTGGGCATATTCTCAAAAGATACAGAAACATTTGACAGTAATTTATCTTTGAGGAATGAAACCAAGTAATCTGGGTGTGAGGAAGACTCACTATGTATTCTATTTCTTTTTGTCGTAGCTAAATTTTTTTAAAGATAGTAATTCATACATCATGAATTTTAAGTAATCATATTCACCTGTAACAGCTTTGTTTTGCTAGAAAGATCACTCTCCCTCTCTTTTAACATAGCTTCTACTTTCTTCATTTCATTTTCCTTTTCTTTCAATCTAGAATTTTTAAAGAGACCTTATATTTAGATATGCACATAAAAAAGGCCAAGCAGACTCCAATAATATCCCTAAGAAAACAAGATGGAATAATAATGTCTACCAGCTCTTTGCCTCCATAATACACCGGCTTATAAATCTGTTTTAAAAGACAGTATTTCCATGATCACTCAGCTCAAAGTACATCCTGAAACTGCTACACCTTATTTCATACTTAATATTTCTTAAGCAAGCGTAGCTTTAGCTAGGAAGAAAATCTAAAATAAAGGCTAAGATAAAAGCAAGACTGTATTTCATCAACTCACTACAAAAAATACCACTTAAAAAGAAATGAGTGTTTGCTCTCAAGAATCTTAGCCATAATTAGTTGACCCTGAAAATTACAATATGCCCAACACTTGTGCTAAAGAATTGCTACATACAATTTAATCTGGTTCTCCCTTACACAACTTATAAATATGTCTTACTATATCTAGCCGAAGTAAATCCCAATTGCCCTTGACATCCTATGTAACAGACCTCTAGCCTAATATTTAACTCTACAAAAATTATCTGCTTAACTATTTCTCCTCAGGACAAGAACTCTGTCTTATCCGTATCCCCAGTGCCAAGAATAATAGCAGAGGGTACATCACAGGCTGTCAAATATTTGGTGAGTTGAATATTTTCATTTCACCTTAAATCTTTAAAGAATTTCCAGATGCTTATAGATCTACATGAAAAATGACAAAAGAGCACACATGCAGAGTGGAATTAAAGAATGAAAAGGGAAAGAATGTGAGGCAGAAATGAGCCTAAAATTACATACTTCAATGACCTATGTTCCTACTACAAATAGACCACAAAGGTGGCTCTAAGCTTTCTATTAGCAAATGGAAAAAACACCTTGAAAATTACACAATGCTCACAAAATAAACAATTAGTTGTACAAGAACAGAGAATTCTCCCTTGTCTTCATTAAGATACTGACATCATAAATATCCTCCCTATCGTCCTTTTACAGACAGTTTCAAAGGGCCACTTTCTAAAACAAGCATCAATAAAGACTGATGGCATCGTATCAAAGCAAAATCCCTTAAAAGTAATTCTGAAGGGGGCCAGTAAGATGAGGTCCAGAGACCCTGTACACCACTGCAGGCTAATTTAGCTTAAGAGGACAGACTCCTCAAGCCAGGATAAAGACACTTTCCAGGATAAACATCTACAAACACAAACCGATAACTCCTACGCTGATTAGATTCAATATTTTTACCATTCAACAACAGGATAATTGATATGACAACAAATACTATTTTCCCAATAAGCAAGTTACCCTGACAGAAAGATTCAATATTCATGATAAAGATCATGACTAAGATTATCTTCTGGTTAGTTCAGAGTTGTTTATTCTTTCAACTATTAAAATAATTTTAACTTGAAATACGTTAACCTCTAACAATAACTGCATGCTTTGCTTAAAAAAAAAACTGAAATAAAACCAGTCTACATATGTAGGAAGATATTTGAGGAAATGGGTTTGATGAGTTTGGAAAGGATAGTCTTCGGGTATTTGAAAGCATCTAAAGGGCCTCTGTTTTATCACACCAAACAGAGATACAGTCTTTCTGAACTATAATTCCTACTTAAAAACAAAGCTAATGACTTTGAAGAAATCCATCATAATATTCAAGGCACATTCTGGAGGGTAATGACAAGTTCCTGTTTAAAATGCTGGCTAAAAACATACTTACACAGTCTCAAGTTCTTTAAATCGTGATGCAGAACATGCCTAAGAAACAGATTTCACATATTTAATTCTACACCAAAAGGACAAGGTACAACACGTATACAGTATCACCTACCAATAAAATATAAAATAAAAGACATAATAAAAAAATTATCTGGAGTAAATTAAACATTGGGCTATTTATAACAGAAAGATTGAATTTTCTTGATTAAACTTAATCTATGATATTTATTTCTTAAAAGATTACAGATTAACACACCAATTTAACACAGTTAAGGAAGAGTTTAAGAATCCATCTGAAACAATAAGGCTAAGGAAATACTTTTAGGTTTAGGCTGACAACTCAGGCAATAAGTTTAACTAGATGGGGCTAAAAGTTAACTTGTTTTAATAACAACTATAACAAAAAATCTATGGTACAACAAATGTTTATGGCAAGTAAACTCAGAACATACTCACTTCTTACTTTCTAGTAAAGATTTCTTATTCCTTATGTAATACATTTAGTAATTTGTTTGTATTATACCTCATTTAATTTATGCTGTGCTGCCTCCTGAACGTGAGCTTTTAAAGATTTATTTTCTTCTTGAAGGTCCTTGAAAAGAATAGGCGTGAATTTAATTGATATTCAAATATCAAAAAGTTTTTTTTTTTTTTTTTTTTTTTTAGTTTTCTTTTAACTTCTCACCTGTAACCATTTCCCTCTATTTGCTAGGTCTTGCTCCTTCTCTTCTAAAACAGCCTTAATGGTATTCATCTGTTCCTCCTTTCCTTTTAATCTGACAATGAATAAGAAAAATAAATGAAAATGGTATGTGTCCATAAAGAGCAAATACAGCCCAAGCTAATTAAAATGAGCTGTAATTCAATTATTATTTCAATGGAGTTATCCTTCACTAAAAATTGTTTCAAGTACAAAAGGCATACAAGGTTTTAGAGAACTAATCAAATTAAGTACAGGCTGACTAAAGAAAACAGTTCTATAAATCATTAAACAGCCAGATACTGAATAAATTACACCCTGTTAAAGTCAATATCAGCTTATTACAACTGGTATTGCTGTTGAATATATAGAGTTTCAGAATGGATATTAGAATGGACAAAAGAGCAACATTTTAGTTTAAGGTCACAGATTATAAAACATGAAAAATAAGATTTCTCCCCCCAAAAAACTTACAGGTTAAATCCTGATGAAAAATTATTAAGACCTCTAAAGCCTTTTGAGATATAATTTGATATTCTCTGAAATATTACTTGAAGTCAAATGAAAAGAAGTTATGATCTTCATTACAACTGTATTTAATTTGTAAAAAAGAGGTATTATTAAAGAAAAATGGTACTTACAAGTTCTGAAGCTCCTGAACTTGAGAAGCGATAGATAACTAAAATATAAAGAACAGAAAAAGCAATTCATAATCCTTTACCTTATTAAGCTTTATGACACTTCTTTAAAATGTGTACACTTCAAATTACAAAGGCCCTAACTGGATTATTCACACCAAAATGAGATGTGTTTTTGATTTCACCTTCCCTTCATTCCAATGGCAGTTAAGATTAATAAATCAAAAATATAAGGGGGAGGAGAGGTGCAATGAGGAGGATTATTAAGTCGAAATAATGTGATACTTCTAGAATTGTTAAAATTGGAATATTTTATTAGATATATGTCCACATACCTAATACACATCAGACCTCTTCTCCATCCCAGTCTTTAAGGCCAACTACTCTTCAATAAAAACCAAAAAAATCTGCTGCCATCGAGTCGGTTCTGACTCACAGCAATCCTACAGGACAGAGTAAAACTGCCCCATAGAGTTTCTAAGAAGTGCTTGGTGGACTCGAACCACCGCTCTTTTGGTTAGCAGCTGCAGAACTTAACCAGTACACCACGAGGGTTTCCTACTCTTCAACAGTACTCTTTAAATATACTGTCCTTCTTTAAGTTTCCTATTCTTACACACAGCCCAATAGTACTTTGATCCTCACTCTCTTCCCAGGTTTACTCCTTCATAGCCCCTTCAGACCTTGGCTTAGATGTCAGTTTCTCAGGACCAGCTTTTCCTAAACTCTGAAACTACATCAGAGGAGTACTATATCTTTTCTGTTTTGTTCAACACATTATCTCCAATCACTAACATAATGCTTGACAAGCAGTAGGACCTCAATAAATATTGTTTAGTCAATCCATTAGATGATTGAATGAATTATCTCTTCCATGCGATCTCACCAATTTTTTCAATGAAACTTTTCCAGATTAAATTCACCAAAACCCATCAATTTCCAGCAGTCACATCTACCTCTGAAATCCCCCAATGAAACTTATACGCTGTTCTACAGGCAGAGGTTGACTGATTCATATTCTATTCACAAAACATTTTGGTTCATGCAAGTTTTAAAAAAACAAAAACATGGAGGTTAAAAAAAAAAGATTTGAATTACCAAAGCATTTTGTTTTTTAAATTGGCAAACTAAAAGGAATCATTAATATGGAAAATTTTCCAGAAAAAAACCTTTTATAGTTAAAATTAAAAGATACATGGATTAAAATATCAATGACAGTTTCTCGAATCAGGCAAAAAAAAAAAAAAAAAAAAGCACATGACCCAATATATTTACAGAACACTATTAAAAGTGTTCCCTCCCCCCCACCACTGGGTTACAAGAAAAAAACCAAATAGCCCATAAATAACACATACACTAACAAATCTGTCATGCTATGGCTCTGGGATTTTTACCTGTTGAGCCTTTTCAAGCTGGATATTTCCTATTTCTTCTTTTAGAGCCTCTATTTCCTGTTTCAAATCCTTGACAATGACAAAACAGACAAGATTGGACAATGGAAACACAGAAATTTACACAAAATGCAATGTACAGACAAACACATGGAATTAAATGGTATGAACTAAAGTTGGTAAACAAAAAACAAAACACAGTTCTTTCTGTTCCAATACCTGAACAGTTTTTTCCTTATTAGCAACTTTGAGAAGTTCAGCTTCCAAAAGCTCTTCCACAGACTTGATCTTTCCATCTTTCTCATGGATCCTTAGATAAAGAAATGTATTAACTTGAGTAGAAATCACCAAGATCCACCAAATAAGATATAAAAACAGCACCAAATCATGAGCAGTTTCTCCAAATCAACCCTTTCCATTTTAAGCAGAATAGAAACATATCTTTGCAGATACAGAGCCGGGGCAGGGGGTGGGCGGCAAACTGCAAGCTCCTCCTAAATGAGGAATTAAAGAGTAAAATTTACATCAATAACTACCAGATAGTTGAAGCCTATGCACACACAAGAAGTTCATGATGCTGCTTCAAAAGTACATACGAAATATAAGATTTGTACCCTGAAGAACACTGGGGAATATCAAATTCCACTCAGCAATACTGGCTTCTAGGGCTCTGAGCCTGGGGCAGAACTTATACAGAGTTATTGCCTAAAAGCTTATAGAAACCTTAAGAGGATATGTAAGGATCTGATCTCTGTCCAATATAACTTATTAATTTCTACCGCAGAAAGTAGGAAATTGACAATTCAAGGGTATAAACTAAGAAAATAAATGAGATTATAGAAATAGGATTTGAAGGTTAAACTAACATGTCAGCTGTCCCGACTGTACAATAAAAAAATATATACATATATTTAAGAGCACTAAGAAAGTAGACCAAAAGAGAAAGACCAGTTTATAATAATGTTATCACTTACACTTTCTTAAGTTCTTCAACTAGAGATGCAAAAGAAACCTGGAAATAGGAAGGCATCCTACTTAGTAGTTTGCTCGAAATATAAATGGTCAGAAACATAAAAGTATATTATCCTTAAATTTTCCATTACACCAAAATCCAAATGGGAAAAACAAAACTCGTAAATTAACCTTCTAGATATCTTAACGCCAAAATGATGAAAGGAAGCAGCTTTAAGGTTACTTATAGTAAGTGTAGGCCAAAAGAAAAATCATTAGATATACTGAGTTAATACTTCCAACCAGGTAAAGAGAAAAGAAAACTAGAAAATTGCCTAATTTCAGGTAGCTTCTTTTACCATTACTTATAGGATTGCTATGAGTCAGAATCGATTCGACAGCAACGGGTTAGGTTTTTTTCTTATAGTCTTATGGAAACCCTGGTAGCATACTGGTTAAGAGCTACAACTGCTAACCAAAAGGTCAGCAGTGCAAATTCACCAGGTGCTCCTCGGAAATTCTATGGGGCAGTTCTACTCTGTCCTATGAGGTTGTGATAAATCAGAATCGACTTGACAGCAACGGGTTTGGTTTTGGTTTATAGTCTTCTATTTATATACTCAAAATCCTTTTACAGGCAGTCCTCAGGTTACAAATGAGATACATTCCTAAGTCTGTCTTTAAGTCAAATTTGTAGGTAAGCTGGAACAAGTACTTACGGTTCTTATTTAGCGTCAGTCAAATGTTTGTCTTAGTGTATAGTATATATTTTACCTTTCTGCGCATATAAAACACTTAAACACTTCCAAACCACACGACGTTTTCAAGAGTGTCAGAAAGTAGCGCGGGCTTTCCTTATTACAAACCATTGTATGTATTTAATTCAAATTTTTAACACAATAGGCTTTACGGGAGTCCATTCTTAACTATGAGTTGTCCATAAATCAGACATCCATAAACCGGGGAGACTGCCTGCACAACTGTAGTAAGAAGTGATGACAAACGTATCTAGAGTACTCTACAACATGCCTGGCATACAGTCAACATTCAATAAAACGAAGCCTTATTACTAATACTGAAGTCACTAATCATTCACAGATTAAAACTATAATTGACTAATTCTGTCTTGGAATTTGGTGATTAACAGGCTTGGTAAGTTTGTATGAAGCAGGTTTGCTCATTGTTTATTACAAAAAGAGACTGGTTGTAGGATCTACTGTATACATTACCTGATCATTTTGCTTAGCCTTTAAGTCTCGAACTTCCTTTGTCAGAGATGAGTTTTCTGTTCTTAATGCCTTTTTCAAAGAAACATAAGCACAAAATACTTTTTTTTTTCTTGAAAAAAAAAAAAAAAACAGCTAGCTTCTCAAAATACACTAGCTTTTTTCTTTTTTAGTTTTGCTTCTTTTCCTCTGGAAGACTCAAATCTGACTTCTTCCATATGTCTACAAGTCAACAGCTTCTACTGCCAGCCAGATGGATTTTTAGTTCAATTATTCCTACAAGTATTTCTAGCTATATTTCCCACAATCTCAAAAATATATATTACTGTCAATTAAGCCATTTCCCTTCCTACATTCAAATATATCTTTTAACTTATTTCTTCTAGCCTATCCTAACCAAGGTAAGACTAATGATAATCAAAATAAAACTAGTCTTTCCTTTTTCTGGCTTCAAATACCATTTCATAAACTTCCTACGAAGTCTACTGGTTATCATTTGGGCATGAGTGGAGGTGGGAAAGCATATATAACAAAGTGTAACAATAAAATCAACTGCATTAAGGCAGTGGATGCTAACAATCAACTATGTGTTTCTGTATTTCAAATAAAATCTTAAATTTAGTAAAAGAAGATATTATATAAATTTATAAAAAGTAATTAATATCAAGTTTAAAAGCTATGGGAAACCCCTTATACAAGTTACAATGAACCCCCTTTATGTTCACTAATTTAATCACAAGGAAAATAAATATACAAAATGTCTTACCTTTAATTCATCCTCTTTCGTGGCCACCTGAATAAGTCCAGTTTCAAGTAATTCTTCTACAGTCTTTAACTTCTCATCTTTTTCTTGAATGCTGAAATTATAAATTTAAAACATATGTATGAACTATTTTTCAAGACAAATGATACCATTCCTAAATATTTTATCGGAATAACTCCTTTGTCCATCATTCCTAATGAGCTTTTGATTCTAGAAAAATTTTTCAGGATCTTTGATCATGGTGTAGGGGTATTTCCTCTTCACCAATACGTAATATGTGCTCAACTAATGCACGTTTACATGTAAGCCTCAACAAGTAAATCATTGCCACACATGGCACCTACAAACTATAACATAATCTCAAATCAATAGCGTATCACTCTCTACCATTACAAAGTACAAGGTGAATTTTAAGAATCTAGATTAATGTAGTTAATTACTCTGTTATCTCAAATTTGATAGAAATGAGTCATTAAAATATAAAGAGAAAATTTTAACCCTTACCATTTTTCCATTTGTTCCACAACATCTTTACTAGGCTAAAAAAACAAAACAAAACAAAACAAAAATTTAGTTTTATCCAGTTTTCATGAGGCAAAAGTATTTTAGAAATAGAATTCTATGAAAATTGTTTAAGGTTTTAATTAGACCCAAATTTTAGGAAGATGATCTATATTTGAAGACTGCTAATAATTACAGAATTGTTTAATTCACAAAAAACAAGAAGATAGAAGAGGACCATCTACACAAGACACAGAAAAAGATGAATCATAACATGAGCTAGCAAAATGAATTACTGTCCTATTGGTAATTTTTTAAATTGTTATCAAAGAAAACCTTAACTTGAGGATAATAGAGAATGTGCCCTACCTCTTTTACATTAATTCAATTCTTCAAATATAAACAAATTCAACACTCTCTCCTAATTTTGCTAATTTCTTAAATTTTTCCAATTTGATTATAGCGATTTTCCAGTACCAAATCCAAGTCCTCTGATTCCACTTCTTATATATTTCTAAAATTAACTCCTCTTCATTGTGTAAGTTTAGTCCTTATTTGTACTCATTAATCATATCACAATATCCTAATTCTTCTCCTTGCCTCTACTTCATAAGCATTGTTTTATGAGAAGCACAGAAAGAACTTTGCAAATGGGGAAAAAAATTTCTTACCATCAGAAAGGAGACAGGAGCTATCAGAACAACGTTAAATCAGGTTTATACTATATTTTATGCAAATAACGCATGCCTTCTACTTTTCTTTGCCAACCCCCCCTCACCCCCATGCGAGGTATTTTCGTAAGCATGCTTATGCTAATCTTTTTACAGAAACGTGGAAAAAAAACTGGCACAGAAGCTCTTACGAAAATCTCTCTGGGGGAGAGGGATCGACTGGCAAACAAACATAGAAAGTACACACTATTTGCATAAAATACAGTAAATTGTGACGAATCATGCATTAAATTATAAATTTTCCATCACAATGTTTTTTGTTCATTTTTATCTTCTGTGAATGCCACATCACAGAAAGACTTAACACTACTCAGTCCAAGTTATCTTCTCTAAAGTTGTATTACACCTTTAGTCCTACCTACTGCTCCCCCACATAAACTCAAACAACTCACTGCTGCCAGAGTGATCTTCCTAAAACGCTAAACTCTCATTCACCCTTGTAATACTCTTCCGTTGAAGATCACCCACATGCTTCATCAAGTTCATGATTAACCCCATTGCTTCCAGTCAGTTCTGACTCATAGTGACCCTACAGGACAGAGTAGTACTTGCCCCACAGGGTTTCCACAGCTGTAATCTTCATGGAAGCAGACTGCCACATCTTTCTCCTGCGGAATGGCTGGTGGGTTCTAACGGCCAACCTTTTGGTTAGCAGCTGAGCGCTAACCACTGCACCACCAGGGCTCCCTGAGCTCATGATTAGACCCTAGCAAATCTTCCTCTATCCCTACGCCCCATACTTTGTACTTGTACAATATCATACTAATTCTAATTCTCTGAATACGCCAATTTTGCTACACACTGCCATGACTTTGAAGACTGTACTCCCCCCTTAGCTGTTTGGCAAATTCATGGTCATTTTTCACAATCCAGCTTAGTTGTCTTTCTTTGTGGTTCCTTCCTCTGCACCCTCACTCTCCTTCAGATAGAATTCATTACCTCTTCCTCTAGACCTGTATACATAGTTCAAGAATTTTATTCATCACACTTTTCTGTTTTTCATCTCTCTCTCCATACGAAGCCATATTCTAAAGGGCAGGAACCAAGTTTCATTCATCTCTGTAGCCTCAGCATGTGGCTGGCATATACTCAATTAGTAAATAAATATTTGATGAACTGAATTTCCTTTCATGAGCTTACAGTTTAAACAAGTACTATTTGGTCATCACCTCACTGAATATTCAACTGCACAAAACTGACCCAGCTTAACATCTAACATGTATACTTTACCTTACAGTTTATTGGTCTAAAATGTCCAATCCTATTGTTTCCTCCCTGCATGATTTTCAAAGCTATGTCTTATACATATTATACAATAATCAATTCTCGTGCAATATAATCCAGCAGCGGGGCAAAGAGAAGAAACTTCCTACTCTCGTAGTTTTTAACTTTTTTTAATCATCTTGACCACTGAATCTTAAAAATCTACTGGAATAAGAAAAATAGTGCTGCTCCTCTGACAAAAAGTCAGGATGCTCAAAAAAGTAGGACACCTCAGAACCCCTCCCCTACCAAAAAAAAAAAAAAAAGTTTTACTTTATTCTGAGCAACTGAGAACTTGGTAATTAATTTATTTGCATTATCTGACCATTCACAGGCCTATATCCAAATGGAGGTTTCCCTTCTTTAGTGCATAAACAGGTTACATTACCTGATATCTATCGGTTTTCTGCTTCCTACACCTGAAGAAACAACAACTTGGCACCATTACTGGTTTCTGCTTCAGTAAGCTCAATCTTTTCCTCCAGGATAAAAACAAAAATCCATGGGGCAAAAGGACTCAATGTTTTACATAACTAAACTGTTTATCTCTCAACTGTCACTTGGAATTCTGACTGCTGGGTAGGAAGGGGTTAAAGAAAGGTGGAAATGAAAGAAAGTAAAATTATACTAATCTTTACTTCATCTTTCACAAGCAATAACAATAAAAATGATCAGAGAAAAGTCAAAGATATGGTTCTTTGGTCTGTCAAGATGAAAGAAGTAAGTAACAACTATAGCCAAAGACACGTAACCAGAGTCAGATGCTTTCTAGACTATAAAAAAACGAGGTGCTTTCAGAACTAGAAGAACCATTCTAGAATTATCCAATGGTAGATCTTAAATTGGTATTACAAAATAATGGCCTTCCCCTTTTACAAAATTATTCTTTTTAATAAATCATCTATGAAATTTTGTTCGGTAAACTGTATTAACTTTTTTCTTAACAAAAATCCATCACATGCTGAAAACTATTTTACTGGAATATCTAAAATACATGGAAACATTACAGTAGATAAAAGGCTGACTCAATAAGAAAAAAATTAGAGGATTTTTTAAAAATATTAACTTTGACATGTGATAGGGAATTTTACATAAGATTAGAATGGCAATTCTTAGAGCATCATACTACAAAGAAAATGTTAAACTGATGAGCTTACTGCTGCCTAATGACAGAGGATACCACTTTTAGTAAAGAATAAAAGTTAAAAAATTGATTTTTAAAGAGCCAGGTTTTCTGTTTAAATCTACATATAAGCTACCAGCACCAATTATGTCGGATTCTAGATAGATTCAGAAGTTCCTGGGCATTTGTTTTAACTCCATGAAGTTAATGTGAGCAAGTTTAAAACTTATATAATAAAATAGAAGTATGTTTCAAAATCTCTGGTAACCAAGACACAAAAACTACCTTCTGTTTTTTTACGTAGGAATTAACAAAATGTAAAAATATCTACCATAATTTATCTAATTCATATCACCAATATTGTATATCTCACAACCAGTATTTTATGTATCACCAATAAAATTGAGAAATTTTGCTTAAGCTTATGTTTGTCTTTTAATTGCATTTTTGTTCATCTTGTGATTATGAAATATATAAATTATGAAAAATATAATTTTTCTTCCCTGAGATGAAGCTAATGCTAATTTACTCATAAGCACCCCCCTCAAAAAAAACAAAATAAAACGTAATAGGATGCATAAAAATTACTTAAACCATTTTGATACATTTTGCTCTCAGGATAAAAGTCCTGGCTTAGATTTGGTAGCCTCACTTTTTCCTGTTAACATAGCAAAATGTCTTAAAAAAAAGAATGGGGTTGAAACCTACTACCAGTACTTAAATGCAGAGTGATGCTGATCAAAACTGTTTACTGTTTCTGAGACTTCTCTTTCACATGTAGATTATACTTACATCACAGGGTTGTCAGATTTAAAAAGGAACCTTACTTACATCACAGGGTTATTAGATTTAAAAAGAAACCTTACTTAGGTGAAGCACTTAGCCTAGTCCTCTGCATATTGTAGACATCTAAACGTTAATTCCTCTTCCTTAGAATACTTATGTTTTCCATCTCATCTGAGCCGCTCTACCCCCATCACCCTTCTGTCTATATTTATACCAAGCCATCAAAACTACAGCAGCCTAACCAGGCATGGTTCCATAAACTAGAACCTAGGTGGTGTCTATTCTTTCGCTATTCCTAAGCGTTTCCTTCGTATTATTCTCCTACACAGCTCTTCAAATTCCAGTTTTTAAAATTATAAAAACTCTTGATATTAGATGACACGTTAGAATAGAAGCTGCATGTTTCTTTAATACTGTTAAGCTTCTGGAACATACTTTGTTAGAAGCTTTTTGTTAGAAACTGAAATGTAAGTTATTGAAAAGTCACAGACTTCCTTTAGTGGATGCATGCATTCTTTTTCTTTTGTTATTTTTATTATTTCTTATTATATATTGGCTATTTCTACCTCATAATTCATGAAAACCTTACCTGTTCAGAAACAAGAGTTTGTAGCCTCTGAACTTCTAATTTTAATGATTTGTTTTGGTCATTTAAAATCTGGAAGAAAGAATCTCAACTTACTGTTTTATAATAAAAAAGGTTAAAAAGCACTAATATTTAAATTTTCTTTCCCCTCAAACCCATATTATTGCTTTAAGTACTCATATATACTCAGGTGAATGATATACTGACATAAGAACGCAAATCTCATTGCCCACAGAAATGTACTCTGATGATCTTAACGCTTTAGAATACACGACCAGAGATTAGCACTGAGGCAACAATGGAGGCAGATACAACAGTCACAAATACAAACTGAAAACTGCAGAGTAAAAGCTGGGGCAAAATAAATTTCAAAAGTCTATTAGAAGAACAAACAAGTTAAGATAATCTACGCAAAGTCTACGATAAAATTCACTTTTTGTATAAGCCCCCAAATAAGCTTTAGAATCATTGTTTCAGAGCGATTTCATATAAAAAGTAGTATATCTAAATTCACTTGAGCAGAAAACTACACAAGGTTGTTTTAAGAAGGCTAACATCAAAATAAGTATACAAGTTTAATCACACACCTTAAATTCTTCCATTTTTTTTGAAATTTTACACTGTAGCTGCTCTTCAAGCAATCTTATTTTATCATCCTTAACATGAACGCTATATGAAAGAAAATCATCAATTAAAACACATTCAGAAAGTTTACACTGATAATGTGCACAATTATGATTTATAAACAGCAATATTTTCTATAACAATTATGGTGTTGTATTGTTCAGGTGTTATCGAGTCCGTTCTGACTCATTAACGACCCTATGTACAACAGAATGAAACACTGCCCAGTCCTGCACCATCCTCACAATCATTGCTATGTTTGAGCTCACTGTTGAGGAGCTCATCTTCTGGCAAAATAATCAGACAATGTTTCGCTGCTAAGGTTTTCACTGGCCGATTTCTTTCAGAAGTAGATCGCCAGGTCCTTCTTCCTAGTCTAAGTCTGGAAGCTCCGCTGACATCTGTCCACCATGGGTGACCCTGCTGGTAACTGAAATACCAGTGGCAAAGCTTCCAACATCACAGCAACACACAAGTCACCACAGTATGACAAACTGACAGACGAGTGGTGGGTAACAATTATACTTGAACATAAATCGTATGAATGGCTCTACATATAGCACTTAAATCACCTTTTTTGCATCTTCTCCAGCTCATGTGCAGCAGCAGCCTGTATTTGGAATCAGATTAAAATTATATCATTTCTCAGCAAGCACTCAAACCTATTCTTTCATTGATATTTATAGACTAAAAAGTTGTATTTTCATACATTTGCAGTAAAAAAGGTTACACCAATAATGTACATTTCTGTTAATACTTTTTGCTGTCTAATGTTTTTTATTTGTCATTGATCAACTTTTATCCTAATAAAAGTTATAACCTTTGTGGATTAAATAACACAAAGCTAAAACAAATCACAACATTAGGACTGTTTTAACTGACTCCTTCGATATCCCAGGAGTGATCAATTCATTGGACTGAATATCTAATTTCAACAAGAAAATTTTAACATCTTGGTGGGTTGCGAGAGACTTGGTCAAAAAGAACACGTTTTCAACAACACACTATGCAGAAAACATAAGTAACCATTATATTTATCATCTACATGAATAAAATGAGGGATCACAATAAATTTGATTAGAAATAAATACAGGCAAACTGAAATTCTCTGAGGTAAATGCTCAAATGCAATAAAAATCTACCTGTTCATTTGTCAGGGCCTGTAATTTTTGCACTTCAGCTTTTAATAAAAAATTCATATTCTGTATATCCTGGAATAAGAAGAATAGTTATTAGAAATATTTAATATAATAGACTTTGACGATTGCAAAGTTATCTCTTCTGACCTAAGACATAAGCAAAGATCTAAAATATAATTTCTTAGTTAAATTAGAAAGAAACCATCAATTGCTGTTATTTAACATATTTCTCAAATTATTGTGAATTATATCATGTGAGAAAAGTCCTGTAAGCTTTTCTTCTTACGGGGCTAAAGAGTATTTTGTAGTCTAGAAAACAGATACGACAATTTTCAAATGAGTTTGTTTTTCCACTCTACATATATAGTCATATGATTACAAGTTTCAATTTTGAGTCCTGCAAAATACTGTAGCCATTTATAAGAATAACTATACCTTAAGTTCCTCCTCTTTGCTTGTTAAATGATCATGCTCATTTGCTAAAGAGTCTTCAGTCTGTTTTATCTGCTTATCCTTTTCTGCAATCCTTTAACAGAAATAGATTTGTTCAATAAACATTTAGAAATCAAGTCACAAATTAAAAGATTAAAAGCCTTAAATAGGGTCGTCCTTACTTAAGTAGGAGCCCTGGTGGTGCAGTGGTTAAGTGCTAGGCTGATAACCAAAAGGTGGGCAGCTGAAATTCACCAGCTGCTCCTTGGAAACCCTATCAGGCAGTCCTACTCTGTCCTACATGGTTGCTAATAGTCAGAATCAACTAGATGGCAATGGGTTAGTTTTTTTGTTTACTTCAGTAGTCTCTCAAGGCTGTCCCTTCCATTCCTATAGCACTTTGTTTATAATAACTGACATATGCATTACTACAACTCCTTAAAATACATACCCCTATTTTAAAACTTGAAGTCACAGAGGTTAAGTACAGGTAGTTCCAGACTTATGACATATTCGAGTTATGACAAATTGCACTTAAGACCATCTGTTTTGTTTTGTTTTTTTTTTGGGGGGGGGGTACATCTTATCGTTAGTGATATGTACTACACACAACATTGCAGTGTATTAATTTGATGTTATCATTCTCAGATGTTCACTTGCAGATGTTCAATGTTATGATTTACTTTTCAAAACACTGCCATATAGCAGGCTATGAAAATTTAAAAAAATAATAAAAAGAGGTACTTGACTTGTGTCAGAACCTACTTACGACAGAGTTGTTGGAACAGAACCCTGTTCTAAGTTGGGGACTGCCTATAATTTGTCTAAGCGCACAGGGCTAGCAATGTTAAAACCGTATTTCAGGTCTTGTGAACTTGAGTGCTCCATGTCTACACAAAATTATACAACACAAAAAAATGCAGAACTTTGTTTTGGGTATACCGCCAAATAGCTAGATATAGAGTAGCTCCAACTATTTACTAGACATAAAAACTTTCTTCCATTACTCTCAAATCACAATTATTTCTTCCATATAACTGCTAAATCCGAAATGAAAGAAAGTTTGCCCACCTCTTTTTATGATGAAGACATAAAAACACAGAATGTCTCATGTTTAGAGACCCAAATCATTGAGGGAAAAAAGAGCAAAAGTTGCTCAAAGTCTAGTTGAGGGTATTTTCTAGACAAGTCAGAGAATAAAGTTAATTATAAGTGACCTAACAGGTGCCTAAGCAATTAGTTGTGACTAAGCAATTATAACAGAAATGTGGAAAGGCAAGCTTACACTTTATGTAATTCTTCTACAACTGAAGCGGAGGTCTAAGGAAGAAAAACAGTATCAGCATAAAAGCATTTGAGATGAAGTTTAAAGTTGTACAATAATCATCAAAACAGAGTTAAAAATTAAGAGATATTAATGTATACAGAGTGGTTAAGCAGTATCTGACACATGGTGAGTATTCAATAAAATAGTAGCAATTATACTGAAAGTTAAGTTTGATCACCCACAGCCAGTATTAGGGAACCACATATCACAAGACATTTCAAATAGAACACTTGATAGACCTAGAAATGATATAAATGATACGCAGCATATAGGAAAAATAGTCACAAAGTTCATTTTTCATCCTTGTGCTTCTTTTCCTTTGTAACAACTTTCGATAATGAAATTATCTATTTCATGATTAAGATAACAGTTGTTTGGTAAAACCCACACTCATTTTTATTTTCTAAAAGGTACTTACTTCTGACATTCTTTTAGTATTTAATTCCAGATTCATTTTCCAGAGTTCTCTCTCAGCTGATAAGATTTCAATCCAATTTAAGTTGATCATTTACACAAAGACACACCCACCCACCCACTCTTTCTTATATTAAATAATTCTTTCCCAATTAATTTTAGACTACAGTTTCTACAAAGGAAGCAATTTAGGGGCGGAAGAGATTTTGCAAGCTCAATGCTCTGGGAGTTTGAACTTGTCAGAACCTTAAAAACAAGTTTTTAACATTAAAACCACTTTCTACACAGAGAAGTCAGATTTTTAGTTTAAGCTAACACTGTTTACCACAAACAACTTTTAGAATTTTAACACTGAAAAACTGAAACTGAAATTCACAGTACTTATGACAATAAGTACTTGGAGGTTCTTATCTTTTTCTTAGTATCATATATTTATGTTCTAAAATATATATAAAGTATTACAAAACAATGTTGCTAAAGAATAACAGGTCTAATAATACCACTTGCAAAACTCTGGAAGATTTCTCACTTACTAACTGAAGTGTAAATTTTAAATTGATCCGTTTTTCAAACACAATCTGAAAGCTATGGTTAACTAACTGCTACCTCCTGAGGGTATGTAAGGTTTTCCCATGGCTAGTCAGTATCTGGAAACCCTGGTGGCATAGTGGTTAAGAGTTACGGCTGCCAACCAAAAAAATGTCAGCAGTTCGAATTCACTAGGCGCTCCTTGGAAACCCTATGGGGCAGTTCTACTCTGCCCTATAGGGTCACTATGAGTTGAAATTGACTTGACGGCAACAGGTCAGTCAAGTATCTATAAACCAGTATTCTAAACACTATTTGGCCAATTCCTCCCTTTATGTGACTGGACTGTGCACATTTTTTTCCTCCATGGTAAAACCTTTCTAATCCACCTACCAATTGGTCATATTTGGATTTCTTTCTTAATATAATGAGCACTGTACATAATTATCTGAGTGCTTAGCACTTGGAATCATCACTGTTGATTCACTGGACTAGTCTCCCGACTACTAGTCCAGTGCTTGGCACTCGATAGGCACTCACATGTTTATTCAAATGGTTAGCAAGCTACTGTTAATGCTAAGCAATAAGAAAATACCATTACCTGGGCTGCTATCTGAGAATGGAATTGCTGAATTTGAGCTTTCAAAGCTTCATTCTGCTCCAAAATATCCTTTTATAAACAGCAACCAAAGAGGAGAGAAAAAAGTGTGCTATTAATAAATACATAATGTATTAGAACACAGTGAGTTACTAGTTTATTTGTTCATCTTTAGAAAGGCATTATTTTAAACAATGATCATGCATTTTATTCTGAGTTAATTTTAAGATAGAAGTTAAGAATGTGTCATGCTTCCTAATCTAACACAAGGAGCACAAGACTGTGATAATTACATCTTCAAACATACCATATTATGACAATTCTCATCTCTTGAGAACTGCTCAAAGGTTAAGGTATAATTATCCTTCACCACTTCAGAATTAGGTAAGGTAGATATGCTCTCTTTTCTACACACACGTATCTAATCACTGCCCATCTTTATTTTTTTAAAAGACAGAAAAACAGATACCTGAACTTGCATTTGTAAAGATTCTTCTTTGTTCACCCTTTTTTGCTCTGATTCCATTAACTGCATTAGTCTTTGCTCCAACTGTTGTTTTGATACCAAGGTATCAGTAAGCTTACTATGCAGGCTCTGTACTTCCTTTTCTTTGGCCACAAATTTACTCTGTAAATCTGTAACAAACGTAACATTTTACAAATGTCTCTTCCTTCATCTGGTTACTCCTACTCATCTTTAGTTTAAGCATTATCTCCTCTAGATAACTTTCCTTGAATCTCTCCCCTGCCTCCTGCTCCTGCGTGCTCCCTCAGGGCCCATGCTTACCTTTATCACAGCACCTGCCTGAGAGCAAACTTTTTGAGGTCAAAGATTGCCTTTTCTCCATACCCAGAACTGTGCTCAAGGCTTGATACGTAGTACATAGTCAATAGATGTGTTAACTGAATGGTTTATGGATGTTTAAAACCTGTTATATAATTTCTTGAAAGTATTCTTTATTCTACCAAAAATATTTTAATAAGTTATTTAGCCAATTCTTTGTAAATTTCATGTACTCTCTTGCCTAGAGAACAGAGAAACATGCTGAAGAAATCTACTATCTGAAGGGTGACAAACTTCCTGGTTTAAGATGATGAAGTAAAACTTTTCTGTCTGCTTCTCTTCTTAGAAATAACTCAAAAACTACAAGAAAAATGAGAAACACTATCTTTGATGTAATCAGAAATAAATGTAACCCCAAATCACAATAAATGAAGACAAAGTGAATGGGGGAATAATCGTTAACTTGGCAAAAAAGAACGGGAAAGTTTTCCAGAAATCAGGAAAGGCTCAAGAAATAGAAATACCTGAGCTGAATTTGAGCTTTCAAAGCCTCATTCTGCTTCAAAATATCCTTTCATAAACAGCAACCAAAAAGGAGAGGAAAAAAGTGTGTTATTAATACAGAATGTATTAGAACACAGTGAGTTATACTATGAGAAACATCTCTCCCTCATAACATAAACAAGTCAAAATCAGAAATAAATGGTGTGTGTGTGTGTGTGTGTGTGTGTGTGTGTGTGTGTGTGTGTTTTAAGAAATGTAAAATGTTACAATCATAAAAGGATGCTGATAACAGAACAGCACTCAAGAAAGAGCTCTTGAAAATTAAACATGTAATGGTCATATCTGAGATTAGGACAAAGAGCATCATATTTCTTACCAGCAACACTAAAAGTTAAAACCCTGAATTAATATCTTCAAAATTCTGTGAGGATATTATTTCCAACCTAGAACTGTACATCCAGTCAAACTACCAATCAAATATAAAGGTAGAATAAAGGTATTTTCAGACACACAAAGCGTCAACAAACGTACTTCAAGATACACTCTCATGGAGCTGCTGAAAAGATACACTCTACTAAATGAAGGTGGAAAGGCAGCAAGATGACAGTGATATCGGATTCAGAAACAGGGAAGAGACACAAAAAGTCTCAGAAGACGGCTATGGAGCTAACCTAGAAAGCAATGAGTAACGGAGCAGGAAGTCAGAGGACTCCACAAGGGATAACAACAAGAAAAGCCAGAACTTTTAGACTCTCTAATTATGTTGAGAGGCTTTGGGGAAAGAAGGGAGAGGGCAGTTTAACCACAGACAAAATTTAAAACAAAAGATCAAGCAAGTGAAAAAAATAGAACAATAATTGGTTTCAGAAAACAAAAAGGAAAAGTTGTTCGAGAAAAGAACTGCAGTTTTAATACATATCTTGGCTCAGCACTGAGTTATAAAGTCATAATGATATCAAATTGATTACTGATATAATAAAAAGTATGCATAACCATATCATGAGAATGAAGGAAAGCTGGGAGGAATGTCATGACAGTGTTAAGCCCTCATATTCTGTAGTAAAAGGTACTACACAGATGCTTAGTCATTGATCAAGAGACAGCAGTGTAAATATAAAGCTTATTTAAAAATATGAAATAAAATACTAAGAGTACTAGGTGAAACTTCAAAGTGACTACTTTTAGTGAGAGTAAAAGGAGAGATTACTATTCACAGTTAGAAGTCTTAGCAAGATTTAGGTGTGCTTTACTGATGAAATATAAAACATTAACTTAAAAAGTAAACTAATGTATCTTAACATAAATTCAAACTTCGAATGTGAAGAAAAAGGCTTTCAAATATTTTGGGTATATTTAGATATTGAACCAGAGGAAAATTTTGGGGGGTGGGGGGAGGTGGATCAGAGGGAACCAAAGGGGCCAAAAGAGCCAAAACTCTGAACAATTACTCAGTTCTTTAGAATTGTATTTTACTAGCTTGCCCCCTCTCATGGGAGGAAAGGGGTAGTAGAGACATAAATGATACATAAGATACAAGCTCCATTATCTCCCAGGTAGATCCATCAAATTAAGAATAGATGAACAGCGCAAGTGAGCATTTTAAGTAGACAGCTTTAAGCAAACTTCTTAGGGTGGTAATGCCCTCACTGTTCTTCTCTTCACAATACAGGAAATGAATCCTTTCTTAAAAACAGAAAAATAAAATGAAGAGTTGATCAGGGAACCAAAAGGAATAACTACACAAAGGAAATACATACAGCTAGGCTCTCATTAACCTATTAAACATTATAATTTTGCCTGTGACCTAATGCTTTGGACAAAGCTAGTAGGTAGCTTATTTTTAAAGCCCTAGCAAATGTCCAAGAAATAAATATACCACGAAAGTATAAAAGATATTTTTATTGAGCTCTAACCAAAATGGCCAATTATACTTTCTTCACGACGTAGAAGGGAGGAAATTTTACCTAAAATTATTTACAAAATGTACGTGAATACCCCTTCCCCTTACCTTGCTGTGCTGCCTCATGTTCTGCCGTTCTCTTCCTGACATAGCTCTGGACTTCTTCCCACCTTCTCTCAGCTTCCTGTAGTTGGACCTTGACATTTAAAAAGAAGGATGAACACAAAAAAAGGATTCAACAATTTTTTTTAAAGTAATGCATCCTCTATCTTTACTGTTATGTCATAAAACTGTTTATTGCAACTAGCCTCCTATGTTTTAATAAGATAGGTAGATATGCTCAGTTGGAAAGCCATTTATCAGCCACAGCCATCCTACCCACCAATATACAGGATTTACTAGCTGGAGATAATTTCAAAAACTCAATTTTTGTGCTGTTGGATCAAGGTAGCTACTACTATGTCTAGATCTGATCCATTGAGCTATGACCTGTTTTCCATTAAACTTCCTTCAGCTGATTAACATTTCAAAGGACTGGAAGGTGTGTTTATTGCTAAGTCTCGGTAGGTGCCTAAAATTCACATTATAAGGTACCTGTATTTATAACACAGCACTCCCATTATGACTACAATCTTTAATGTCATTTATCTATCCAGTCTGTGGATAACAGACTTGCATATCTAGAAATGCCAGCAATAAACCTACCAGCAAGACCAGTATTATATGTAAGAGATCTATGAAAACTTCAAGCACAAAAATTACTCACACGATTTTCCACATTCAATTATTCTCAAAGCCCATTTAACCCCCACTACTCTGGAACTGGTATCAAGATACAACTGTTTATCAATGGTCTAGGTGGGAATCTGTCTCACACAGTGAGGTTGCATTTAATTTATATAAACTGAACTGTATTTCTCAACAAATCCTCTCCCCAATAAATAAACAGATGATTCCTCTAAGGATTCCACTTAACGTACATACACTCTGGAGTGCATGTAAATGAAAGAAATCAGTCTGCTTCTTCCACAGTCAGCCTGAGACACCTCAGCATTTCTTGGTCTTGTGCTCAAGCAAAGGGAAAGTCAGTAAGAAAAACAGTCTCTACCGGACTTACTGAGAAATTCCAAGTTATGAATGACATAAGCTAATTTCTATACATGACTTCTGCCCTACACATGTAGACCCTGACCCCCATACATAAGATGAAACTCTACTGTTTATACCTGTCAATCAGCCAATTTCCTTTTTCTATCTTCATACAGTTTTTAACTTCAAATTCAAGACTATACCCAACTGTTTCATCAGGACACAGGCTTCCACATGGGCAGAGCACTTAGACTACAGGTACCAATAAGCCTCAAACTACATTTCTCAAACCTGTATACACATTTAGATCATTGAACTGAATATCGACATTATTCATGAAACAATAAATAAAGGTAGGAATAAATCACCTTCAACTGAGTAACTCCTTGCTCTGCATTCTTCTTTTGGACTTCCTCTTGTTGTAGCTTTCCTGTTTTCTCAGTCAGCTCATTCACCAACCTGGCACAATCCTGGCGCAGTTTATTTAGTTCAGCAGACTGCCTGAAAACAGTAACTGGATTAAGAACCTTCCATTATAACAAACACATATAAGGAATTGATAAACTAAACGTATTTTATATTAGTTTTTCTGAGCTACTAATTTCACTTACAGCTAACTGAAAAAGGAACACTAATAAATTACTACTAATAATGCAGTTGGGTAACTAATTCCTGAATAACCTGATTCTGGTGACAATTATATAAATTCTAAAACTACTATAAAATATCAAAAAAAAAAAAAAAAAAAAAGGAGATCGCAGCTCATGAGCATGAATACACAAGCATCATCCTCAAATTGGTTTTCTGAAAAACCTATTAAAATCAACCAGTCAGGGTGCTTACTTACTCTGGGTAAGCATACTAGTCTCTCTAGGGCACTGTTTCTCAAAAGTATGGCCCCAGAGCCACCCACCATCACTATTACAAGGACTATGTCTTACTATGCAGATTCTTGGGCTCCACCTCAGAGTCACTAAATCATAATCTTTTAAGGGTAGAAATCAGGAATATGTTTTTCTTTTAACTATCATGCCAGGTAAGTAAGTATTATTCATTTCAGAACAAAGAAGTTTGAGAACTACTCAAGGGGATAGTTTAAACCTTGTAAATTCAGTCTCATATAAACTTATAGACTGTTCCACTGGTGTTGCTAGTATTCATCACAGAGAAATTTAGCTGAAGAAGTTCTTTACACAGCAAAAGAGAACTGCTTTTGAAAATTAACTCATTTTAGAAACAAAAGTCTAGAGGAGACAGTCTAAGATGGCAGAGTAGTCAGACGCCTCATAATGTCCCTCTTACAACAAGGCCTGAGAAAACAAGTGAATCAGACATAGACGACAACTTTCAAATCCTGAGCATCAAAGGCAAGGCTGAATAATCAGAGCAAGTGCCAAATGGAAGGGGAGACTGTACAAAAACAGTGGATACGGAGCAAAAATTAAGGGAATTTGTAAAAACCAGATCAAACTTATTAGAAATATTAAAGGGAGTCCTTCAGACAGAGAACCAAAAACATCAGACAACAACCTGAAATTAGGACACAGAACAGCATCAGCCAAATACAAACTGAGATAAAGAATTTTCAAAAAAAACAAGGCTAAAAGACAGAAACAAGAAGCCAGAGACATCAATCTGTAAATGACGACGTCAAAACAAAAAGAGGGAATAAATGGTGTAGTTACAGAATTTTCATATGGAGAGGGAGTCAAGGTGGTATCAAGAAATAAACGACTGCTTTAAACTTAGGAAGATAAATGTAGATTTCAAGGAACCACAAACAAAGTCAATAAACCTACTCATCAAAATAAATAAAAACATGAAGGTCAGTAACACAAAACGAACAACAATGAAAGAAATAAAAAGAAAATCCACAAACGAAAAGAACTTAGCACAGAAAATTAAGACCAACAAAGAAAACATCAACACCAATTTAAAAAGCACAACAAAATGACAGTAAACTCATATCTATCAATAATCACACTAAATGTAAATTGCTTAAATGTACCAGTAAAGAGACGGAGAGTGGCAGAATGGTTTAAAAAAAACAAACATGATCCATCATTATGCTGTGTACAAGAGACACACCCTAGACACAAAAACATAAATAAACTCAAAGGATAGAAAAAAAATGTATCAAGGAAATAACAAACAAAAAGAGAGCAGGAGTGGCAATATGAATCTCAGATAAAAATATACATTCAGGCAAAATCCACCATAAAAGATAAGAAAGGACATTATATAAAAATTAAAGGATCAATTCACCAAGAGGGCATAACTATAATAAATGTATACACAACTAACGACAGGGATCCAAAATACATAAACTCTAACAGCACTGAAAGGAGAAATAGACAGCTTCACAATAATAGCAGACTTCAATACACCACTTCTGGTGAAGGACAGAACAAGAAAGAAACTCAACAAAGGAGCTCTAAATGCCACAATCAACCATATAACTTGACCTCACAGACATATACAGAACACTCCACCCAACAGCAGCAAAGTAAACATTTTTTTCTAAGATACATGACCATTCTCCAGAACAGACCACATTTTAGGTCACAAAGCATCCCACAATAAAATCCAAACACAGACGTAATACAAAGCATTCTCTCTGATCACAGCACTATAAAAGCAGAAATCAGTAACGGGAAGGGCAAGAGAAAAAAATCAAATACATGGAACTGAATAACATCTTGCTTAAAAATCACTGAGTAACAGAAATCAAAGAAAAAAACAAAAATTACTAGAATTTAGCAAAAAATGAAAACACAACATACCAAAACCCTTGGGACACAGCAGAAACAGTGCTCAGAGGTCAATTTATAGCAATAAACGCACACATCAAAAAAGAAGAAATGAAGTTAAACTGTCCTTGTTTGTGGATGATACAATACTATACATAGAAAACCCTAAAGTCTCCATGGGAAAACTAATGGAACTAATAGAAAGATTCAGCAGAATAGCAGGATATAAGATAAACATACAAAAAATTGGCTAGATTCCTATACACCAATACAGAGAATAATGAAATCAAGAAAATAATAGCATTTGTAATAGACCCTAAAAAAAATAAAATACTTAGGAAGAAATCTACCCAGGGATGTAAAAGACCTATACAAAGAAAACTACAAAACACTACTGCAACAAACCCAAAGGATACATAAGTGGAAAAACATCCCATGCTCATGGATAGGTAGATTCAACACTGTGAAAATGACAATTCTACCCAAAGCAACTTACAAATACAATGCAATCCCGATCCAAATACCAACAACATTCTTTAAAGATATGGAAAAACTAATCATTAACTTGATATGGAAAGGGAAAAAGCCCCAGATAAGTAAAGCACTACTGAAGAAGAAGAATAAAGTAGGAGGACTCACACTACCTGACCTCATAACCTACGATATAGCTACGGTAGTCCAAAGAGCCTCATACTGGTACAATGACAGATACATTGACCAATGGAACAGAATTGAGAACCCAGATGTAAATCCATCCATCTACGGTCACCTGATCTTCAACAAAGGCCAAAGGTCCATCAAATGGGGAAAAGACAGTCTTTTTAACAAATGGTGCTGGCAAAACTGGATGTCCATCTGAAAAAAAATGAAACAGGACCCATACCTCACATGATATACAGAAACTAATTCAAAATGGATCAAAGACCTAAACATAAAGCCAGAAACCATAAAGTTCATAGAAGACAAAATAGGATCAACGCTAGAGGCCCAAATACACAGCATTAACAGGATACAAACCATAACCAACAACACACAAACCCCAAAAGATAAGCTAGATAACTAGGATCTTCTAAAAATTAAACACTTATGCTCATCAAAAGACTTCACCAAAAGAGTAAAAAGACAGCCTAAAGACTGGGAAAAAATTTTGGGACACTACAAGTTAGACAAAGGTCTAATCTCTAAAATCTACAAGAAAATCCAACACCTCTACAACAAAAAGACATATAATCCTATTAAAAAATGGGCAAAGGAAATGAACAGATAATTCACCAAAGAAGATATTCAAGCGGCCAACAGACACATGAGCAAATGCTCAGGATCACTAGCCATTAGAGAAATGTAAATTAAAACCACAATAAGATACCATCTCACCCCAGCATTACTGGCACAAATCAAAATCACTGGAAATAACAAATGTTGGAGGGGCTGCGGGGAGATCCGAACTCTTATGCACTGCTGGTGGGAATGCAAAATGATACAACCATTTTGGAAAATGATATGGTGCTTCCTTAGAAAGCTAGAAATAGAAATAGCACACGATCGAGCAATCACACTCCTAGGAACATATCCTAGAGAAATAAGAGCCGTCACACGAATAGACATATGCACATCCGTGTTCACTGTAGCACTGTTCACAATAGCAAAAAGATGGAAACAACCCAGATGCCCATCAACAGATGAATGGATAAACAAACTATGGTACATACAC
>NW_004443946.1:7465306-7485427 GCF_000243295.1 Trichechus manatus latirostris | reverse complement strand
GGACTAGAGGGCAGGAGGGGACAGGAAAGCTGGTAATAGGGAACCCAAGGTTGAGAAGGGACAGTGTTGACATGTCGTGGGGTTGTTGTGTACTGTTTAATGAGAAACTATTTGTTCTGTAAACTTTCATCTAAAGAATAAAAAAAAAAAAAAATGGCCAAAATCAAAACATAACCCTACAAGTCAAACAAATAGAAAGAGCAGCAAAAGAAGCCCACAGTCACCAAAAGTAACAAAATAATAAAGATTGGAGTAGAAATAAATGAAATAGAGAACAGGAAAACAATAAAAAGAATCAACAAGATCAGAAGTTGTTTCTTTGAAAGCATCAATAAAATCAACAAATCACTGGCTAAACTGACAAAAGAAAAGCAGAAGAAGCAAATAACCCAAATAAGAAATGAGATGGGTGACATTACAACAGAATGAACAAATAAAAAGGATCATAACAGAAAACTACAAAAAACTGTACTCCACCAAACTTGAAAACCTAAAGGAAACAGACAAAATTATCTAGCAACATACCACCTACCTACACTAACATCAACTGAGGTCAAAAAACTGAATAGACTCATAACAAAAGAAGAAGATTGTAGCATTGTTAAAAAAAAATTCCCAACAAAAAAAGGCTTGGCCCAGACAGCTTCACTGGAGAATTCTACCAAACATTCAGAGAAGAGCTCACACCAATACCACTCAAACTATTTCAGAGCACAGAAAAGGAAGAATACTCCTGAAATCATTCTATGAAGCCAGCATAATCCTGATACCAAAGACAGGCAAAGACACCACAAAAAAAAATTACAGACCAGTATCCCTCAAGAATATTGATGTAAAAATTCTCAACAAATTCTTGCCAACAGAATTCAACCATACCCCAAAAAAAAAAAAAAAAAAATCGTGATCAAGTGAGGTTCATACCAGGTATATACAAGGATGGTTCAACATTAGAAAATCAGTCAGCATAATCCACCACATAAATAAAACAAAAGATTCACATGATCATCTCGATCGACACATTTGATAAAGTCCAACACCAATTCCTGATAAAAATTCTCAGCAATATAGAAGGGAAATTTTTCAACATAAAGGGCATCTATACAAAACTAACAGCCAATATTATTTTCAGTGGAGCAAGACTGAAAGCATTCCCCTTGAGAACAGGAGTCAGACAATGATGTCCTTTCTCACCACTCTTACTCAACATTGTACTGGAACTCCTAGCTAGAGCAATAAAGCAAGAAAAGGAAATAAAGGGCATTCAAACTGGTAAAAAGTGAAACTATTCGTACATGATATGATCCTGTACAGAGAAAATCCCAAAGATTCCGTAAGAAAGCTACTAGAACTAATAGAAGGATTCAGCAGAGTAGCAGAATACAAGATCAACATACAAAAACCAGCTGTATTCCTCTACACTAACAAAGATAACTTTGAAAAGGAAATCAGAAAAACATTACCATTTACAATAGCCCCCAAAAAGATAAAACACTTAAGAATAAATCTAACCAAGGACATAAAAGACCCATACAAAGAAAACTAGAAAACACTACTGCAAGAAACCAAAAGAAACCTACATAAATAGAAAAACATACCATGCTCATGGATAAGAAGACTTAACATTGTGAAAATGTCAATAGTACCCAAAGTGATCTATAGATATAATGCAATCCCAATCCAAATTACAACAGCATTATTTAACAAGATGGAAAAACTAATGACCAACTTTAAATGGAAAGGAAAAGAGGCCCCAGATAAGAAGTGTTGTTACTGAAGCATAAGAACAAAGTAGGAAGCCTCATACTACCCGATCCCAGAAACTACTTACTACACAGCCACAATAGTCAAAACAGCCTGGTACTAGTACAGTGACAGAAACATAGATCAATGAAACAGAACTGAGAATCCACAAGTAAATCCATCCACCTATGGACAGCTGCCCTTTGACAAAGGGCCAAAGTCCATTAAATGGGGAAAAGACAGTATCTTTAACAAATGGTGCTAGCAAAACTGGAGGTCTATCTGTAGAAAAATGAAACACAACCCATACCTCACACCACACACAAAAACC
Source organism: Trichechus manatus latirostris (assembly GCF_000243295.1). Lineage (NCBI taxonomy): Eukaryota > Metazoa > Chordata > Mammalia > Sirenia > Trichechidae > Trichechus > Trichechus manatus. Next base: position 7,483,356 of record NW_004443946.1, on the reverse strand, counting down.
AACAAAAAATGGATCAAAGACCTAAATATAAAACCTAATAACTATAGAAGATCATGGGAAGAAAAAATAGGGACAACGCTAGGGGCCCTAATATATGGCAGGAATAAAATACCAAACGTAACTAAAAATGCATTACCAGCAGAAGATGAACTAGACAAATGGGACCTTCTAAAAATTAAACACTTATGCTCATCAAAAGACATCTCCAAAAGAATAAAAAGAGAATCTACAGGCTGGGAAAAATTTTTGACTATGAAATACACAACAAGGGTCTAATCTCTAAAATTTACAGAGAACTTCAATACCTCAACAACAAAAAGACAAACATCCAATTACAAAATGGGCAAAGGAAATGAACCTCACCAAAGAAGACACTCAGGTGCCTAATATGTGAAGAAATACTTGTGATCATTAGCCATTAGAGATGCAAATCAAAACTACAATGAGATACCATCTCACCTGACAATAATGGCACTAATCAAAAAAACAGCAAATAACAAATGCTGGCGAGGTTGTGGGGAGACTGGAACTCTTATACACTGCTGGTGGGAATGGAAAATGGTAAGGCGATTCCTTAAAAATCTAGAAAAAGAAATACCATGTGATCCAGCAATCCAACTCCTACATATATACCCTAAAGAACAGACATGTGCACACCCATGTTCACTGCAGCATTATCCACAATAGCAAAAGGATGGAAACAACCTAACTGCCCATCAATGGATGAATGGATAAACAAACTGTGGTACATACACACAATAGAATACCACACAACGATAAAGAATAACAACGAATCTGCGAAACATCTCACAACATGGATGAATCTGGAGGACATTGTGCTGAGTGAAATGAGCCAATCACAAAAGGACAAATACTATATGAGATTACTATTATAAAAAAAAAAGAAAAGAAAAGGTTTACATGCAGGAAAGAAAAAAAAATTCTTAGATGGTTACCAGGGATGGGAGGGAGAGGGAGGGCAAATTACTAACTAGAGAGAAGACGTGTTAATACTGGTGAAGGGAAAGGCAATATATAGTATGGGGGAAGTCAGAACAACATGACCAAGGCAAAGGAAGACACTGAGAGGAACACAAGAATAAAGGACAACTATGGTAATTACGATAATATAGACAATTCTGCAATAATAGTATTAACAACCAATTTACGAAAGGATACACAGGTAGATAGGTATGCTAAAGAGGTATGGGGGTGTGTAAGGGATTAACTCCCACCTGTAGATTAGGTTAGGCTGTGGATATTTCTACATACACAGGTTAGGTTGTGGATATTTCTACATACGTAATTGTAGTTGCTGCATGTATACTGATATAGACAACAGAGCACACAAGGGCTCAGTCATGGAAAACTTCTTAGATATAACACAAACACCTCGCAGGACGAAGTTCCTAGGCTTGATGATGGTGAAGGATCACAGACTTGGAGGACATCTACATCAATTAGCACAACACAGCTCATAAAGACAATGTTCTGCATCCTGCTTTGGTGACTAGGATCTGAGACCTTAAAAGTTTGTGAGTGGTCATCAAAGATACAACTATTGGTCTCTTACCATCCAGAGCAATAAACCACATAAACCACAGCCTATACAACCCCAAAGACGAGAAGAACTAGATGGTGCCCAGCTACCACTACCAACCGCTCTGACTGGGATCACAACAGAGGATCCCGGATAAAGCAGGAGAAAAATGTAGAACAAAAAAAAAATCAAATTCACACACACACAAAAAAAACCCAGGCTTACTGGTCTGACAGACTCTGGAGGAACCGTCAAAGACTATGGCCCTAAGACATCCTTCTGACTAGAACTGAAGCCATCCCCAGAGACCACTTACCAGCCAAACAATAGACAGGCCCATAATATAAATAATAACACCTGAGAGAAACATGATCCTTAGAACAATCAATTATATGAGATTGAAACATTTGCCCAAAAGTAAAGATGAGAAGGCAGGTAGGGGCAGATAATCTGAGTGAAAGGATACCCAGGGTGGAAATGGGGAGAGTGCTGACACATTGTAGGGAATGCAACCAATGTCATGGAATACTTTATGTACAAACTATTGAATGGGAAATTAATTTGCTCTGTAAACTTTCACCTAAAGCACAATAGATTTTAAAAAAAGAAACAAAAGTCTAATCAATTACTATTAAACACCATTTGATGATTCAAGAAAATACTCTGCCGTTCAAATGAAATAAAGCATTTGGAAACATACTTGCTTTCCAGCTGGTTGGTAGTGTTGCTCACAGCATCTCTCAGTATACCATTTTCTTGCTTCAAATGAGCTATCTCTGCCTCCAACTTCTCACGAACTTGCTGAAACTAAAATTATTTTACACAGGTAAGATTTAGCAAACAAGGACTGCCAAGACTAACTTTCAACAGAAACTCCATTATGATGAGAATATAAAAAGCATCAATAGAATGAAGTTTGGACCATTGTTCTCAAATAAATAAAAACATAAATTTAAAAGAACTATATTTTGTTAGTGATGAATGCAAAGGAAATATACAATGTCACAGCATTCAAGAACACAAATAGATGCTAACTGCTGTTACATTTGAAAAACAAAATAAACACACACAGAGACAATGTTCAAAACTAAAAGAGGATTTAGGATTTCTCTCCTACCTAATTGACTGTAAATGAAAGTTTAAAAACTGAAAATAGGCTCAATATTAGTGCACAAATTGAGCCATAATCAAATATATGGCAATTTCATTACACAAAAATCTACTTGTTAAAATATTCTGACCTTTAATTTTTTTCTTCCCAGAACTACAGTCAAAAAGATAAAGAACATCAAATTTTATTTCCACATAGGGATATTTCTTTCTTTAGTATATGAAATAATCTTATTAATAATTCTTAGTAAACCTATTCAATTAAGAGAAATTAAGGTATATGTTGCTATTTTGCAACAAATTCATATGGAATCTACTATCCTGGCCTCTATATGCAAGCAAATAAAAACTTAAGACTCAAACATCTTTCATCACCAAGCATCCTTCATCACCAATAAAAGATTATCACTAGAAGTACTTGACTAACTTTCAAATGAATAGTAAGTAGGCATTAAGGGGAAGAAAAAATTACTTGAGGCTAGGAAAATCATTTCTTCAATAACCTGAATAATGGAAGAGAGACTATTCCAAATGGCTGGGGGTTGAGATGATGGAGGATTAGGCCAAATAAAAGTACAGAAGCAGTGGATGGGAGTACCTGGAGTAAGCAGCAACATGACAGGGTAAGAACCTAACAACGGGATCACTTACTTCTTTTTTCCCATTACTAGTATTTCAGTGGAAAATCTGAGACTTTCAAAGCAGTGAAGAATAATTTAAAAATTTTAATAGACTAGCAAAAAGGACCAGAGCTATATTTTACAAAAAGTTAATCTGGTACCTATTAGAGGTTAGAATGGAAATGAGAGACCTGTTAAGAAGGCTGTGTAATCATTTCAGTATGAGATAATAAATTCAGGTGATATCTAAGAAATGGATGCAAAACTAACTAGAAATAAAGACTCTAAGATTTCAGAACAAACTGGGCATGGGAGAGAGAAGTGAAAGGTTTTATTCCAGCGTAAGGATAATAATGCCTGAAAATACTAGAAAATAAAAACAAGCTGATCAATAGACAAGATTTTGATTTTAGACATACGTTAGATTTGAGGTGATGATAGGCCTTCCAAACTGAAGTATTAGCCAGCAGATGGAAATAATCATTACGTAAAAGTCATTAGTCCATAAAGTTCAATTAAGAGGAGCATTTATACGCTCAGGAGTCCTGGTGGTGCAATGGTTTAAAGCACTTGGCTACTAACCATAAGGTCAGCGGTTCAAACCCACCAGCCACTCTGCGAGAGAAACATGTGGCAGTCAACTCCAGTATAGATTACAGCCTAGGAAACCCTTTGGGGCAGTTCTACTCTATCCTACAGGATCACTATGAGTCAGAATCAACTCGACAGCAAACAACAACAACATAAGCCCACCTGGCCAAAGACCCAAATCAAGTTCTTAAATAACCTCTTTATCAGTAATAAAGATGATCATTTTGGTATCTTAAAAACAACCAAAAAAAAAATCACTGGTCCAGACCTAACTGGAATCATGAAAATGGATGATACATGGGAAAAACAGACAGTAAGAACTGTACTTTATGAAATGCTGACAGCAGACAGAGGCAAAAGACTAAGAACAAAAGATACAAAAGATCAACTAAGCCAAAACCTTGGGCACCATCCTTCATCATCACCTCTCTCCTCTATCACCAAGTCCTATCTAACTCACTGTTTTGTTTCACACAAACTTATCACCACATTGTCAGTATCTGACTTCAGGCCCTTGTTCTCTGACTTGGATTCCTGAAAAAGCTTTCCAACTATCCCTGGTTCTACTCTCCACACTGCTGTCAGAGTAATAGCTAAAAATACTAATATAATCACACTTCTACATTACTTAAACTCTTTTTCTGGCTCTATACACTTCAGATACATAAGCTCCTTTAAACATGGCCCCTATTTACCTCTCTAGATCTTTTCTTGATAATCATACTAGCCCTAATTCCCAAATATCATAACTGTCACTGTATTTCTCACAAAATGTTATCACTGGACAACTGTACTGGAAACATCTGTGGTACACTCCTTGAAAAGCTCAATCCTGGACCCCAAACTAGACTTACATAACCATCATCTCTAGGGAAATCAGCTCCATTAACTGTTACATTCAATGGTATTTAGAATCCCTGCTCCATGCCACATGCACATTCCTTCACTCTGTTACCCGACAATGCCCAATTGATTGTTTCAGAAAGACTCTATCTGGACATCAACTCTATCAAGCCTTCCCCATCAATCCTTCTCTTCCCCATTTCCCATCTCCATAACTCCAAAGCACCCAAGGTTTACCTCTATTGTAACGGTGTATTTACTTGCCTGCTTCCTACCTCCCCACCTCATCTCCATCTAGAAAAATTGCTTACTACTAAGGATAGGCACCAAGTTTAACAAATCACTGTATCCCAATGGCCTAGCACATGGCCTTAACAGACTTAAAGTTTACTGATTAAACAAATGCAAACATTTCATTTTGTTTTCATAGAATTAAAACATACCTTCATCTGCATCTGTTGAGTCTCTTGATAACTGACATGCATTTTGTTTTGAAATACATTATGTTCCTTTTCTAATGTTCCAATCCGGTCTTTCATCCTTGCTATAACCACATTGCTTCTTTCCTTCTCTGTTATCATTTCCTAGAAGAGTAAACAGAAATTATGAAAAACTTACCATAAAAACAAGTATGATAAGCCTATAACAATGAGAAAACATTTTTAATTTCAGTAAAATGATCATGAATTCTAAAATAATAAGTACTTGCAAGGTTAAAAACCATAGTCTTCTGTATCTCAACTGTTCTTCTAACCAATTTCCTTCATAAATGCTTTGCCACTCTGTTTATTCTTATTTAAAATGTACATTCTGGTCTAAAAGTTAACGTCTGTTAACCTAGAATAAATTTTACACTCTAACTTGAGTACAAGAACGCAAAAGAGTTAATTCTCTATTACTCCCAGGTACCAGTTCCTTTATAGGATGCAGAAAAAGCGTGCATGCGTGCCTGCGTGCCTGCGTGTGTGTAGAGTCGTCCCCTAGTTGAAGAGATACACAGTAGAATGAAGTTTGGAGTAAGGCAAAGTAAAAATCAGAAAGCAAAGCTTTTATCATCTTCCCTAGTCAAATCTTCCAAGAGTGACTTCATTTTGCATTGTATTATGAATTCCTAGAAAAAATATTAATTATCAAAGTACAAGAAAGCGAAGCAAGTCATTTTAAAGTTATCTGCAGTCCATGTTCCCTGCTCCAAGAATTGTTTGACAAAATTTAAAATTTTTACGTACGAGTTGGTTCATTTACATTTGCAAAGTGTTTTACTGATGCATGTTGTTGTTATTGGGTGCTACCGAGTAGATTTTGACTCACAGCATACCCATGAGACAGACTAGAACTGCCCCATAGGGTTTTCTTGGCTGTAATCTTTATGGAAGCAGATCACCTGGTCTTTCTCCCACGAAGGTGCTGGGTGAATTCAAAACCTCCAACCTTTCTTTAGCATCCAAGCACTTAACTGTTTGTGCCACCAGGGTTCAAAGTACATCTTTAATGCACAGCTCAGTACCCATTGCCAAGGAGTCTAATTCAACTCACAGCACCCTATAGGACAGAGTGGAACTGCACCATAAGGTTTCTAAGGCTATAATCTTTACAGAAGCAGACTGTCACTTCTTCTTTTTGCAGAGTGGCTGGTAGGTACAAACTGCTGATCTTTTGGTTAGCAGCTGAGTGCTTAACCACTGCACCACAGGACTCCTTCAGAAAACTAGTCATATAAAATTATACTTTTTGTAATATTAAGAATAAAGCTTATTTATTTTAGTAACAACTTAAATCTTAATTTGACTAACTTTTCCCACTGATTTTTCTTCTTCAAATCCACATAAAAGATTTATATTCAAACAAGGCCATTCATTCTCATAATGACATCAAGTAGCTAGCTAAACGATTCATAAATAAGCTTCATTTACTCTACTGTATTTAATCCCAAAAAGAAGAAACAAGCACTTCAGGGGGACTGTGACCACATTTTCTATAAAGTTTCAATCCTGTTTTCTCATCTATGTGGTATTTTAAAGGTCTACTTCTCAGAATAAAATTTCTGGGATTTGATGATTTTCATTAATTAAATATTATAACTATTTATCACAAGAAAAGAACCTCCATAAATAAATTACCTATGTTAAGAAACTCACATTTATCCTATAAATTGGACTTAAATAAGATTATACTAAGTTTTGTGCTTCTATAGAGAAAACTCTATGTCAGATTTAATTAAAACATATTCACAATGACCAAATACTTTTGCTATTCTGAAACTAGGGTATTTGTAAGTACTGTTATTTTAAATTCATAACTCAAATGTAGGATATAGTATCATGAAAGACTGAGATAAAAAAAAATTCTATCAGAAAATAACTTCTTTGCTGGGTGTAAACTTGTTATACAAACAATTAAATTAGAAATTATGGACAATTTCTAAAATGATTTATGTGCTTCTTATAAAGCAAGTATATCCCTCGAATATAAGAATATTTTCACCTGGGTTAACTGCTTACACCGATCCTTTGCAGCAGCAGCATCTTCCTTCACAGCAGCAAGTAACTTCTCTTTTTCTTGAAGTTGATGTACAAGTGCAGTTAATTCTCCTTTACTAGACTACAATTGAGAAGTCAATATAGAATTAGTAACAGCATGAGTTAATGAAAATGAAGTATCTAATATCAAGTGTTCTTGGGCCAATGCAGAGTTCTGTTACACAGAAAGTAGAATAACTGCCAAATGCTGGTCAGTGAAATATCATTCAGAAAAGTCAGTGTATTGTTATGCATCCAATGCTAACTTCAGAATATATATTGTCTTAGTTATCTAGTGCTGCTCTAACAAAAGTATCACAAGCGGATGGTTTTAACGAAGAGAAGTTTATTTCCTCATAGTCAAAGTAGGCTAAAAGTCCAAATTCAGGGCATCAGCTCCAGAGGAAGGCTTTTTCTCTCTGTTGGCCTTCTTCTCTTTGGTGTTCCCCCGGACTAGGAGCTTCTCTGTGCAGGGACCCCAGTCCAAAGGACACACTCTGCTTCTTTGGTGTTCCCCCGGACTAAGAGCTTCTCTGTGCAGGGACCCTGGTCCAAAGGACATGCTCTGCTCCCGGCACTGCTTTTTTGAAGGTATGAGGTCCCCCACTCTCTGCTTGCTTCCCTTTCCTTTTATCTCTTGAGAGATAAAAGGTGGTGCAGGCCACACCCCAGGGGAACTCCCTTTACATTGTATGTGACCTGGGTAAAGGTGGTGTTACAATCCCACCCTAATCCTATTTAACATGAAATTACAATCACAAAATGGAGGCCAACCACACAATTCTGGGAATCATGGCCCAGCCAAATTGATACATACATTTTTTGGGGGACATAATTCAAACCATGACATATATCAGTCAAGAAACAGATTTTTACGAATAATTATAGAACTTCCAGTTTTAAACCCAGAGTAAGGTAACACTTTCCTCCTCCTAGATGATGAAAACGAAAAACTATTATGAAACCAAAATACAAATGATCTTCGATAAAATAGTCATCTGTAATTCCCAAGCATACTATCAGGAAAGACTGCCAAACACAGTGAAGATCAAACACACGTACTTGACAACCCTGGCACAATAGAAACCCAAAGGCTACATAGGTGCCATGGGTGCATAGTTCTCCGAAGTTAACAGAGGCACATCCTAAAAGGCAAAACCAACAATCCCCTATTTGACACCAGGAACAAGTGCAACGACTACAGGCAGGAAATTTCTTGGAAGGCGGTCTCAAGAAACAGAAGTAAGAATGAAGAAGAAATCACACAAGCTTCACTCTAAAGGATCAGCTATCCAGTGAGGCAGAGAGATGATCCAAGAGAAACAACACTCCTCACTGAAAGAAGTAAAGGTCAAAAAGAACCAAAACGGTATCTATGCAAGATAGAAGAAAAAAGGAAGAAAAACAATTGGGAAAAAAAAGACAGGTGAAGACCAATCACCAGATAAAAGCTGTCAGAAAGTAGATAAAAATTATGATGAAAAAATATTACCATGATTTTTTAAAATCCAATGTAGCAGTCATCTCTGGAAAGCAAGAACAAAGAGCAGGCACACAGGAAAGAGCTCAGAGAAGAAATAAGTCCACAGAATGAGGTGAAACATGAGCTGGCAAAACCCAAAGTGGACCTAAAAGTAACAGCATTCCAGAAATGTAATCCAATTAGAAGCAGAAAAAAGGAAGACATGCTCCTGAAAACACAGTAAAAGCCACAGAATCCAGGGCTGATAAAAGTAAGTAAAAAGAAGTGAAAATAAAAAGGTTTTTTTGTTTGTTTTTTAGAAAAGAAATAAAATATGAAAGATAAAGATTAACAAAAGAGATCCAACATATGCTTAACTGATATCCCTAAAAGAACTGAAATTTTATCTAACACTTTCCAGAAAAAGAAAAGTTTATTTAATCTAATGATCGAAAAGACATGTTATATGCAAGAGGAAAGTGATGGAGGAGTCAATGGCCAGCTATATTATAGTAAAATTACTGAACTTCAAAGAAAGTGAATCCTATCATGTTAGGACAGTAGTGTAGACACTAGAAAAATCCAATAAATAATAAGCACTTGATTGACTGCCCAAAAGATGTTTTTATGTGAGAGTATGGTTTGAAAAAAATACATAAAAGAGAGCACTATTCAGGCTGGTCTCAGACCTCTACTCAGCAATATGAATGTAGAGACTAGTAAAGCAATGTAATCAAAATCTTTAAGGAAAGAAAATAAAACCCAGGAACATTATACCCCACCAAACCACCATTCAAGTATAAACAGAACAAAGCAGCATTTTAACTTGCCAAGAATTTAGGGAATATAGATTTTATCAGTCCTTCTTGAAGAAATTCCAGGAAACAAAACTTCATTCAACCAAGAGATGAATAAATCAGCTATGGCAAAAGAGCTGGTATTGAGCTTTGAACCCATTAAACTGTAGAACTAAGATTAAATCAAACATGGAAATTACAGTCACAGAACAGACTTTAATATTACAACTATCTGGTGACCAGAAATGCTGTAAGTGATAAAAGTTGAGAGGAGAAAGCAGAAGGAAGGTAGAAAAAAATTAAGCAGGCAGACTTCCTCCAGTTATATAACACGGGGTCAAAATAGTTAAAGTTGAAAAATCACATAATTGAGGCAAGTACATTTAAAGGCCAATAGTAAAAAGTAAAATCAATTAAGTAATCAAATAAACTTTAACAATTAACATTTTTGAGCAGCTACTGTATGCTAGGAACTCTAAGCAACTAATGTGTATTAACTCATTTGATCCTCAAAATCTGGTTATCATCCCCGTTTTAGAGATGGAGACAGAGGGGGAACTGAGGCATTGAGGTTAAGTAACTTATCTAAGGCCACAAAAGTTCAAAGTGGCAGAGCCTAAGATTTGAATCCAGGAAATCTGACTTCTAGAGCTCCCAATCTTAACCCACACTCTACAAACCATAAAACACAAGTGTCTTCTAGATTAAACACAAGGGTGTGCACACACACGCACACACACAGAGTTCTCTCTCCAACTCCGCAATCCCTTTTAGCTTTTACCCTGTATTTCCCTTCCCATTTAAACTAAGTCACAGTCAACAGTCCTTGATCTCTCAATAGCTTGTCACTGTTGCTCTACCCCTACCGCATCCCAGAACTCTCTATCTACTCTACACTTCTGTGATTCCATACTAGTGTGTCTCCTAATGTATCTTCCCTCTTCTGCTCCTCTTTAGTATCCTTTGTAGCAACTTTTCCTGCCCTTTAAATGCTGATGTTTCTCAGGGTTCATTCTTGAACTTTCTTATCACTTCCCACATCCTTTCTGATATATGTCCTCCATATGTATTCACTGAGAGTGAATTACTTTCGTAAATCGCTCCCATTGTATCCTTTCTTCATCTCTAGAAAAATAGATACATTCAACTGTGAAATTACTACTTCCGCTTAAACAGCTTCCTAATTTTTTTTTTAACCATCCTCCACTCTCTCTTACTCCACAAAGTGTTCACAAATATCATGATCACCACAATCTATTCTGTTACTCAGGGGCAAAAACAAACAGTCATCCTAGACTCTTCTTTGGCCACCATATCTAACTGGCCATCAAGTCCTCTAACTCCTCTACCTCTGAATGCTAGTGCCCCTGCATTTATTTTCCCCCTTTCTCTGAACTGGTCTTTATTCAAAAAAAAAAACAAAAAAAACCCACTGCCGTCGAATCAATTCCGACTCATAGCGACCCTACAGGACAGAGTAGAACTGCCCCATAGGGTTTCCAAGGAGCAGATGGTGAATTCAAACAGCCAACCTTTTGGTTACCAGCTGAGCTCTTAACCACTGCACCACCAGGGCTCCTGGCATCTATTAAAAGGTATGACCAAGACTCAGTTTCTATGGTAGGTAAAGGGGGAAAATGAAACTTCTCTAGTCTTTCAAAGATAGAGGTCACCTACAAGGGCACTGAGTCCCTGCAGATGAGAACAGACCCACACCAGTAGAAGTCAAAAAAGATTTTAATCCAGAGCCAAGTGGCTCCATGGCCGGGGAAAAAAATGTGAACAGTTTCAAAACACTTTCTCTATTTCGAACTCTATCTTTAACAACCCCAACTTCCTCCCTGGACTGCCTAAAATAAAGGGGAATCTGATTTACTACTCAGTCTCTCTAGAGCTCAAAGCTGTCTCAGACAATAAAATGACTGCTCTTGCCTCCATAAACCAACAGCAACATCCTTACTCAGGAGAGTGACACTTAAAGCAATTACTTTTTTAATTTGAAATAGCACTTTAATTTTAAACAGCTAGGTAGTAACTTCAGCTTGGGGCTTTTACCTGCTAGGTGCTTTTCCCAATCCCCACAAATAATAAACAACTCTTTTTAGATATATACTCATCCAATTATAATAAAGCAAATGAAAGGATAAACTTATCAAGAATTTCGAGGAAGTTCCTTGCAACAGAATAATCTGACATTTTATCCCAAGTCACAGTTATCACATTTACTCTACTGACTACCCTCCAGCACCTTGTTTCCTCTGGGTCATTACAAGTACCACATGGAGACTGTCCAATAAGTATATTACATTGTTCAAGATGCCATAGGCTTATAAAACATTGTTTACTAGATACTTGGAAGTACGAATAGACTTATTAAGTAAACATGAGTGCCTAATATGTGTCAGACATTCAGAAGACCACAATGAGCAAAAACAGACATGATGCCTTCACAAATCCTCATGAAGCTTATAGTCTAGTGAAAGAAATAAACATTAAATTACCGTCACCCCTTCAGTATCCTCAGGGGACTGGTTCCAGGACGCCTCCCCCCACCCTACCCCCATGGATACCAAAATCCCTAGATGCTCAAGTCTCTTATATAAAATGGCACAGTATTTGCATATAACCTACGCACATCCTCCCATATACTTTAAACCAAGTCTAGATTACTTCTAATACCTAATACAATGTAAATGCTCTGTAAATAGTTGTTTCATCAAAATTGATGATGTGTTCTGGTAGGTAGCCTATCTCTTCTATGAGTTTCTTGAGCTCTCCTGGGAACGCTGACAGCTGCCTTGGCATTAGCCAATTCTCCCGTGATCTTGAAATTCCTGAGACTGTGCACTTTACATAGCTACCAGCCATCCCTTACTAGCCTTAAACGCCTTCCTGTAGCTCTCCTCAAACCATTTATACTTAGCCTTAGAAGGACTGCTTTGACCATTTCGCTGCTTTTTAGGAGTCATTTTTTTCACAGAAAACAAAGGGTGCACACAACACAAGTAGCAAACAAACAAGACACAAGGTGAACAATGCTCAAACAACGAGTGCTGGAGAGAGACTTAGGATCTATGAAATGGCAGGAGTCTACAGCAGGGTATGCCTACACATCACTTCATTCACATGGATTCAACATAGTGCTTAGTGCACGACAAATTCAAGTTTTACTTTTTGGAACTTTCTTTTTTTTCCTCCCTGAATATTTTTGATTCAGAACCCACAGATATGGAGGGCCAACTGTATACTTATTTCTGTTTATTAAATAATAATAAATGCTATTTGAAAAAAGTACAGCTAGCTATGAGAGAGAATAGCAAGAAAAACAATTTAGAAAAAGTGGTTATTTAAGCTGAAACTTTAAGGAGGAGTTAGCCAGGGGAAGAACTTAGTAAGGAAAAACAGGACCATCCAGGCAAAAGAGTGAGCTTGCTTTGCTAGGAACCAGAGAAGATCTATTGTGGATGAAATCTAGTGAGGAAATGGGGAAAATGGCATGAGATGAGGCTGTAGAGAGAGGTAGGCACAGGCCTGCTAAGGAATTTGGATTATGTTCTAAGTGCAAAGGGAAAGGTACCAAAGGCCTTTTAAAGCAGTGAGTAACATAACCTGGTTTACTTATTAAACGTCACCCCTGCAATGGTGTGGAAAACAGATTACAGGGCTAAGAGGGGAAGCAGAAACAACAATTAGGAGACCTCTGCAGGAGCTCAAGTGAGAGGTAATGGCATGAACTAGGGAAACTTTTTTTATCTTAACAACAAATGGAAAATAGGTGGTGGTGATGGTTGTATAACAGCGTAAATATAACTAATGCCACTGAACTGTCTACTTAAAAAGTTACAATAGCAAATTTTGTTATATATGTTTTACCACCATAAAACAATAATTAAAAAAAAAGAACAAATGGGTGCCACTAAAGGTTTTAAAACAGAGCGCTGGTTAGATGTGTGTGTGTTAACCCATATTTTAAGAATGAGCACAGTTAAGCCAAGTTATCTGATATTGAATACCAGATACCACATCAGCTTATCTTACGTAAGCAAGACTTGAAAACTGGTCACCTTTCCCAGCTTGACACAATGCACGTGATACTATAGCGAGCAGATGTATGACAATATAGATATTAAGTCCGTGGGGTTTTTTGTTTTGTTTTATACAAATTTTCATCAGCCATGTAAAAATAGCAGTATTCTCTCACATCCAAATCATTTTAGAAGGGTAATACCATACTCATACACACAACAAACAAAGAAGGTTGCCAAGGACTTTGAATGGTGCTGTCTTTAGCAGGAAAAAACAAAGAAAAAAAAACATATATGCTATCCAGAAATCACCCAGCCCTGACTTCAACACTTTCAGTCAGAACAAAGCAAAGTACAACTACAGGCAAGTGTGAAATGACTTCAAAGTCATACAAATCATCTTATCTTGAGAAACTGACTTTTGTCAAATATCAAATGATTCAACAGGTATCTAAGTAAACTGAATAAACGTATTGATTAGTATGGATATATGAAATAATTTCTGAAGACATTCCAGAACTTTTGGATGTGACTGTGTTTTGGGATGTGAAGGATGGGAGTAGATAATAATTCATTGTTCTAGCAGCAGTCTTGTTTGGTGAACTTCTAATCACTGTTTCCAAATATGCCTAAAATCAAAAGAATGTTTACCTTCTTTAAAGCATCCTGTATCACACCAGACTTCTCCTTTAGCAGGTCTACAACACAAAGGGCTTCATCTTCAGAAAACATCATGGTCTTCAAGGATAGAAGAAAATCTTTAAATTTCACTTCAGCATTTTCTTTAAAAAAAGAAAAAGGAGTTGGCATTTAAAAGACACAGGTAATAACCTCAGCAAAGGTAAGCATCATGAATTCCTGGCCTAGAAAATCAATCATTAAGAGAAAAAACAGATTTACACTTCAGGTCAAACAACAATAAATGCTCTAGTCAAGAGGTAAAAAAGTACCTTTACCATCTTTAATATAGTATGAAATCAGTTTATATTATACTAAAAGTTTAACTTTCAGCTAAAAGTTTACGAAACTACGTAATACTAAAATGCCAGTATGCCTTCACTTTAAAACAAATCATTTAGGGGGCGGAGCCAAGATGGCGGCGTATTAAGACGCTTCCTATATCCCTCTTACAACAAAGACCTGGAAAAACAAGTGATTTGATTACATATGAATATCTAGGAGCCCTGAACAAGGCAAAGTTTAGGAGTCGGATTGAGTGGCGGGAAGATAGGGAGACGGTTCGGAAGAGGCCAGCACCACCAGAGCGGCGGCGGCGGGAGAGCAGCTCTTCAGCCGTGCCGGCAACTTCCCAGCTACGCCGGTCCACAGTGAAGCAGGGAAACATATGTGCACGTACTCGGAGAGCAGTTTCCACATCCAGAGAGATCCGCCAGCAGAGATTCTGCTTGGACGCTCAGAACCAGTGAAAAGCAGCTCCCAAGACGCTAAGATAAGTACATGCGTGCACCCTTTCGCTGGGATTTAAAAAGAAAAAAAAAAAAAGCCCATTTGGGAAAAACCTCTCTCCCTTTTACCTCCTCCCTCTGCGCTCTGCACCAGGAGCCCACTGGCACAGAAGTAGATCCCAAAAGGTACCCTAACCCATTCTCCTGGCCTTGGAGAGGGAACAAATGAGCTACTGGCTCCCATAAGCCAGGAACATAGGGTCTGCACAGCTCCTTTGCTAGGCACAGGTATCAGGGATCCGCAGACTCTGAGTGCCTTACACCCCATATAGACTCGTGGGGACCCATCTCAACAGCGTTAGTCCTCACTTCCACAGTACAACAGAGAAAACATCTGAAGTTTAACCTCAACTGCTTCAGCTGTGAACTGGCAGATTTGTGACCCTCGAAACAGCTCTGCCCCTTAAGTAGGTACTTTTATCGATCTGCAGCAGGGGTTTGAGGACTGGTAATATGACCTAAAGTGCCTAGTCACCTACTAAAGGAGTCCAAGAAAAAGTGGTGCCCTCAAGTCTTTACAGCCAACAGAGTGGGGTGCTCACAGTCCGGCTGCAAAACTCACCTACCTACTCACCCTAGAGAATAGGGACATGTCTTCCTTTCAGACTCTCAGGGGCAGCCGTCAGCCCCCTGCCTGGCTCAGCACATGATCCCCTACTACAGCCAGAGTCCAGTGCCTGCACCAATCTCCCATGCTTCTCTAGGACTGGGGGTGAAAGCCTGCATCACACACTTGGTGACCGACTGCCTGAACACCTGAGCTGAACCCATACAGGAAAATTTAACAGACTCCTGTGTGCACATACGTAGTTACAGAACTAACTACCTGGTGGCAGGTCATTAGACATCCAAAGGTTACAAAAATCAAACTAGTGCACACGAGCAGCCTATCTGAGCATATCAAAACAAAACAAAATAAGAAGCTAGGTCTCACTAAGCAAACACAAAATAAAATTATAATAAATTATTGATGGCTTGGAGATAGCAGTCAATATCAAGTCACATAAAGAGGCAGTCCATGATGGCTTCAGCAAGCTCCCAAAATAAAGAATCCATAAATTTTCTGGAGGAAGAGAACTTCTTGGAATTACCAGAGACAGAATACAAAAGATTAATATACAGAACTCTTCTAGAAATAAAAAAGGAAATTCGACAGAACGCAGCAACAGTCAGGCAGCATACAGACACAGTAGTAGCAGAACTTAAAAAACTTATTCAAGAACATAATGCCGAATTTAATAGGCTGCAAGAATCCATAGAGAGACAACAATCAGAAATGCAGAAGATTAACAATAAAATTTCAGAATTAGACAACTCAATAGAAACTCACAGGAGCAGAATTGAGGCAGCAGAAGTTAGAATTAGTGATACTGATGATAAAGCCCTTGACGCCAACTTATTTGAGGAAAAATCAGAAAAAAGAATTAAAAAGAATGAAGAAACGCTAGGAGTCATGTGGGACTCTATCAACAGAAATACCCTATGAGTGACTGGAGTACCAGAACACGGGGGGGATAATAGAAAATACAGAGAAAACTGTTGAAGATTTGTTGACAGAAAACATCCCTGATATCATGAAAGATGAGAAGATATCTATCCAAGATGCTCATCGAACCCCACATAAGGTAGATCCCAAAACAAAGTCACCAAGACCTATTATAATCAAACTTACCAAAACCAAAGATAAAAAGAGAATTTTAAAAGCATCTAGGGATAAAAGAAAAGTCATCTACAAAGGAGAGTCAATTAGAATAAGCTCAGACTACTCAGCAGAAACCATGCAGGCTAGAAGGCAATGGGATGACATATATAAAGCCTTGAAGGAAAATAACTGTCGGCCAAGAATTATATATCCAGCAAAACTGTCTCTCAAATATGATGGTGAAATTAGGGCAGTTCCAGATAAACAGAAGTTCAGGGAATTTGCAAAAACCAAACCAAAATTACAAGAAATACTAAAGGGAGTCTTACGATTAGATAATCAATAACACCAGCTAACAACACAAGACTAGAACACAGGACAGAGCAACCAGATGTTGACTCAGATACGGATATCGAAAATACATCAAAGCTAAAACATTGAAAATAGGGAAACAGATATCAATATGTAAAAAAGGATAATATAAAACAAAAATAGGGACTTAAAAAATGGAGACATTAATTTTTTATATGGAGCGGAAGTTAAGGCAATACAAAGTATTAAAAGACTGGTATAAACTTAGAAAAATAAGGGTAAATATTAAGGTAACCACCAACGACTCTAACAATCCTACAAATCACAATAAAAAAGTAGAAAAAAACAAAGACCCAGCAAACACAAAATCTACAACAAAGAAAAAGATGAAAAAAAAATACATAAAGAAAAACAACTCAGCACAGAAAATTGAGGCAAACGAAACTCTGAACAACACACAAAAAGAGATATTAGGATGACAGCACTAAACTCATACCTATCAATAATTACGCTGACTGTAAACGGACTTAATGCACCAATAAAGAGATGGAGAGTGGCAGATTGGATAAAAAAGCAAGATCCATTTATATGCTGCCTACAAGAGACGCACCTTAAAGACACAAACAGGCTTAAACTCAAAGGATGGAAAAAAATATATCAACCAACAACACTCAAAAAAGAACAGGAGTGGCAATATTAATCTCTGACAAAATAGACTTTAAAGTAAAATCCACCACAAAGGATAAGGAAGGGCACTATATAATGATTAAAGGGTCAATTCACCAGGAGGACATAACCATAATAAATATTTATGCACTGATTAACAGGGCTCCCAAATACATAAAACAAACTCTAACAGCACTGAAAAGACAGACAGACTGCTCCACAAAAGTAGTAGGAGACTTCAACTTACCACTTTTGGTGAAAGACAGAACATCCAGAAAGAAGCTCAACAAAGATACAGAAGAGCTAAATGCTACAATCAACCAACCTGATCTGATAGACATATACCGAACACTCCACCCAACAGCAGCCAAGTATACTTTCTTTTCCAATGCACATGGAACATTCTCCAGAATAGACCACATATTAGGCCATAAAGCAAGCCTTAACAAAATCCAAA
>NW_004443946.1:7431268-7465206 GCF_000243295.1 Trichechus manatus latirostris | reverse complement strand
TGCAGCACTGTTCACAATAGCAGGAAGATGGAAGCAACCTAGGTGCCCATCAGTGGATGAATGGATAAACAAACTATGGTATATCCACACAATGGAATACTACACAACAATAAAGAACAATGATAAAGCTGTGAAACATTGTATAACATGGTGGAAGCTGGAACTTATGCTGAGTGAATTTAGTCAGTCACAGAAGGACAAATACTGTATAACACCACTATTATAAGAACTCAAGAAAAGGTTTAAACACAGAAGAAAACATTCTTTGATGGTTACCGGGGTGGGGAGGGAGGGTGAGGGTTATTCACTGATAGTAGGTAAGAATCATCTTGGGTGAAGTGAAGGACAGCACACACTGCAGGGGAAGCCAGCACAACTGGACTAAATCAAAGCTAAGAAGTTTCCTCAATACAATCAAATACTTTAAGAGACAGAGTAGCAGGGATGGGGGGTCTGGGGACCATGCTTTCAGGGGACATCTATGTCAACTGGCATAACAAAGTTTATTAAGAAAATGTTCTGCATCCTACTTTGGTGAGTGGCATCTGGGGTCTGAAAAGCTTGCAAGCAGCCATCTAAGATGCATCAATCGGTCCCAACCACTTGGAGTAAAGGAGAATGAAGAACACCAAAGACACAAGGAAAGTATTAGCCCAAGAGACAGAATGGCCCACATAAACCAGAGATTTCAGCCTGAGACCAGAAGAACTAGATGGTGCTCAGCCACCACCAACGAACGTCCTGACAGGGAACACAGCAGAGGGTCCCTGATGGAGCAGTAGAACAATGTGATGCAGAACTCAAGTTCTAGTAAGACGACCAGACTTAATGGTCTGACTGAGACCAGAGGCGCCCCAGAAGGCATGGCCCCTGGACTTTCTATCACCCCAGAACTAAAACAATTTCCAAGGCCAACTCTTCAGATAGGGATTGGACTGCACTGTGGGACATAAAGTGATACTTGTGAAGAATGTGCCTCTTAGTCAAGTAGGTACAAGAGATCAAAGGGGCAGCTTCTGCACAGAGGTGAGATGGGAAGGCAGAGAGAGTTAGGAGCTGGTTCAATGTTCACGGGGAATCAGGGGCAGAGGGGAGAAGTGTGCTGTCACGGAATGGGGTGAGCGGTTGGGGTCACATGAGAATGTAAAAAAAAAAAAAAAATTCTGTATGGGAGACTAACTTGAAATGTAAACTTCATTAAATTACAATAAAAAAATCATTTTAAAGTGTCTAAAATATACTATCTGCTCTAGATATGTTCACGAATATTCTCATTTAACCTTAATAATCCTGAGACATATAAACCAAATTTTACAGATAAGAAAATAAGCTCTAAGATAATTATAAAAAGGAAATCTGATTCTACAAAGATAAAATATATACATCAAACACCTCTCTCATTCACCCCAATTCTCCCAGGGCTCTATATTAAGCACCAAAGTTCTCTTTTTAAAAGGAATTACCACCCATCAGGCTAGAGCCCAAAGCAGTGCAGAGCTTTTACTATTTCAGCTACATCAGGATCTTAAAAAGGCAATTGTGAATGAGCTTAAAACCTAACAGGAGACAGTAGTGGAAGAGAATAGAGCACCAGATAGCGAAATAGCAGTGGGACTTGGACTAGTCCAATTTCAGTGTCCAGGTCTACCAAAATTGAGGCAGATGGACTAGAAGACTACCAATAAATCTTTCACCATATGCATTCTATCAGTCTTTTGCAATGCATTGTTTCTCTTGAGAAAAGGTACTCAATTCCATCAGAACTCAAAAATGTTTTTACAATATAACAAGCTGTATCATTTCATATATTACCTTTGTCAGTTTCAGTCTTCAGTTTTTTAGCCCCCGTTTTCTGGATCCCTTCCACCTGGTCAGGTTTAATCCGATCAACAACCTCTCTCTTATCCACCACAGGATTTGAATCAGCATTATCCATCAAAGGAATATAAGTAGTTGCATGAATAAGGGGTTCATCTACTGCAATTTAAGTTCAACAAAATCATAATTATTCAAAGTTTTTAAAAGCAGTATTAAATGACATGAAAATATATTTACATTTAAAGATAATGTAGTTATTTTCAAATCTCTAATACCAGCTCAATTTGACTTTAAATTTTTATTTTATTATTTAGAAGTCAAACCAACTTTTCTAATAACCAGTATCAGTTCAATATTTTATTTTATAGTAAGTCATTTAAGCTATCTAAAATATCTAGCATATCACTTCTAATAGTATCTGGAATTTCTTCTTATACATTCTTTAGATTTTTAGTTCTCGTTTTTTCTCCTGTTTTTTTAAGAATCCATTCATATCTAATTAGTGTTCAAAGAAAATGTAATTTTTATTTTCTGTTGATATTTTACTGAATTCTTATTGAAAATGAATTAACTGAGCTCCTTTGACTTGCTAGATACAGAATCACAGTCATTGTTCCTTGCAGATATTGTCTCATTTCTCATACTGATACCTCTAATTTCCATGATATATCTTATTACATTGGCCAAAACTTCCAGAACAACATTAAAAGTGGAGAAAGGAAGCATTCTTACTTTGTTTCTAATTTTAACAGGAAAAACCCTAAGTTTAAACATGAAGTGTGATGTCTGTTGATTAGAGATGTACACTTCCATACCCAGATGGAAATGTCTCTATATTCCAACCTTTTAAAAAAAACTTTTGCACAAACATAGTTCTTTTCTTTGAAATCAATACATTTAATTTTATCAGATTATTTTCAGCATTTATTGGGGTAATATTTCTCTCATATTTTATTGCTTGCTATGTTATTTTTGGAGGCCTGGTTGCACAGTGTTTAGGAACTCAGCTGCTAACCAAGAGGTCCACAGTTCGAATTCACCAGCCACTCCTTGGAAATCCTATGGGGCAGTTCTACTCTGTCCTATAGGGTTGCTATGAGTTGGAATTGACTCAACAGCAATGAGTTTGGTTTATGTCATAATTTTAATGCAAGTAATAGAAACTGGAGAATGAGGGTAATGCTACATCTAGCTAATGGTCTCAAGCATAATCTTCAAATGATACTCGTGAAACAAGGAATTCAGCTTTTAAAGTACAGACATTACAGGAATTTTTTTCTTCTACAGAATTTATATGCTAATTATATTATTCTTTACAAAACTAAGAGTATTTATGTGTTCTTTTAAATTTCAGATATGCTTCTTCATCACAAAACCACAAGGATAAAGAGAATCCAGGACTTGTATTAGTATTACAGTTGTTAAATTATATATTACACTGGGAATTAAAGAGCACGTCAGGCCTCTATGGTACTTGTCCTAGTGTACTTCTCTAGAATTAAGGACAGTATTAAATACTTATCTACACATTTTACCGTTTTCTGTCTTTTGTTTCTTTGATGAGACTTTCTTCTTTCCTGATCCACTTTCTTGTTTAGTTTCTTGATGGAGGGGTAATAATTCTTGCTTTTTTGAAGGTGCCACAAGAGTTTCCACCTTTTTATCCTGGTCATCTTTATTAAAAATACATCATCATCATAGCAAACAATGAGCACACCAGAAAGAAAAACGCGATTATTAATAACTTCCAGAATGCTTTACCACTAAAATTTTAAAATCTGACATGCTACCTTCTCACTGTCATGGATTGAACTGTGTCCCCCAAAAATATCTGTGGGCGTGGCTAGGCCATGATTCCCAGTATTGTATGATTATCCACCATTTTGTCATCTGCTGTGATTTTCCTACGTGTTGTAAATCCTATCTCTATGATGTTGATGAGATGGGATTTGAGGCAGTTAAATCGATGAGGCGGGACTCAATCTACAGAACTGGGTTGTGGCTTAAGCCAATCTCTTTTGAGATATAAGAGAGAAGCAAACAGAGAGACATGGGGACCTCATACCACCAAGAAAGAAGCACTGGGAACATAGCGCATCCTTTGGACCCTGGGGTCCCTGCACTGAGAAGCTCTTCAACCAGAGAAAGATTGATACAAGGACCTTCACCCAGAGCCAACAGAGAGAGAAAGCCTCCCCCTGGAGCTGGCGTCCTGAATTCGGACTTCTAGACTCCTAGACTGTGAGAGAATAAACTTGTTTGTTAAAGCCAGCCACTTGTGGTATTTCTGTTACAGTAGCACTAGGTAACTAAGACACTCACCAATAACTTATCATTCCAGCTTTCTTACTCCATTATACCTGCTTTTTAACTTCATCGAGACTTCCAGTGCTTGTCCCGCTTATTTTACATCCCCTTCCTCAGCCACTCCCAGCCATCCTTAAGCCTACAGGAATGGTTAAGTCTCTATCATCTCAAAACATAAAACCCTTCCCACCATTTAATTCCCAGCCTCCCACACCCAGTTCTTCCTTATTTGATATTGAACCAAGTAGTCCATACTTCCTTATGTACCAATCATTTCTCAACTAACTGCAACTTGATTTTTATCTCTTCCATTCCATGAATGACTTTAACTCAGGCCCACAGTGTCCCAAAAGCCATACTCTAAAAATTCTTATTTGACTACGCTTTAGCATTTCATACTATTGGTCTCCAACGCCTTAAAACTCTCTCCTCTCAGCTCCCACGATTCTCTTCATATACTCTAAACATTCTTTTGTAGTCTCCTTTGTGAAACGCTTCTACTATTGCATCCTGAGTTGCTCTCTATGTAGATGGCCCCACCGACACTTGAAACACAAACTAAAATCATTCTCCTTTCCATACACATCCACTGTCTCCAATATTCCTTATTTTCATGTTACCAATCGGCAAACTTTCTGCAAAGGGCCAGACAGTAAATATTTTAGGCTTCCTAGGTCATACAGGCTCTGTCACAACTATTCAAATCTGCTGCTCTAGTGCAAAAGTCAGCCACAGACAATATAAAACCAAGTGAATGTGGCTATATTTAGTACAAATTTATGGACACTGAAGTTTGAATTCATATAATTTTCACATCTCAAAATATTATTCTACTTTTGATTTTTTTTTCCCCAATCACTTAAAATGTAAAAACCATTCTTAGCTTGTGGGCTATTAAAAAAAAAAGGAAGCAGCCGGGATTTGGCTCGTAATACCAATCCTGAATTAATTTAGAACTTGGGAAGTCAGCTTTGTTCCTGCCTTCTCGTTGTCTGCCATTGTTGTTGTTAGCTGCCATGGAATAGATTGCCCGTGTGTGTCTGAGTAGAACTATGCTCCATAGGGTTTTCCAGGCTGTGACCTTTTAGAAGCAGATCACCAGGCCTGTGTTCTGAGGAGCGTGAGTGGGTTGAAACCACCAACCTTTCGGCTAGCAGTTGAGGGCTTAATCATTTGCTCCACACAGGGACTTTTATCTGTCATGCCTCTATCCAATAAGATCAGTCATGTCACTTTCACTTTGTAGACCTATCTATTTTCTATTTCTTTTGTCACCACTATAGTTCAAGCCTCTATCTTAACTTCAGAAAATTACAATAAGCACTGAACTAGTCTACCTATATCAAATACTGCCCTATGAAATCTGTCCTCCCAAGTTTTAACAAAAAAAACTTTCTAAAATGTAAATCTGATCACATAACTAATCTGCTTGAAAATCTTCACCAATGGCTAACCTATAAAGTCCCAGTTCCTTAGCATCATATACAAAGATCATCATGATCTAGCCACTGCCTACCATTTCAGCTTTGCTTCCTACCACTCATGGTTCAACACTTCATGGTTCAACGACACACTGTACTCTGGTACCTCTGTACATTTAGACTTTAAATGTGATCTCTACCAATGGAATGACACCCCACTATTTGCTTGGTGAAGTAATTTATTCTTGAAGACCCAGCTCAGGCACTGCCTCCTCTGTAAAGTTTTTCCTGAGCTATACCCTAATCTTCATCAGTAGTATGCTTTGGCTTCTGCATTTTTTCTATACTTTGTACATCTCTTACATAAATTTTATTGGTTTACATGTCTTTCCACTATAACATGGGGTGCTTACCTGACTTCCCTAATACCGTACCTTGATCATTGCTGGCAAAAAAAGAACTGAAAACCCAAAGTAACACTCCACAAGTTAAGATACACAAATAACTTACTGGTACACACAAGTCCTTTCATACACTGCAAACTGCAGTTCCACACATCTCATCACATCCTTTCTGTTGTACCTGTTAAACCCTCTACCTTGAATAACCTACCCACCCCTCCCATCCCCCCAAAAGAACAGTTTGCACTTATTCAACCTTTAAAATTAATTTGAAGCATTACATGCTCTAAGCAGCCTATCTTAAAACTCTTACACTGGTTTAGGCATACCTAGATTATTATAATAAGCTTTTCATTTATAATGACTTACCGTATTTTCCACAAATAACACGCCCACGTAAATAATGTGTCCACGTGTATAATGTGCATAGCACGCTTATGAAAATAACGCGGAAGGTTACAGACTTGGCAAAAACGTACAAAGCGTGCGTTTGTGTAAAAATATAGTATTTATGTTTGTGTCTACACAACTAACATATGAATATTGTGAAAATGCACTATTCGTCTCTGTAGTCCTAGTATGATGTAGTCCTAATATGACGGCTAGCACAAAACTCCTGTATAATAAAATGTTTGCAAAATGATTCAATCAGGCAAGAGTTTGTTGGTTCCTCAAAAAGTTAGACAGAATTATCATATGACTAGCAATTCCAAAAGAACTGAAAGCAGGAACTCAAGACACGTGTACACAATGTTCACAGCAGCATTATGCATAATAATCAAAAGATGGAAACAACCCAAGTGTTCATCAACAGATGAATGGATGAACAAAATGTGGTACATCTAAGCAATGTAATATTATTCAGTCATAAAAAGGAATAAAGTTCTAATACATGCTATAATATGGATGAACCTTGAAAACATTATGCTAAATGAAAGATGCCAGACACTAAAGTACAAATATCGTATGATCCCACTTACACGAAATATCTAAAACAGGCAAATGCATAGAGACAGAAAGTAGATTAGAAGTTACCAGGGGCTGGGGAAGAAGGAGGAATGAGGATTTGTTGCCTCATCGGTACAGAGCTTCTGTCTGGGGTGATAAAAAAGTTTTGGAAATAGTGGTGACAGTTGTACAACATCATGAATGTAATTCATGCCACTGAATTATACACTTAAAAATGGTTAAAATGGTAAATTTTATGTTATATGTTTTACCACAATAATGTTTTAAATAGGGAAAAAAACGAATCGATCAAGGGCAGGAAACAGTATCTGATCTCTCTTTTCATCTTTAACGTCTATCACATTGATTAGAAAGTGATGGAAGAAGCAAATGTAAAAGTTTCTACTTGCTGATATTTTTAAGTCCTTAGCAGTTTTAGAAAAACAGCCTAAAGGTGGATTTTATACACTTCTATTAAAGGCTTTTTCCATATTATAAAACAAGGTTGTTTTAAATGCTGTTTTATAATCAACACTAATTATTTCTATCAGCAGCTAATGTTAATGAAAGCAAACACAGAGAAAAATGTAGTGATCTCGGTTTCAGACTCAGTATTTTAACATTTTGTGTGCACAGCTAACAATGTTTCTGAATTTCAAAGCTCTAAAGTCATTAAAACAAATAAAATCGTGATAATGTTAAAAAGATGATAGTACCGCTTCCATTTTTAGACTTCTTCTGTCCTGTTTTTTTCTTTGAGGCAGCTGCTTCAGATGGAGGAGTTGGCTGTTTAGTAACTGGGACAGGTTCTACTTTTTTGCCAGGAATCTTGGATACATCACTTTCTTTGGTGACCTGCTCTTCAAGTACAAGCTTGTGTTTCTTTTCCTTCTTCTTTCTTTCCCTAACACTACTTGATGATTCAACCACATTCAAAGGAACAGGTACAACTTGCTCATCTTCCACAGCCAAGGCATCAGATAATTTAAAGTCCCGGGGTACACTCTCAGAATCAGATTCATGGAGATTCCCATTCTGGATGTCTTTCTTTTTATTTTTTTTCTTTTCTGCCTTCTTCTTATCTGTTTTTGTAGGAATAAGCTTTTGTTCTCTTTTCTGTTTTGCAAGAACTTCATCATATAATGTTTCTTTCATGAAAAGCCAGAAGAAGAGGAAAATTGCTGCAATAACTATTGAAGGAATAAGGACAATGAAATATGTTGACTCATAAAATTCCATGGTGCTTTTTTGTTAATGTGATCCTACAAAACCTAAATGGGGGAAGGGAAAGAAAAACAAAAAACAACTCTGTTAGTTTTCAAAAATTAAACAAATCCGCTTCTCTTTCAATTGGCATTTCATGTCTAACCTGAACTACAAATCTAAGCACCTTAGTTGTTTAAATCACATACTTAATTACTTTGCCAACCACAGCTGAAATATACCGTGAAAGAAAAATGTGTAATAACTAAAAAGAGTGTGTAACACATCTTTCTAATTTTAAAGCATGTGAAAGATCC
The DNA here is from genome assembly GCF_000243295.1 of Trichechus manatus latirostris. NCBI lineage: Eukaryota > Metazoa > Chordata > Mammalia > Sirenia > Trichechidae > Trichechus > Trichechus manatus. Next base: position 7,456,791 of record NW_004443946.1, on the reverse strand, counting down.
TGATGAGAAGGAAAAAAGTTAAAGATGTCTAGTTTTTCCTGCCAAATATTCACTTTTTATGCTTTATTAGTATTTAGCTTTTTTCCCCTCTTACTATACAATGCTGATATCTGTACCCATTGCCATCGAGTCCACTCAGACTCATAGCAACCCTACAGAATAGAGGAGAACTGCCCCATAGGGTTTCCTAGGAGCAGCTGGTAAATTCAAACTACCAACCTTTTGGTTAACAGCCAAGCTCTTAAGCACTGCGCTGATAAATACTACTATACCTAATAATTTTGATACAGCTACATACATTCACATACAATACCTCAAAAAATTAAGAATACTGATTTCTGAGAGCAGCAATTTTTTCAATAATTTAACATACATCTCAGTTTATTTTCTGGCTTGTAATTCTGTAGATTACTAATTTCTGTCACTCCAACAATAAATGACAACTCATAACCATGAAGACATTTACATTATAAATTTCTCTCAAAATAGTCGTTGTTGTTAGTTGCTATTGAGTTGATTCCAACTCATGGTAATCCCATGTGTGCAGAGCAGAACTGCTTTATGATGGTTTTCAAGGCCATGACCTTTCAGAAGCAGATCTCCAGACCTGTCTCCTAAGGAGCTTCTGGATGGGTTTGAACCACCGACCTTTCAGCTAGCACTTCAACACTTAACTGTTTGCACCACTCAAATAGTGTTCAAAACCTCTCTGAAAATATAGAGGTATTAAAAACTATTACCAACACACTACTTATTAAGAGTACTACACTCTTAAAGGAAAAGAAAAAAGAGGTAGTTCTCGTTACTTCATTTAGAGATTTATAGCCCATTCACAAACTGCTAGGAACTTTATTCCAGTGACTGACAATCTCATGATGTAGTGAGAAACACCAAGACTATGGAAATATAAAAAACTCAAAATCAAAATGTTACAGCATGGAATCTGGCATTAAAATAAGTTAAAAATCGGATTCTTAATTTTTTTTCAAGGCACCCCTTACTGCATGAAACAGGTCATATTGCAAAAGCAAGGCTGGCCATTACTGTCCTTCCTAAATGCTAAGAGAGGCTTTGTTTCATCAGTATTTAGATTAACCCAATAGCTATAGAAAATAAACATGTGATCTGACTATCCAGATCTAACCTCAATATAGGCATTATATCCCTCACTTGAAGGGCAGTTTCAGCTAAAATTAAACTTCAAATTAAAAATGATTCTGCTTATTCCTATAAACATGTATAAGGCACATAAAAGTCATCCCAAATCTGTTGTGGAAAACGGCGAAGTATGTAAAGCAGATGTAATTAAACCTCAGGGTATGCTTACGAAGGCAATTTTTGTACTTTTAATGTACAAATAAATCTGAAAGTTTTTAAAAATTTTAAGTTATGGGTCTGAATATGATTAGACAAAGAAACCAAATTCTACCTGAACAGAGGAATCATTATTCTAAGAATTATTTTCGACCTTAGAAAAATCTGCTTTTAAATCTGATAAATCAATAAAATCTTATTGAACGTTAAGACTTTACCAAAACCTGATAACGAAAAGGTCAGCAATTCAAATCCACCAGCCGCTCCTTGGAAACCCTATGGGGCAGTTCTACTCTGACCTACAAGCTTGCTATGAATTGGAATCAACTCGATGGCAATGGGTTTGGGTTTATGGTCATACATTTTATCACAGAACAAAATAAATCTATTCAGACTTATCTGTGTTAATAACTGCCAAGACAGACCTAGGAATCTTACTGATAACATGATAAACTTGAGCTTATTAAACTTTTTGTCTCTCAATTAATTTATATCCAGTTTAAAAATATGAGGCATACTTGATTCAAGTTACCCCAGCAATAAATCAAATCTGAAAATTGCCAGAAATAAAACCTGAGAATGAATGAACCTGTATGTTCATCAGGCACACCATTAACTGATGTGATTGAAATAGCATTCGTTAACACTTCACATCTCCATGCAATTTTTAAAAATGTTATACAACCCTGACCTTACCAACAAGCTGAAAAGCGAGAAGGAATCATGTGCTAACAAAATACTAAAAGAAACTTTATACAGAATTGTTCTGACAATTCATGTTAAAACGAACTACCCAAGTTTTAAACAATGCGGCATATTTTACTCCGTCTGCCGAAGGGTTACTGGTCTTTCAGGGGCCCTTCCAAGGTGCAGAGACCATGCCTGTTTTAACATAGCATCCACAAGCTACACAGCAACCTGTTCAACTTGGCTGGGGATTTGGGGGAAGAAAAAGGAAAAAAACAGTGAGTTGGAATTCTCGGGATTTTTGAGAGGCTAAGGCCCTTAGCAGCAGCCAAAGAAGCTGAAACATGAGGTCAAGTCAAAAGCCAGAAAGGCCCGGATGAGCCACAACTGACAGCCTTGTGGAAGCCTAGGTCTTAGAAAAGCAAAATATATAACTAAGTAGAGCAAACCTGCCTGTACAGACAGGAAAAAAAGTAAGTGTGCAAGGAGAAGAGAGGTCATGAAACCACAAGAAGTTTGAGACATAACTCTTCAAACACTCTAATGATTTCCCAGTTCCCTTTTCCAGGTCCCATAGAAGGCTGTTCTTGGATTCCTTTCACACAATTCAATTTCCCTCTACTTGAGCTCCCCTGAATGTCTCTCTCTCTAGAGGACCCTAACAAGAACACCGAGATATATTAAGAATCAAGAAAACGTTTGCCATCTTTTTAACCCAATAATCCTGACTCTTTATCCTAAGAAATGTTATTTGGAAGAAAAAGCATTTATAAAGATGTTAACTTACATATAATATGAAAAACTAGACTAAAACATCCAACATTAGAATAAGTTAAATTAGCAAATATCAACTCAATAAAATATTGAGGTAAAAATTATAATTTGTATGATCAAAATGTTTTATGTAAAACAGGTTCAATAACTAAAGACGTATATATAAAGTTGTGCCAGAAACATGGATGTAGTTACCACAGGCCTTAATTTTTTATTTTTAAATTTGTTAGTTGAAGAGAAATTCAGAAAATATTCAATTCTTAGTTTTTTTTTTTAAATTGGCAAAATAAGTGAGTACTTAATGAATAAGTACTACGATGTCAATTGATATACCTCTGTTTCACATTATACCCATGGGGTATCAGCTGTATGTTATTAGGTCCCATAGAGTCAATTTTCGACTCATAGCAACCCCATGTGACAGAGTAGAACTGCCCCATATAGTTTTCTTGGCTGTAATTTTATAGCAACAGATTGCCAGGTCTTTCTCCTATGGAGCCACTGGGTAGGTTTGAATCACCAACCTTTCAGTTGGCAGCCGAGCGCTTAACCGGTGGGCCATCTGAGTTATGTAAAGAGGGGAGGGAAAAAGGGACTGGGAATGAAACTGAGGGGAACACAGGGGAGCATAAACTCAGGAAAGGATTAAAAAAAAGGGAAGGAGAATTGAAATAGTGTTAATTTAGCTCTAGGTGATAGGATCCAGTCAATACAATGTTCTAAGTCCACAGTATGCAATTCATAAATGTTTGTTCATTGAACATGGAGATACACAGAGGGTCAGGTTTTGAGATGATTTAGCAAAGATAAAAAATTTTGCCTTCGAACAAAGAGCTAAACAAATGAAGAGCAGAATGGATACAGGAAAGAGCAAGCACAAAAGGTCCTGAGAAAGGAAGCTATTTGAGGAAGACAGCAATAAAGACAATGTGGTTCAAGTAAAATGAACAAGAGGAAAAACTAAGAGAAGATGAAGACAGATAATGTGAAGGGGTGGGGGGGCAACAAACCATGTAGTTTCTTACAGGCAATTGGAAGGACTTTGAGTTGTACTCTGAATAATACGGGAAGCCAGTGGATAGAGTTCAGAGAGTAGAGAAGGGACGTAATGTGACTTACATTTCACAAGAATCACAGACTACTATATTGAGAATCATTTAGGGAGAAGGTGAAAGCAGGGAAAACTGATTGGTGGCAACTGAAATAATCCAAGTAGGAGATGATGAGAGCTTTGAACAAGTTGGTAACAGGTGAGGTGATGAGTAGTCAACTTCTGCATACATAATGAAGATAGTGCCAAAATAAGCTGATAGACTGAATGCGGGATGTGAGAGAACAAGCAAAGCCAAAGAAACTCCAAAGCTTTTAGGCTAAATCAAGAACAGATGGACCCTGAGACCAGACGCACTAGATGGTACCCGGCTACCACCACCTACAGTTTTGATCAGGGACACAATAAATGGATCCTGATACAATGAGAGAAAAATGTGAAACAGAGTTCAACTTCTTAAAAAGTCCAGACTTACTGGACTGGTTGAGACTAGAGGACTCCCAAGACTATTGCCGTGAGATACTCTTTAAACTCTGAACCAAGACTACTCCCCGAGGTTACCTTTTAGCTAAATAACAGATTGGCTCATAAAATAAAGAACATCACCCAAGAGTACTGTGCTTCTTTTAAAAAAAAAAAAAAATCATCTATATGAGACCAAATGGTCAACATTTACTCTAAAGCAATGATGAGAAGGCAAGGGGGCAGGGAAACTAGATTACTGGAAAAAGAACTACCAGAACAGAAATAATGAGAATGCTGACAGACTGAAAAATGTAGCCAATGTCACTGAACAATTTGTGTAGAAAAATTCTTAAATGGCAACCTAATTTGCTGTGCAATCTCTCACCGAAGACACAGTAAAAAATTATTTAAAAAAAAAAAAAAAAAGGTGGAGATATCCAGCAAACAGCTAAACAAAAGCAAGTTTAGTCTGGTAAAAAGTACAGGCCTAAGATAGACAATTGGGAGTATACAGCATATAGATTATATTTAAAGCTATAAGACCAGATAAAATCTCAAGGGAATGGGTATAAATAGAATCCAAGTCCCAGGAATAAGCCCTTGGACAATTCAACATTTAACAGGTCAGAAAAATGAAGAAGAACTTGCAAACCAAAGGAGACTGAGAAGGAGAGGTAGAAAGAAAATTAGGAATATTTAGTCCTGGATGCTAAATGAATAAAGTATATTCAGGAGGAGAAACTGTTCAACTATATCAAATTGTACTGGTAAGTTACAAAAAAAAAAAAAAAAAGACAATTAGGATATTGACTGTTGAATTTAGCACATAGAGGTTACTGGTGACTCTGACCAAAGCAGCATAGTGACCAAAGCCTGAGTGAAATGAACTCAAGAGTGAGAACTCAAGCAGGTCTGGGCAACTCTGAGTGTTCTTGTGAAAGATGGAGAGAAATCGGATGGGAGTTGGAGGGAAATATGAGGTTGAGAATATGATTTTTAAAGATGGGAGAAATTACAGCATGTTTATATGCTGACAAAAATGATCTGGTCAAAAGACAAAGATATGATGGAAAAGAGTGAGGGGCAATGTTTTCAAATACCAAAAGAGGATAGAATTTAGCACACAAGTAGAGAAGATGGTCTTAGGTGGATGCACAGACAGATGATCTATAAAAACATAAGGAAGAGTGTATAGATGCAGGTACAGGTAAGGAGGTAGATTTGTGCAAATGCTTTTCTTAATGTTACTATTTTCTTAATGAAATAGAAGCAAAATCATTAGCTGACAGTAAGGGTGAAGTGTTGGAGGTCCTATAAAACACATATTGTTGAATTTTTTATTTTTTATAAATTGTGTTCATTTTGATTCTCCACTTAAATTTAAAAATTTGAATGCAGAAAACGTGAATGCATAGTGCAGTATGTTTAGAAGGGTTGTACAAACAGACTCGCTAACTTTAAACAAATTTATGATCTAGGTGAAAAGGTAAGCATGTGATGTCTATAAACCAGAACATAAAAACCTGAGCATCATCGTAAACCTACTCTTCCAGCTCAAGTATCATGACTACAGCTAGTTCTCCTCCTAAAATCCTACAGCACTTATTCTTTATATACATATTCATAGAATTCTGAGACAGTCTAATAATTATAGGGAATCAGTAGTATACTGCAGTACGATAAAGGTAAAAGAGACAATAATGGAACACAAAATCTAAAACATAGATACAAAAATTTAGTTTATTGTTATTTCAAATCAGTAACAGAAAGGATGGATTAAACTCACCCATTGCCATTGAGTCGATTCCAACTCATAGCAACCCTACAGAACAGAGCAGAGCTGCCCCATAGTTTCCAAGGAGCACCTGGTAGATTCGAACTGCCAAATTTTGGTTAGTAGCTGTAGCACTTAACCACTATGACACCAGGGTTTCCAGAAAGCTTGGCTTATTCAGCTCAAATGCAGACATTCAGAAGGATTAACACTTTAAATGTAAGTACAAAGTACTTGAAGAAAACTCAGGAAAATAGGTGGGTTTATTTCATTTCTGTATGTTTAAATGTTTAAAAATCATTGCAGATGTAATATACTTTTAAAGACAAACTTGACTGTACAAATAGGAAGAAGAAATAACTTGATGAGAAAAACAGGCAAAGCATTAACCATTTCCTGAAACTGCCATAGAAATACAAAACTCATCTTAGTTTGTTTTCTCCTAGTTAGTCACTATGCCAAAGTATAATGGGCCCAGATACTACAACCATAAGTATAAAATTATCCTTTAAAATCACAGGAAAAGATTCAGTTACCAAAAGACAGAATAATCCAATAAATCAAACACCGAGCTCCTTGACATGGGAACTCCACTTACAACTTCTCTAAAATTAGCTTTATAGACCACACCGGAATATCTGAAAGCTGTACTGCAACTTCTCCTTTTAAATTGCAACACAGTTATTTCTATGACTCACACCTTATTAACACATCCCTTAAATTATTTTAGCAATACGCAATCTAAAGTACTGCTACCCCAATCTGAAATGAATCCAACTAATGCCAAAGATGAGTAATGAAATTTAATTTCTCCATTAGGGATCATGTCACAACACATGAAATTTCTATTTTTTAATCAAACAGTTTTTTTTTTGTTTTGTTTTGTTTTGTTTTTTAACTGTTTTCGTTACTATTGGACTAAGGTATACCAGCCACCTTTTATGCTTCTGGACCTCAGAGGTAAGGCATTATTCCTATTCTAATGCATTTAGGGTCAAAGTGGGTCCCTTTTGAAATGTGTGAGGCTCAGCAGACCAGAGCTGGAGCCTCACTGTTGTGTAGGTTGAGCATTCTATTAGGTGATACTTCCTGGATGTGTTAGTTTTGTAAACTTTTGCCTTTTTTTTCCTTTATTTCTGTGAGGTAAAGCTTGTAAGCATAATTATGGCTTTCCTGTGTAGAAGTTAGGGAGCCCTGATGGGTTTGTTTTGGCTTTTCTATGTCACAGTTGGAAAACCAGAGGTTCCCTTGTAACCTAATGGAAAGGAGCCCACAATAAATTACTTACCTGGAAAGGAGCCTGCAATAATTTACTTACCTATCTCTCATTAGTACAGTGTCATACTACAGACTGGTGGCACCATAGTGCCACTCACTTCATTGGTAGCTTGTATTACCATATCATATATCTCAAAATCCGTAACTCCTATCAAAAATCCCAAACTGGTCTTTGAATCAGCATGCCTTCCATTAGTGAAAACACATAGCACCAAAAAAAAAATTTTTTTAAATAAAAATGTGGTAATGAAAGGGTTCGCAAGAGTAAGACAAATTGTTTTTAACAGCTTCTCCAAGAAGCTAAAAAGGATCTGAACAGCTGGTAGCTGCTGAAAGATCCACCCATATCTTTTAGACTTCTGCTTACCCACCAACCCTGACTAGACTTTTGCTTACCCACCAACCCTGACTAGGCCATTTTCTCAGGAAAAGACATTGCTCATTTGAAACACCTTGATAGGAGATAATCTGGGTAAAAGTTTATTCTGTAAAGAAACTGAACCTAGTAAAATTAGATAAACTGAAAGTTTTTTAAAATCAAGGAAATAATATTTGAAAAATATTTTAGAATAAAATCAGTTTCCAAAGACAAAAGAATATAAATCATCAAAAGTATTCAAAAATTAACATTAGCACATGAAATTTACACTCATAATTTTAAAGCAGCTATACCATATATGGAAACCCTTGTGGCATAGTAGTTAAGGGCTACAGCTGCTAACCAAAAGGCTGGCAGTTCAAATCTACCAGGTGCTCCTTGGAAACTCTATGAGGCAGTTCTACTGACTCTATGGCAAGGGGCTTTTTTTTTTTTTTTTTTTGGTTATACCATATATGGAGCCCTGGTGGTGCAGTGGTTAAGTGACAGCTGCTAAGCAAAAGGTCAGCAGTTCAAATCCACTAGCTGCTCCTTGGAAACCCTATGGCGCAGTTCTACTCTGTCCTCTAGGGTCACTATGGATTGCAACTGACTCAAGGGCAACAGGTTTGGTTTTTGGTTTTGGTATACCACATTCAGAAGGCTTTCTCCCCCTAAATCTATAATCTTGACCTACATTTACTTTTCACAAGATTTCTTGGGTTGGAAAAGGTCATTTAATCCAACTGCTGTTAGGTGCTGTCAAATTGATTCCGACTCATAACAGCCCCATGTGACAGAGTCAAACTGCCCCAAAGGTTTTCTAGACTGTAATCTTTACTGAAGCAGGGTCCTTCTCCTGGGGAGCCACTGAGTGGGTTTGAACCACCAACCTTTCGATTAGCAGTTGAGCGCTTAACTATTGTGCACGCCTTCTAATCCAACTAGCCACCCAAATACTGAACCCAGCTGAATGGTCAGTCAGCCTATGCTTAAAAAACAGGGACAAGCACCTCCAATAAGCCCCTTTTATCTCTTTAGAAAGATGTTACCTCAATAAAGTCCTACCACAAGAAAAGTCCTGAGAACTATGCCTGTTCTCAATTAAATTTACCAGCAAACATAAGACCTACCTCAAAACCTGTCATTTACAAAAACCTGACATCTCTTAGGGAAGTTTTGGCTAAGGTGGTAAAGTTGAATATAACAGGCTAAAAAATAACTCTTAGGTCCATCACATTAAGTCACTCAACGTCCATCACATTAGGTTACTCAACATTGAAAGTACCAAAAAAAAGAGAACGTTATTTATTCTTGCCCATCCCCAGAAAAGGCATAATACCTAAAAACATCATTTCACAAACTAAATGTAAATGACAAAACAAGAATACATGTCAAACCCTGTTCAGGCTCTAAGGGAACTACTGAAAAAATTTCACTTATAAGAATTTTTAAAATCTGCCCAAAATAGTGATATAAAAGGAACAGAAGTGGCCCCAAATACATATGGAAAATTTAGCGTGTAATGAAAGTGCCATTTCTGAATCAATGGGCAAAAAAATAGATTATTTACTAAGTAGTATTGTCACAAATAAGGAGCTCTGGTGGCACAGTGTTTAAAAGTGCTCAGCGGCTAACCAATTCTACAAATAAGGCAGGTGGTTCAAACCCAACAGCCTCCCCATGGGAGAAAGATGTGGCAGTCTGCTTCTGTAAAGATTATAGCCTTGGAAACCCTATGCGGCAGTTCTCTGTCCTACAGGGTCCCTATGAGTCGGAATTGACTAGACAGCAACGGGTTATTGTCACAAATAACAAAGCCACTTAGGGGGGAAAATTAAAACCCCTACCAATTATATATCTATAGATCAAAGTTTTAAAGGTTAAAAAATTCAATCATAAAAGAATTGGAAGAAAAGATACAAGTTTTTTTTTTTTTTTTAACATGTTTAAAGTAATATTTTGTAAAAGACTCTTCTCTGTCTCCTGTAAAACCCAGAAGTCCTAAAGGAAAAGACTAGTAATTCTAACTAGAAAATATAAAGATTTTTATATATGGCAAAAATAAATGACTAAGCTCAAAAGACCTATGACAAACTAAAAATACACTTTAAAAACATTGCAAAGTTCTGGCTGTCTTAACTTAAAAATATCACTTAAAATTTTAGAAAAAGATTAACTCAAGAGAAGAATGGTTAAAGGGCATGTTTAGAAGTTCCCAGAGGAAAAAAGATATCCTGTAAGTAATTTTTAAAAATATAACCTCAGTCACATTAAAGAAAAGTACATTGAAACAATATGCTATCACTTCATTTAGTTTGAGGTGGGCAGGGAGGTATGAGAGGAATTACAAAGGGGCACAAGGAAACCTTTGGAGATGTTGCCTGCGTTCACTACATCTTGATTGTGGTGTCAGTTTCACTGCTACACCCATATGTAAAAACTTATCACATTGGCTACTTTAAATATGTATAGCTTATTGTATGTCAATTAAACCTCAATAAAGCTCTGTAAAAAAGTAAATAAAGGCCATCTAAGATATAACTAATAGTCCATACTAATCTGGAGCAAAAGAGGAAGAAGGAAACCAAAGTCTCAAAGAGAAACTAGTCTACAGGGCTAATAGCCCAAATGAACCATGGCCTCATCTATCCTGAAACTGGAAGAACTAGATGGTGCTCGGCTATCACTACCAACTGTTTTGACCAGGGACACAAACAGTCCTGGAGAGAATAAGAGGAAAAAGAAGAATGAAACTCAAATTCCTAAAAAACGCCAGACTTATTGGACCAGTAGAGACTAGAGAAATCCCTGAGACTATCACCCTGAAAAAAACAAAAAACAAACTCGTTGCTGTCGAATCAATTCCGACTCATAGTGACCCAATATTGCCGAGATACCCTTTAAACTTGGAACTGAAGCCACTCCCGGAGGTCACCTTTCAGCCAAACAACAGATTGGCTCAAAATAAACAGTATCACCCATGATATTATTACCCTAAAGCAAAGATGGGGGGGGAGCTAGATTAATGGAAACAGAATAACCAGAATGGAAATAATGAGAATGCTGACACATTGCGAAAAATGTAACCAATGTCACTGAACAATATGTATAGAAATTGTTAAATGGGAACAACTGCTGTATAAACTTTCACCAAAACCACAAAATATTATAAATAAGTAAATAAAACATACAAATACACACGCCTTTTCACAGGCTGACAGAGATTTAAAGGAGTAGGCCAGGAAGTGTGAAACTCAGTACTCTCATACAGTGTTGGTGTCAACTAGCACATCTCCTTGGGAGAAAAAAACTGGCAAAATCTAAGTGTAAAAATAGTGCATACCTTTTGACCCTCAACAAGATAGAATGACACAGTGGCTGCAACAACGGGCTCAAACATAGCAATAATCGTGATGGTTCAGGACCGGGCAGCGGTTCGTTCTGTTGTACAAAGGGCCGCTATGAGTTGAAACTGACTCAAGGGCACCTAACAACATTAACAACAAACGCTTTGACAGAAAAATCTCTTTTCTGGGAGTTTATTCTAAAAATATTATCACACAAATGCAGAGGATATATATAAGGGTGTTCACTGATAACAATTTCATAAAACCTTATACCCAACATTAGGGAAATGGCTAAAAAAGTTTAAAGTTTCACATGTAATATGGTAGGGCATTCAAAACATATTTTAAGCAAAACAAAACATATAAAAAGCAAACTGTAACACAATATTGAAAGAAAATTCCCTTTCATGTGAATGGGTCTTGTTTATATGTTTACTTAAAACTCCTGGAAGAATACTCAGAAACCACTAACTATGGGATGACTTCTGGGTACTTTCCCTGGTAACTTTTCATCTTATATCTTTCAAAATGTTTACATTTTTTCCACATAAACACGTATCACTTTTACAAGTATAAAAGTATAAATTATATTAAATTATACTGAAAGTATAAATTATATTAAAACTAAATTTATTTTTAATTATAAATTAAATTATGATTTTTTTAAAACTAATTTGGGGAATTCATTTCTAACAATATGAACTAAAGCTCTTCCAATTAAAAAATAACAAAATTTTTTTTAAAATAGGCGAGTTAAGGGAAATACTATGTGTTGGGGGAGGAATCAAGTAGGGATTGAAAGTGTTAATGCCGGCTTGGGGTTAAGATAGGAGACCTGCAAGTTGGGAAAGTGGAAATGAGACAGGTTTGTAAAACACTTTCGAAGGAGTCCAGTGTCAGCGAAAGGTAGACGAAGAAAACAAATCTTGGCATTGACATAAGGAGAAGAAAAGGCTTCTCTGCTTTTTCTACCACCCAGAAGCCAGGTAAGAAGTCTCCACAAAGATTTACAACCGTGGGTTCTGAGATTTTCATCTACAGTATCTGCCAGTCCAGAACACCCCCCTTCCCATCCCCCTCACCTTACCAAATACATTAACATAAAAATGTCTTCTAGCCATGAAAGCCCTGGGGCTCTTAAGAAGGAAACAAAATCCTTCCACCATTCCTTCACACAATACAGTATTTGCAGATACACTACTGCTAAAGATGAATTTATAAATAAAAATGAACAAGAGTTCATAGATAACAAACAGGGAGTAAAACCAAAAATCCTGCTGCCGTCGAGTTGATTCTGACTCACGGTGAGTGACCCTACAGGCCAGAGTAGAACTGCTTTATATGGTTTCCAAGGAGTGGCTGGTGAATTTGAACTGCCAACCTTTGGGTTAGCAGCCATAGCTCTTAACCACTGCACCATTAAGGCTCCTAAACGAGTATATCCTCCAAAACTCCAAATAAGAAAATATTGTGAAAGACTATAAAAATTTGTTTTTTCAGCCATTAAGAGTTATAAAAGGATATCAGACACACAGAAAGGGAATAAAACCTCATATAAAAGACCAGAGATACTAAGACGCAGAAACTTTGTAAACTGAGTACATGCATACACATACACAAAAATTAAGAACTAAATGGACTGATAATTACACACAGCTGAAGAATTATCAAACAGGAAGATAGAGCTGGCAAAAACTGACAATGCAGCATAAAAGGATACTCGAGGAATTATAAAAGAAAAACTGACAGACAAAGAAAAACAACTAAACCCAGTGCCATTCCGTCAATTCCGACTCCAACTCATAGCAACACTTTAGAAGAGAGTAGAATTGTCCCATAGGGTTTCCGCGGAACAGCTGGTGGATTTGAACTGCTGACTTTCTGGTTAGCAGCCTGAGCTCTTAACCACTGTGCCACCAGGACTCTGACATAAAGGACAGAATAAGAAAGCCCAGTAAATCAAATGAGAATTCAAGGAGAGAAGAGAATAAAGGAAGGTAGTTATTATTCGATGAGATAACTGCTGAGACTTTTCAAAAACTGTTGAAAGATATCCATCTCCCAGTTCAGGAAGGGCAACAAAACTTGGACAGAATAAATAAAAAGAACCACATCTAAATATCTTTGTAGTACAATTGTATTATAATTCAAAAGATGAAACCAGTAACCAGCTGCTGTCAAATCAATTACAACTCTTTCATGGAAAAGGGAGGGTCTTAAAAAGTGAACACAAACAAATTAACTCTAAAGGAATATAATTACACTTACATTTTACTCAGGAAAGAAGCCAGAGGATAATGGAATAAAGTCTCCATAGAAACAATATTCATTAACAGAACTCCAGGCCCAGCTAAACACTGGAATATTCAGTTTTCAGAAGCAATAAACAAAATGCCAATTATGTGTAACAAAACCAGTTTTTAATTTTAGCAAATAATTTAAAATACTTTATCTAAAGTTTAATAATATAAAACGCAGGGGTTTTTTTTGTTTGTTTTTTTAAAGAGTTACTGTCTCTGCCTACCAGAATATGATTGAGTGCGAATACTCCAATATTCTTCCATTAGGGATCACAGCTGAACTTTTTCCTAATAAACTTTTTGAGGAAGCCAGGAAAAAAACTGCTAGCAAACAATTTTCCCTCTCTGGCCCCTCAATTATAGTAGTTTAGAGCTATACAAAACTTGAACAAAACTTCACAGCATTTTGCAGTCAATACACCAATTAAATAGTGGAAGCCTGATTACTTTTTGTAAAACCTTACGAACTATTCTGCAGTCTACATTTCAATTTCTACATTCCTACAGTTTACATTTCTGTATTTCAAAATTCATTTTAAAGTCATTCCACAAGCAAATTACCACCACTGCCACACAAGAGAAAGCAGAGATACAAAGTCAACACAAACAGCATGACTGTAAATAAACAGTATGATCTTACATATACTCTAACTGCAAGCACATAAGAATGAAAGAAGCAAGATAGAATACATGAATAGTTGTCTTGCCCTAATTTACAGAATTTTTCTGTTAATTGTTGCTGTTGCTGGGTGCCACTGAGCACATTCCAACTCACAGCGACCCTGTGTGACAGAGAAGAACTGCTCCATAGGGTTTCCTAGGCTGTGATCTTTATGGAAACAGATTGCCAGATCTTTCTCCCCAAGAGCCGGTGGTGCGTTCAAACTGCCAACCTTTTGGTTAGCAGGCAACCACTTAACCATAGTGCCACCAGGGCTCCTTTTTTTTGGAACATGACTTCTCTATTAATAAATTGATCACTAATCCATGATGGAGTTAAAGAAAAAGAATCATAAAGAACTAAGAAATTTTTTAATTCTGATTCACTAAAATTAAGAAGTATTTGCTTTTAAATTTAAAAAAGGATTTAAGGGAATTTGAATACAAGCTTATTGACAAACTCTTTAAAAGTATGATCTCTCTCTAAAATAAGACCTGGATAACCATGATTTAAAAAAAAATTCACTGAAGATTTTTTATTCACTTATTATACAAGGTTTAGTTCATAGTAGTGTAAGTTTATCATGCCAAAGGAGTGACGTGACTCTCATCCATCCATACATTCTTTTCCATCTACTATCTTCAGGCACATCATAGTGCCCAACCCGCATCAGTCAAATATTTGCTGACTAAAGAGCATCCAGCATAAATCAAAGAAAAAAAAAAGTTTACTTCTCTGAACATAATTAGTTTTATACAGGTAGTCTTTTGAATCCTTCCCCTTGGATTTTTGATGATTTCAAAATAAATCTTCATTAATATACTATATTTGTGTTCACTAATACACTGAAACACAGTTAAGGACAACTTATGATAGGAACTGTACTGTATTACTTATTTCTTTTGCAGCTTTGAGAACATTATAACAAAACAAAATCAAAATTACAAATAAAATTACCATGAATTGGAAATACAGTGTAACTTTTGTATTTTAAAAATGTTTACATCTACAATGACAAGAAAAAAAATGTTTATCAGAAAAACAGCTCTATTCTTTTGGTATCATTCATTCCAGCACTAAACAACCTAAACAAAAACTGATCTTACCTAAAGTAACCTTTTAGGGAGCTAACGCCAAGAAAAAGTAAAGTCTTTGGGATTTTCACCAACTGAACTTTCATATTCTTAAAGCTGGTGTACATATCACCCAGTGTTACAGATTGAATTGTCCCCAAAAAATGTGTGTTGTAAATCCCAACCCCTATAGTGGTCATAATGTCATTTGGGAATGCGTTTTCTTTGTTGTGCTAATGAGACAGTATTAGTGTATGGTGAGCCTTAATCTCCTTTGAGATATAAAAGAACAGACTGAGCAAGCAAGGAAGCAAGCAAGCAGAGTTGGGGGAAGACAGACGCTACACCACATGAGTTCTCCAAAGAACCACGAAACAAGGTGAAAAGAGGTAAGTACCTTCCCCAAGAGCAGAGAAAGAAAGTCTTTCCATAGAGTCAGCACCCTGAATTCTGACTTCTAGCCTCCTAAACTATGAGAAAAGGCACACTGGTGGCACAGTGGTTAAGTGCTCAGCTGCTAACAGAAAAGTCAGTGGCTCAAACCCACCAGTCGCTCTGCAGGAAAAAGATGTGGTGGTTGACTTCTGTACAGATTACAACCTTGGAAACCCTATGGGGCAGTTCTACTGTCCTACAGGGTTGCTGTGAGTCAGAATCAATTCAACAGCAACGAGTTTGGTTTGGTTTGGTTGCAAGGTTGCTATTGAGTCAGAATCGTCTTGACAACAACAGGTCTTTGTCATTGTTGTTACGTGTCATCAAATCAGTTCCAACTCACAGTGACCCCATACACAACAGAACAAAACACTGTCCTGTCCTGCACCATCCCAACTATTGCTATGCTTGAGTCCACTGCTACAGCCACTGAGTCAATCTATCTCATTAAGGGTCTTCATCTTTTTTGCCAACCCTCTACTTTAATCAAGCATGATGTCCTTCTCCAGGGACTGGTCCCTCCTGATACCATGTCTGTGGTGTGATGGAGCACTATTATATGGCCTTTCTAGTCATGGTCTTGTTACTCCCACCAAAAGATTGGGTGGGGCTATGCAAATCAGGTTCTTGTGGACCACCAAGGGGATTGGACAGCTTACTAATTAATACAAATAAGGTGCATAGCATGATTGGGGGGGCACTACAAATAAGGTGCACAGAACCCTAACGAGGGGATTGGTCAGTTTTGCCATCCTGCTGGCTTAAAATAAGCCATCTCAGAGGCGGAAAGGGGGGACCTGACTACCACCAAGAAGAGATGGGAGCAGAGCACGTCCGTTGGACCCGGGTCCCTACGCTGAGATCCTCCTATACCCGGGAGACAAGACAGCTGTAACACCAGAGATGGCAAGACAGTGAGAAGCAGCAGCACAGAAACGGCTACAGCAAGGCTGCAGAACCAAAAGACTGGCAAGAGACAGTGCAGTGACCTTCCGGTCCAGGGAGCAAGAAAGCTGAGTGCCCTCGGGCAGGAGGCTTGCTGGCAGAGTACGGTGCCTCCGGGCATGTGGCAGGGCTAGGCCCACTTACCCACGGAGTGAGAGAGCTGAGCACCTTCAGGCAAAGGCTTACTGGCATAGCAGGGCCCCTCTGGGCACATATTGGTGGAGTTAAAGAGCTTTGTAACACTTGTCCAACCAGGGCACAGCTGAAAGAGGCTGTCCTGATCTAAGAATTGTATTCTGAATTGTAAACTGTTACTTCGCTAATAAACCCCATAATTGTGAGAATGATCTGTGAGTTCTGTGATTTCTGCAACTGCAATGAATTATCGAACCCAGCAGAGAAACAAAGATATCGTGGAAGGGATGGGTGGTGTCAGAACTGGGAAAAGGTTCAAGAGAGGAGGTATGTCTGACCTCCGCCTCATAGGACTCAGCTTTGGTTGGGCTGTTGATCATGATTCTCTTCCCTCCCCATCGGGAATATGGAGGAGGGTCAGCCGCCCCCACTACACATTTTTTACAACGTCCTAAGTAAGCAAGACAAGTCTCACTATCCTCGCTTCTAAGGAACATTCTGGCTGCACTTCTTCCAAGACAGATTTGTTCGTTCTTCTGGCAGTCCACGGTATACTCAATATTCTTCGCCAACACCATATTTCAAATACATCAATTCTTCTTCGGTATTCCTTATTCATTTTCCAGCTTTTGCATGCACATGAGGCGACTGAAAAGCCCATGGCTCAGGTCAGGTATTCACCTTATTCCTCCAGATGACAACTTTGCTTTTTAAAGAGGTCTTTTGCAGCAGATTTGCCCAATGAAATTATGTTGTTTGATTTCTTGACCGCTGCTTCCATGGGCATTGACTGTGGATCCTAGAGTAAAATGAAATCCTTGACAAAATCCTACTTATTTGTGTATTTGTCAGTTTGTCATACTGTGGTGGCTTATGTGTTGCTGCAATGCTGGAAGCTATGCCACTAGTATTTCAAATACCAGTAGGGTCACCCATGATAGACAGGTTTCAGCAGAGCTTCAAGACTAAGAAGGACCTGATGGTCTACTTCTGAAGAAAAAATTGGCCAGTAAAAACCTTATGAATAGCAGCAGAACACTGTCTGATATAGTGCTGGAAGATGAGCCCCTCAGGCCAGAAGGCACTCAAAATACAACTGGGGAAGAGCTGCCTCCTCAAAGTAGAGTCGACCTTAATGATGTAGATGGCGTCAAGTTTTCAGGACCTTCTTTTGCTGATGTGGCACGAGTCAGAAGAAACAGCTGTAAACATCTACTAGTAATCAGAACGTGGGATGTACAAAGTATGAATCAAGGAAAATTGGAAATCATCAAAAATGAAATGGAACACATAAAGAATTGATATCTTCTTCCCCCCGGACACCCTTAAAAGCTCAGTAATGAAGTCACTCCTGAGGTTCACCTTTCAGCCAAAGATCAGACAGGCTCATAAAACAAAATGGGAATAAATGGGCACACCAGCCCAGGAGCAAAGACAAAGCAGGAGAAGACAGGAGCTGGTAATGGGGAATCCAGGGTCGAAAAGGGAAGAGTGTTGACATGTCATGGGGATGGCAACCAATATCACAAAACAGTATGTATATTAATTGTTTAATGAGAAACTAGTTTGCTCTGTAAACCTTCATCTAAAGTACAATTAAAAAAAAAAACAAAAACGATATCCTAGGTGTTAGTGAGCTGAAATGGACCAGTATTGGCCATTTTTAAACAGACAATCATATGGTCTACTATCCTGGGAACAACAAATTGAAGAGGACTGGCATCACACTCATTGTCAAGAAGAACATTTCACAATTTACTCTGAAATACAACACTGTCAGTGATAGGATAGTATCTATACATCTACAAGAAGACCACATATACAGCTATTATTCAAATTTATGCACCAACTACTAATGCCAAAGATGAGGATTTTTACCAACTTCTGTAGTCTGAAATTGATTAAACATGCAATTAAGATGCACTGATAATTACTAGGGATTGGAATGCAAAAACTGGAAACAAGGATCAGTAGCTGGAAAATATGGCCTTGGTGACAGAAATGATGCCGGAGATCACATGATAGAATTCTGCAAAACCAACAACTTATTTATTGTAAATACCTTTTTTTCAACAACATAAACAGCAACTATACACAAGGACCTCACCGGATGCAGTACATAGTAATCAAATCTACTACATCTATGGAAAGAGATGGTGGAGAAGCTCAATAGTATCAGTCAGAACAAGGCCAGGGTTTGGGTTTTTTTGTTTGTTTTTTTTAGGAATAAATTTAACCATGGAGGTAAAAGACTTGTATACTGAAAACTATAAAACATTGCTGAAAGAAATTAAAGAAGGCCTAAATAAATGGAAAGACATCCCATGTTCATGAACTGAAGAATTAATATTAAGATGGCAATACTACCCGAAGCAATCTATAGAATCAATGCAATCCCTATCAAAATTCCAAGTGTTTTTTGCAGAAATAGAAAAGCTGATCCTCAAATTCACATGGACTTGCAAGGCCCCAGAAAAACCAACCTAATCTTGAAAAAGAACAAAGTAGGAGGACTCACACTTCTCCATTTCAAAATGTACTATAAAGCTACAAAAATCAAAACAGTAGTATAAGGACAGATATACAGACCAATGGAATCTAATTAAGAGTTCAGAAATGAATCCATACATATCTATGGCCAACTGATTTCTGACACAGGCGCTAAGCCCACTCATTGGGGAAAGGACAGTCTCTTCAATAAATGGTGCTGGGACAACTGGATATCCCCAAGTAAAAGACCAAAGTTTGACTCACACCTCACACCATACACAAAAATTAACTCAAAATGGGTTGATGGCCTAAATATAAGAACCAAAACAATAAAACTCTTAGGAAAAAAAAACATTGGGGTAAAGCTTCAAGATCTTGTTTTTGATAATGGACTTTCAGATATAATACCAAAAGCATGAGCAACAAAAAATAGACACACTGGACTTTATCAAAATTTTAAAAAATTGTGCATCACAGAACTTCATCAAGAAAGTGAAGAGATAATCTACAAAACATTTGGGAACCATATATGTGATAAGGGTTTAAAAAAAAAACACCCCTGCTGCCATCGGGCCGATCCCAACTCATGGCAACCCTACAGGATGGAGTAAAACTGTCCTATACGGTTTCCAAGGCTATAATCTTCATGGAAGCAGACTGCCACACATCTTTCTCCTGCAGAGCAGCTGGTGGGTTTGAACTACCAACCTTTCAGTTAGCAGCTGAGTGCTTAACCATTACACCACCAGGGGTCCTTGATAAGGGTTTAATATCCAGAATAAATAAAGACCTTCAACAACTCAACAACAAAAAGAAAAAAAAAATTAAAAAATTGGCAAAGGACTTGAAGAGACATTTCTCCAAAGAAGATATACAAATGGCCAATGATCACATGAAAAGATTCTCAATTAGTCATTGCGTGCCGTCGAGCCTATTCCAATTCATAGCAACCCTACAGGACAGAGTAGAACTGCCCCATAGGGTTTCCTAAGCTATAATCTTCATGAGAACAGATCACCAGTTCTTTTCTCCTGTGAAGCAGCTGGTCAGTTCTAACCACCGACCTCTGGATTAACAGCCAAGTGCACTTAACCACTGCGGTGCTAGGACTCCTTCATTAGTCATTAGGGAAATGCAAATCAAAGCCACAATGAAATACCACTTCACACCCACTAGGATGGCCATTATCAGAAAAATAAATGGCAAATAACAGGTGGTGTCAAGGATGTGGAGAAACTGGAACCCTTGTTCATTGCTGGTGGGAATGTAAAATGGTGCAGCCACTGTGGAAAATAGTTTGGCGGCTCCTCAAAAAGTTAAACATAGAATTACCATATGACCCAGCAATTCCATTCCTAGGTATATACCCAAAGAATGGAAAGCAGAGATTCAAACAGATACATGTTCACCAATGTTCATCGCAGCATTATTCACAATAGACAGAAGGTAGAAACAACTCAAGTGTTCATCAACAGATCAATGAACAAACAAAATGTGGTATTATCCCTACAATGGAATATTATTCAGCATAAAAAGAAATGAAGTTCCGATACACGGTGCAACATGGAGGAAACCTGAAAAAATTATGGTTGAGTGAAATAAACCAGACACAAAAAGACAAATATTGTAGGATCCCACTTATACGAAATGTCTAGAATAGGCAAACACACAGAGACAAAAGTTTATTAGTGGTTACCAAGGAATGAGGAGAGAGGGGAATGGGGAGTTATTGCTTAAGGGGTACTGAGTTTGTTTGGGGGGATGAAAAACTTCCGGAAATATAGCAGTGATGGTTACACAGCATGATGAACTTAATGCACTGAATTATACATGAGAGACTGTATATTCCACTAGGTATGTACAATGAAATTACTGTTTTAAAGTCACTTGGCATAGTTTCACTCCAGTGTCCACCAAATGAATACACATAAGGTTCATTTGTTTCATTTTACTTTCAATTTTTAGGGATTTATTTTTGTTTTATAATTATGTAAAGTAGTAGTAGTTGTTAGTTGCTGAGCTGGCCCCCTAACTGCTAGCAACCCCCACGTGTTACAGAGTAAACTGCTCCATAGGGTTTTCCTGGCTGTAATTTTTACAGAAGCAGTTTGCCAGGCCTTTCTTCCACAGAGCCACTGGGTGGGTTCAAACCAACAACCTTTCGGTTAGCAGCCAATTGCAAACCACTTGTGCCACCTACGCTCCTTGTAAAATATTTACAGGAGTCCAAAATCAAGTCTAAGGAAAGAGGTAAATTCAAAGATGTATAGATTCTACCCTGTGCTCTCTGCTCTACACCTCTCCCTCCAATAACTATCGTTTTTTTAATTGTATTCAATATCCTTCCACTTTAAATATGAGCATATATACATTCTCACTGCCCCCTTTATACAAGATTGCATAAACACTTTTCTCCACTTTGTTTTTTTTTTTTTTTTACTGTTTCCAGAACAGACCTAGCTTGTGACTGAAAGCCCAATGAGCCAGGTAGAAGCAGCTAAAAAAATAATTTATCAGGGGGGTGGTTGGGTACTCAGTAAGGTAAAAATCTCCCACTCAAAATGAGCATAACAAACCAATAATACAAAACATAGGAAGAAATTTCATGCTTAGAAAAAACAAATCCTCAATAAAAACATGAATTCACACCAAATGATTGAGTTTTAAGAGACAGTCTGACAAAGCTTTTTAAATTTCAGTAAGCTGAAAGATATCAGAAAGATAAGGGAGAGTCTTTTTTTTTAAGTAGCGAAAAGGTTATGAAACAAAAACAGGGAGAAGTGAAACACACAGATTTCTAATTTTTCATATCTACCTAAGAACCAAAAATGTAGATACTGGCATACAGGCTCAATAGATGGAATAAAATCTAGACTGGATAGAGCAGAAGAAAGAATTAGTAAATTGCCCCATAGTACCGAATTTGCCTTTTATGAGACAGAAAAATAAAGAGTAAAAAAATTAAAAACGTGATTAAGAGACAGGATAAATTAAGAGACTTAACCATAAGACTACAGAATAAAAGGAAAAAATAAGAGAAACAACATATAAAGAGCGAAGAACTTTCCAAAACTGAAGATCTGATTCCTCAGGTTGTAAGTATACTCTAGTACCTGTTGTACATACAGAAGTTCATCCACACCTACAGAACACTTTGGTGAAACTGCAAAATACCAAGCACGAAGAGCTGCTACTTCAAGGAAAAAAACAGCAAACGTCCATAACAACTTCAGAAACCACATGCAAACACAAGCCATCACTTAGAAATGTTTACAAATCTCACACAATGGGGGATGTGGAAGAGTAGAGACTTCAAAGCTTAATGAATAACTCTACCCATACTTTTTCTTTTTTTAACATTCTTACACAATTATTTTCTTATGACTAAAAGCAAGATGTAGACAACACATAAAATAAGTCAAAGAATTATTTCAAGGCATCTACTAAATTCACACATTTTTGTCCTTAAAAAAAAAAAATACTGAAATGCTAAGCAGTGGAATTTTGGAGAAAATAGCATAAAAGGGAAGAAACAAAACTCAATTCTAGGGAAAGAATTGTGAAAGGCAAAATAAGACTTCTGTAAGACAACATGCAAGAGTATCTTTATAACCTTGAGGAAAGAAAGGATTTCTTAAACAAGACACAAAGCAGAAATCATAAGAAGAAAATACTGATAAATTCAGTTACATTAAAACTTAAAACTTTTATAAATAAAGGCACCATAAGAAAGTGAGAGGACAAGCCACAAAGTCGGAGAAGACATTTGTGACACATAATCGGCAAAGAGTCAGTATTCAGAACATATAACGCACTCCTACCAATCAAAAAGAACCCAACAGAAAAGAGCAGTCATTCCACAGAAAAGGAAACAAAAATGGCCAGCAAACATTTGAAAAGATGTTCTCTCTCAGTAATGTGAGAAATGCAAAACCTATAAGATATCAATTTATACCCTGTAAGCTAACTTTAGTTTTTGCCAATATCACGTATCAGCAAGAACACGCAGCCATCACAACACATATACACTGATGATGGGAATACATAAACTGGTACAGTCACACTGGAAAACAACCTGGCACTATCTAGTAAAGCCGAAAATGTACGTCGTCTACAATCCAGCAATTCTACTCCGCTAAAAAATATATTTAAACTGCCAAGTCTCAACTCATTAGAGGGTAGCAAAAATCAACTTAATAGGTCTTGACTAGCATTTTTATTTTTAATGAAACAGAATAGCATGGAGTAGCATCACATATAAGAAGGGCTGGGAGTCCCCAGGTGGTGTATAAATAGTTAAGGCATTTGCCTGCTAACCAAAAGGTTTTGACAGTTTAAGTCCACCCAGAGTTGCCTGAGAAGAAAGGTCTGGCAACCTATTTCCAAAAAGTTAGCCACCGAAAATTCTATGAAACACAGTTCTACTCAAACACACTTTGCCATAAATCTGAACTGACTTGACAGCAATTGGTTTCACTCTTCATAACACATTTTGATTACACACATGTATACCTATGAACTGGGTTACAATGTACAACGTACACATACTCCTTACTTGTCAACTATCTCAGTAAATGCAGAATGTCAGATACAACAGTAGTAAAAAATCTACTATTTTGCACATTAATGTACATCTGGCAGTAACAAACGCTGAGGTGCAAGGTAAGAGTAACACTGGCTGTGATGGTGAATCTATGATTATGTGTCAACCTGGCTGAACTATAATTCTCAGTGGTTTGGCAGTTACGTAATGAAGTAATTTGGCAGTTATATAACGATGTAATCCTCCCATTCTGTGATCTGATATGGTCATCCTTCATTTTTGCACTGCGCCAATTTTAACATAACGACCTGGTCTTTGGAACCTAGCCATGTCGATAAGTGAGGAATGGCTGTATTTCTTACTGTGAGTGCTAACAAAAAAGTTTAAAAACACTATCCTAGAGAAACTTACATGAATGCACTAATAACCCTACGCAAGGGCTTCACAGCTGCAATGTTTACAATAGCCAAAAGAAAACCTAAAAGCCCAAATGTCCATCAAAAGGAAATAGATAAAACTGTAAAATATTCATACAATTAAATTTCATGCAGTAGTGAAAGTAAATGAATTAGAGCTATGTACAACATGGAAGAATATCAGGACCATAAAGTTGAAGGGAAAAGTTGAAGTTGCAAATAAACTCATACAGAAGGATCTTATTTACAGTGTTCAAACAAAACAAAAAACAAGATTTAGGGATATAAATGTTGTTGTTGTTGTGTACCGCTGAGTCAATTCCAACTCACAGCAACTCTATCCCACTATGAGGGATACAAATAGATGCGGCAAAACTAAAAGAAAAGCAAGGTAACGAAGACAGTGAATACTTCTCAGCAAGGAGGAGCACAGAAAGGAATAAAGACAGCATAATGTTCTAGAGTATTAGGTACAGGGGTGTTCTTTGTGTCTTTATTCTTTATCTTATGCATACTACATATGTAAAATTTTATATGTACTTAATTTTAAATTTAAAAATTTTTAAATAAAGCTGAGCGAAAGGTACACACAGGTGTTTGGTACACAGACATACATTGTATATTTAATCTTTAAGTTGTACATAACACATTCTGTATTCTCTTGTACATCTCATTTATTAAATATTTGGTCTTACCTTTGAGCAAAATAAAAAGACAATTAAGAAAGAAGGCATAAACATTAAACAGACAAAACCTTCCCAGCTTCTTCAATGTATACAACTGCAATTGTAACAGTGCTGGATACCTCTAGAAAGTCATACTTGGAACAAATTTCCTCAAAAAGAAAATTAAAACAATTACTTTTAAATAATAATTTTTTTCCCACAGAAAACACCTAAAATTATTTTTTTATTTTATTGTGGTTTAGGTGAAAGTTTACAGAACAAATAAGTTTCTCACTCAAAAATTTATACACAAAAATTTATGCAATGTGTCAGCACTCTCCCTGTTTCTACCCTGGGCTCCCTGTTTCTATTTGTCCAATTTTCCTGTCCCTGCCTTCTCGTCTTTGCTGTTGGGTAGGTGTTGCCCATTTGGTCTCATATACTTGATTGATCTAAGAAGCACATTTTCTTGGCTTAGCACAAAGCTCCTTAAGATAGCAGATAAAATAGTAATCAAGAATAATAACTAAAGCTTCTCTTTACCAAAAGTGGTATGTTATTTTAAATGCTGCTGGAACTTTTTGCTTAATGAAGGTTACCTAAAACTGAAAGGATATGGAATATAATTCACCTATTCCTGCCAAGTACATAATGTTAGAATAGCAGACAAGAATTCAAATTTGGAACAGACATATGCACACCTATGTTCATGGCAGCATTGTTCACAATAGCAAAACGATGGAAACAACCTAGATGCCTATCAACAGATGAATGGATAAACAAACTATGGTACATACACACAATGGAGT
>NW_004443946.1:7422614-7429988 GCF_000243295.1 Trichechus manatus latirostris | reverse complement strand
AAAAAAAAAAAAAAAGAATTCAAATTTGTTCATTTTACAACTAATTTATATTTATTTTCCTTCCTCTCCTCCTACTTCCATCAGACAGGTTAAATAAATGGGCTGTTATTTTACATATAATTCCAAAGCTAATCTTTAAGTGTGTATCTTATTTGAAAAGTGCTCTAAAAAATTCAGTCTCAGAAATACTCCCTCCAATTTAAAACTAAATGCAATTTTTGGCCAAGAAAAAGGGGAGAGAAGAGGGGTATGGGGGGGGGGTCACTTTTTTTCAAAGTGTCCAATTTAAACTTCAATTAGAACTGCAGTCAACATTTAGGTCAAACTGGAAGCCGTTTAAGAAATGATTCCCCATTCATCAGCAATGGTGTACTAGCCACAAAAACTGTACCACAAGAAAACTGTACCCAGAAATAAGAACACCAAAAAACATCACATGCTTGAAAAATTTACAAAAATCATCATATTCGGCCAACCTCAGACATCCAGGTAATGAATATTATTTAAAGTAATTATAGAACACATTTCAAGTGAACATGACTTCCCAAGAAACTAGGCAAGTATAAGTCAGAAGTACATAAATGAATTCAACCTATGTGTGGATATAAAAGATTTAAGGCAATACCTTAAATGTTCAGCAACACAGCATGTAGAACACTGAGGAGCTTTCAATGTATAGCTTAGCTTCTCCAGATTTATTTCAAAGATAACTGGATCTAAACACAAGCCATCACTAAATTATTTATGTATAGATTTCACTCACACACACTTAAATTACTGATCAGCAAGATTATCTGGTACTAAGCACAGAAGTATTGGGCTGAAATTTGTGTATTAAAGTTTCTACTTTCCATTTCACTCTCCCAAGAGTAAACCTCAATCCCTTATTCTCAGTCTCATTTTACATGGCATTCCAAATATCACTCAATTAGCTACGAAAACAGAGGAGGATGGCACAAATGACAAGTAAAGCAGAAGGATCAATGAGTCCCATTTTCAAACATCAGGGTATTCATTCATTCATCAAATTGAGAACTACTGAAGTATTAGGAATATAGTTCACAGTTGTGAACAAGACAAAGTTCCTGCCACATAGTACTTATACACTTGCAGGTAAGACAGAAAACAAACATAAATATACATATATTCTGTTAGGTAGTGACTGATAAAGTGCTAGGAAGAAAAATAAGGCTAGGACAAAAAATAGAGGATATGTATTTTAGGTAGGGTGATCAGGGATGTCCCTTCTGAGATAACCACTGAACAATGTCTACAAGATTACACAGGATTAACTCATAATGCACACAGTCAGGAATTCGGACTGAAAAAAATTCCTGAAACTAAAAGCAGTCTACCCATTGCTTTCTATATAACTAAAAAATTTCATAGCATTTGGTTTTAAGTAGCTTTTACTGTTTTCTCCACTTGGAAAATGTTCTCAATTTAAGTCACCAACTTTAAGAGCCAATCCTCTATTCCAAAAAATATATTTATCGCCTTAATTTAGCTTTCTAACACCTTGCTATTGTTAGTTACCATCAATTCTGACAACACCTAACATCTGATAACTGCACATGGACATTTCAGAAAGCATTCTCACAGAACAGCCGAGTATAAGCTCTGGAATCAGATGTCTCAGTTCAAATTCAGTGTCCTCCTCGTATTTGCTCTTTGTCTTTGAATAAACTAACTTGTCTCCCTAAGTTTCCACAAACAGTACCTATCTCATAAGGTTGCTGAGAGGATTAAATGAGATACTGATGGCAAAAAAAAGGACTCTAATGTCAACTATCACTACTTATAAAGCATCTAAGAGAATGTAAGCAAGGTTACTGAGCCTTAGGCAGGTTAACAGTTAAGGTCACACACATACAATCAATACGGTACTAACAGGCAGAACCAAATTCAAACCCAAGTTTTTCTGATTCCCTAGCATCCACGCTCTTCCCACTACACAATGGTATGTGATTTAAGAAACGAGCAATAAGGAACTTGCACAAAACCTTAGCACTAACAGGTCTATGACCTGTAGGACTCTACTGACTTTCAGCTATTATGCCACACTAAACTGTTTCCTTGGTAACTAAACTGACTCATCTGTAATAAATAAATAGTAATAAATAATAATTGTCCCACATTTTCCAGTGAGAATGCAGCATAGCATCGAGTCTCTTCATAGACAACATAATTACTGAAAATCATAAATTCTGATAATAGATGTTTCTCAGGGTCAAAATAAAGAAATGTGAAAAAATGGTATTCTTCCCCAGTAATGGTAGGCAGCCATGTTCCTGTGGCCCATATGAAACCTATTCAATGTGTAAGCTACCCTAAGGGACCCCATGGATTAACTGTCATTCTTCCCCTTGGTAAAACACATAAACTGCTGACTACAGAAAGTGAAAAACGTTTCTGTCTAGCAATCTCCTCTACTATATACCTGCTTACTTGTATAAATCCGTTAAATATGAGAATAAAGTCAAAGCAGTGTTACTTCTAGGAAAACTAAGTTAAATCCTTTGGAAGGCCCTGATGAAGAACTGGAAAAATTTAGGAGAATTCTACATTTAGAAACTGTGCCCCAGTCTCTAAAAAAATGGCTTGAACCAGATTAGAATGCTTTTTCATTCCATTTCAAAGAAACCAATACTAGAAATCATAAATACTGCTTTTAGGGTATAATTTATGGAAGTAAGATCAGAGACGTCTGCTCAAAAAAGAAACACTGGTCCAAATCCGAAGACAGACAAATAAATGTAAATTTAAATGTTTTAAAAAAACATTTAAAGCACACATACATTTTGAGTCCTTGCCTTAACCATTTTTTTTAATTAACTAACCAACCAATGGTCCCAATCACATGGGACAGGTAGGAGGGTTTACACCATACTCCAACATCAGTCCCTCCACCAAGGGATTCCCAAAGATTCCCCTGCCACTTTCTTCTGCTCTCTGACAGCTCCTAGGAGAGGAAAAGAGTAAACTAAAAACCACATCGGCCCAAGATGAGGTATCCATCAAAGGAAGGAACTGCAGGGTAAGAGTTTAATTTATTCATTCAACTAATCTTTACTGAGCACTGCTATGTGCCAGGCACTGCCCTAAACCCTTGGGATCTATCAATAAGCAAAACCAACAACAAGCCCTGCCCTCATAGAGGTTACATTATGCTGTGTGTTGAAGGGTGAGAGGCAGAAACAACAAATATAATAATATAAGAAAATTATATAGTATGTTGGAAGGTGACAAGTGCTATAAAGAAAAGAGCAGGGTACAGGGATCAGATGCAGGGGAGTACAGCTTTAAATAAGACAGTAATGCCTTTTTGAAAGTGACATTTAAAGAGCAAAGATTTGAAGACATGGAATCATCCATGAAGTTATCTTATGGAAAAAGTGATCCGAGGGGAGGAAACAGCAGTGTAAAGGCCCTGAGACAGCCAGTGCGGCTAGAAGGAAATAAGTAACGGGAAGGGTAGCAGCTAAGGTAAGAGAGGTAATGGGGAACGGAAGAACAAAGGGGAAGAGTTTCTGGATTCTATACCGCCTTCTGGCAATAAAGACTTTGGCTTTTACTCTGCATGATATGTGAAGTCAATGCAGGGTTTTGAGGAGAGAAGTGATATGATCTGGTTGCTGTGTTAAAAAAGATTGTTGAGAGTAGGGTAGAAGCAGGAAGACCAGTTAGGAGGCTAACTGCAGAAGTCTAGGCAAGAGATAAGAATGTCTTGAACTAGGCTAGTGAGCAGTAGAGGTATAAGAGATTGGATTCTGGATGTATTTTCAAGATAAGATAGAGCCAAGAATGCCAAGTGTGAATGAGGTTAAGTCAGGGATGACTCCAAAAATTTTGTCTGAATATCAGATGGAAACTAGCATCAGAAGAAATGAGTTAGGCTGCACTGGAGGCAGGTTTAAAGATGAATATGCAAGTTTAGTTTGAGTTGATTGCTGCATATCCAAGTGAAGATTTCACACAGATTGTCTAGAGTACAGAAGGGGAGTTTAGGCTGAAGATATAAATATGGGAGTCATCAGCATATAGGTATTTAAAGCCCTGAGACTAGATGAGATCACTAGGGAAGTATAAAAAGAAAAGTGAACCAAGGACTGAGCACTTCAACTTTAGGAGAAAGGACATAAACAGAGAATGAACAAAGCCATGAGTGAGGAGGAGAGAAACCTAAAAAAGCCTCCTGGAAGGAGGAAAGTGTAACAATTTAAGTTATACTTAGTGTACAAATCACTTTGCTGAAACCAAATTTAAGATATGGTTAAAAGTTGTTAGCCTAAATACTTACAGTAGTCAGAATGATACGTAATATACTAACCATATCTTTTTAAAGAGTTGAGCAGTTCTTACACATTTCCTATGAATATTATATTTTCTATTGGAGTCTCTACCAAAACTATTCTTAGTAATAATGAAGTATATTTTGCCTACTTCATCTTTTTAACATAAACTCAATTAAAACCCTATACCACTAAAAAAGAAAAACCTAAACAGTTTACACTGCCACATCTCTCGAAGGCTGAAAATACATTTAAACACCAATTCAATGGCTTGATACACAGTTATACACTGTAATTTCTTTTTCTAGATCTCTGATACAGAAGGTTAAGTTAATCAAACTGTTTTGCTCATGACACGAAGGCTTTCTATTTACTTTCTGTTTATAGCAGAAAACAGTTTATGTTCTTATCTAAACCTTTATTTTGCCTGAGATTTGCACATAAATTACATTTTTAAGATAGAACATCCAAAATCATGTTCACGTAAGTAGAAAAAGGAAGCCAATGAAACTCACTATATTTATGCATAAGAGTGATCATCATCATCTCTAGAGAAATAGTTACTTGCTTCTAGTCTCTAAGGATACTCCGGATTTATCTTCAAAATTACTAAAAATATGAACAGTACACAAAACCAACAACTCATAAGATGTTATCCTCAAGTATTTGAATATTCTTGTAAAGCATCATTCTTTCTGAACTTATTTATTATACATTAGGTCAGATTTCTAATAAACCCCAAACCTTGCTGAAACCATTAAGTTTATTAACAATTTTCCATTTTTACAAAGTACTGAGAGATCTTTTGGATTAAAGCTTGCTCTGCTATAAAGAAATGGTAAGCTTGCAATTAAAAATACTTCTTCCCTATATTCCAAGTAAAATTCAAGGTAAGAACTTACCAACATTAACAGTTCAGCCTCAAAAAAGCCTTCAAAAAGGGCTTCTTTGGACCTTTAGAAAAGCCATATTGTAAGATATTTAACATATAATTATTAAATTTAGTTATCTGATTACCCTACCAAAAGCAGATTACCCATTAACCCATTGCCACAGAGTCAATTCTGACTCATAGAGACCCTACAGGACAGAGAAGAACTGCCCCACAGGGTTTCCAAGGTTGAAATCTTTATGGCAGCCACACCTCTCTTCCACAGAGCAGCTGTTGGGTTCGAACCACTGACCTTTCAGTTAGCAGCTGAGTGATTATCCACTGTACCACCAGGGCTCATTCAAAAACAGATTAAAGCCTATAAACTAGGAGGAGGCTTGGGATGAGAGATTTTGAGTAAAAAATATTCCATCAAGCAAAAGAGACTACTGACATTGAGAGGATACAGAAAAAACTAAATTGGGAACAAATCCTAAAATAATGGGTCTTCATAATGCTGACCCTGAATCATTAAGGGTTCAATAATACTCCATATCCTTTACTTATCATTTTGGAAGGGTTAACAGACTTAAGAAAGCGTTTCATTAGGCCTTGTTATATTTTAAGTTTCAGTATGAGTCTCAGAAAGGTATTGGCATTGGTGGTGCAGTGGTTAAGAGCTATGACTGCTAACCAAAAGGTCGCCAGTTCGAATCCACCAGCAGCTCCTTGGAAACCCTATGGGGTAATTCTACTCTGTCCTATAGGCTTGCTGAGTCGGAACCGACTTGATGGCACCTAACAAACAACATTATGACTGCTGACACTGCAAAATCAGAAGGGACATGTCTAACACATTTTCTTAGAACCTACAATAAGCCCAGCTATTTCATGTTAGATCCTTGAACTAAAGAAAAGAAAGCCTTGTTTATTAAGGAACACATCAAATACGTCTATTGCAAGACAAGTCTTGTCAAAATACAGATCAACTCAAGAGTCCTCCAGTGTTTTTCTTGGAAAGATTATGTCTAGTCTGCAACTGCTTTAGCCGAACCGGAGACACTTGCCATTTGCCTGGTTGTGAGGTAGGGAGAACAAGTTCAACTTAATTTATCAAAGCTTCAAACTCTAAACCAATTTCTACACAATTTACAGTGTTTAATTCACCCCCAAAGTGTTTTTTCTTTAGCTGTCTAAATTTCTCAAGACTTTCCACAAAGTATCTCCAAAAATAAAATCTCACAATTTTAACCAG
Source organism: Trichechus manatus latirostris (assembly GCF_000243295.1). Lineage (NCBI taxonomy): Eukaryota > Metazoa > Chordata > Mammalia > Sirenia > Trichechidae > Trichechus > Trichechus manatus. The sequence goes on along the minus strand of NW_004443946.1, from coordinate 7,423,570 downwards.
TGGACTTCAACTGTAGCTTTTTAAGCGGTACTTCTTCAAATAGCTGCTAAGGAATCAGTTTCTGATATAGGCCTAAGGCACTTATGAACTTAGATTTCTCCTTCCTCCCAGAAGGATGACTCAAACAGCCCTCTCTTTCACCTAATAAAAGTGCAGCTGCACGAGGTTAAGATCTCGCTCCGGTGTCTCTGACTGCCAGTCTCTGACGCTGATGCAAGAAGCACTCATGCTCCTTTCAAGACCAACGTGTGGAGCTGCACATCCCATAACTGGTGTTTCATTACCGTACGACTTTTCGAGACTGCCAGTATGGCTTTCTGCTGAGATTCCCAATGCCAAAACTCTCATTGTTGGAAACTAAAGGGGGGAGGGGGATCACTAAAGAAGACACACCCCTCAGGAAGAGGAAGGGATAACTTCGCTCGTCTCCAGAGCGGTCCACAGATTTATCGAAACTCTCCCCTCAGGACGCTTTCCCAGCCCCAACCGCCCTCACCCCAACCTACTGGGCGGTAGGAGGGGATGCCAGAAAAGGGATGAGCGTCGGAGAGCCAGTTCCCTAAGTATCCAAAGGGAACGGCGAAGACTGAAATTCTAGCATGGCGTAAGCGTGGCCCAGCTCCGGCCCAGGGACGCCGCCTGAGACACGTTCCCTCCGTCCACCGGACGAGAAGGCGGTAATCCTCCTTCCCTCCCGGGGGCCCTCAGACCTCGCTAAAAATAGGCGGCTCGGTCACCCCGGGGCCCTCTCCCGCCGACTTCGCCCTCGGGATACGTCTCCGGGAGAGTCCTCGGCCGCGCTGGGAGGCGCCGCAGCGAAGCCGGGGTCGGGCCCCGGACGGCCAGACGAGGCCGAGGCTGCCCCTCAGGTCCCGCCCACCGCAGCGACCCGGTCGGAGCAGGAGCCCGGCGGCTGGGAACCCGAGGCCTACCCAGCGGGCGGCGTCCTGGCCCCG
>NW_004443946.1:7373608-7422460 GCF_000243295.1 Trichechus manatus latirostris | reverse complement strand
CGGCACTGCAGCCCGGCCCGCCCGCTCCGAGGCGCCGCCGCCGCAGTCGCTCAGGTGCCGTCGCGCTGCCCGGCAGGAAACGGGCGACTTCGGGGCGGAGCTGCCCCAGCACGTCCCAGCTCCTGGGCTGGCGGTGCCCGGAGACCAGCCCCTTAAAGGGACAGGCGCCCTCACGCCCCGGCCCTCGCCCGCCCGCCACCCGGCCAGATATCCCCCAGCGTCCGCCTGGGTCGGAATTTTGAGGGTTTCCTCCCAAGGTAACGTCCCCCAGCTGGTTTGAAGCTCCGCAGTATCCCATTCATTCGTTAGCGCTGCTTTCTCTCTCTTCCCCCACAGCTGGTTTCGCCTTGCATTTTCCCCCAACCTAAGCACCACCTGACTCCCCACGCTGATTGTTTTTTTTTTTTTTTTTAATCTTATAGTTAAGGTACTAGATTTCACCCTGCTGGTCCCGGCTTCTACTCCAGAAAGCACAGGAAAACGGAATCGTCTTTTCGTTCCTGTCTCCAGAGTTTCTCTGTTTGAGTTCTGTTACGTGCAACACTAGTTACAAACACAGAGAGAACTTAGAAACAGATCCGAATAAATCATGGGCAAATACTAAGAAACTGTTGTGTCTGCCGGCTGGTGGCCATTCATTAAGCCGCGGTAAATAACTAGAAGCTGCGGCGAAAACGGGAGATCGGCCAGGATCCCTGCTTATTAGCTTCCTCTTTGCTAAAAGGATGGCAGGGGACCTTCCTGGTCAACCGGCAAATGAGATGTGTTGATTATCCTTACTGTTTATCCATCTCTCAGAGAACGCCAGGCACTGCCCAGAACACACTCAAAACGCTCCACGCTTTGCTCAAAGATTGTGAGAGCTCGAAATGATCCCAATGTTTCCGAGTGTGGACAGAGATACCTAAAATTAGGGTTCACCACCAAGTCCCCCTTCATCTCAAAGAAAAAAGCGGAACCGGGGCAATCTTCTAAAGAATGAAGAGGGAGAACCAACAGAGAATTTTCTTTTAGGTAGGCTGGTTAAAAGTATACTGTATACATTTGTATTCTAATTTTGTCTTAGCTTTTTAGAGCAAGTACAAATGAAAACTGAACACTGTATAGTAGCCTGAGATGTTTAGAATTCTCCCAGTCTTCAGCCACTATATTCTCCAAAGATGCACTCTGTCTTATTTTAGCTCCAGAAGTGTCCTTTTCTTCCTTTCTCCGTAGGAGTACTCAGCCCCTCCCTCAGTGGCTCCAATGCCCTCGACTCAGCCTACATCTAAACCACTGGCTGGCTGCCTTCTGAGCCTGTGCCAGAGGATCAGGCTTTGTTGAAGAGTGAAGCCATTAGTCTCCTAATACAAAGGGCAAGATGTATGATTTCTGTAATGAAGCTTAAGGGTTCTTGATTAACTTACAAACAACCACCTGCTTTCCTCAGATTACTTCTAATGTTTCACTGACTTTAGTAAAACCACAACGACATTTTAGACACGATAATGTTTAGGTACATTTGTAATTAAGCAATATGTGAGTTTAGAGACATGTTTTCCCCAAATATACTACTTCTGTGGTCAGAGAGCACTTGGTTCTGTGTTCCACAGTTTGAAACAAAGAAGCATAAATGTGTGGGCTATTTCAGCTTTTCTGAGTGATTGAACTTTGACGTTTTGCAAGGGGAAGTGATTGAATGCTTCATTCTTTGTAAGCTTTCAATTTATTGATATCAAAACAAAAAAACTTGCTAGAAATGTTATGCATGGCGATCCCTATTAGGAATGTAGAACAACCCTCTAAGTTTTGAAATAGAGTATAATATAATATAATTATAATTAACACATATAGTTAAACTAGCATAGAATTAATCTTGGCTGCTTACTACCCTCAATGTCACTGAAATCAGCAACTAACTTGCAAAAAAGAATTAGTGCCCCCCCTTTATGAAGTACCTCTAGTTGTAACAACTAAGAAATTTTCATTGAAAATGTAAAATGTTACACTGTTACCTAACCATGAATAGTAGTCATCATTATTTTCTAATTTAACAAGTGCAATTTACTGGAGACTGCCTTCTGACTTATAATTTAATATGTAACAATTCTCTTTTTTCTGAGTTTTGGAAGTTTTAAACACACGTAGCACACATTTCTCCAGCAGATGGAGAGAAAGCTGACTATTCCTGTTTTCTCTAAGAAGGCTTCCCAGAAGTGGTGAGTTGTGTAGAGATTTGAGTAATGCATGAGTAACAGATTATATCTCCTGACTCTACCAGATCAGAGATAGCAGCGATGAAAGTATAATGGAAGATTGGTGAGTAGCGTCTGGGATCTTAAAAGCCTATGAGCAGCCATCTAAGATACTCCACTGGTCTCACCCCTTTGGGAGCAAGGGAGAATGAAGAAAACAAGATACAAGGGAAACCTTAGTCCAGAACACTAATGGACCACAACTACCACAGCCTCCACCAGACTGACTCCAGTACAACTAGGTGGTGCCCAGCTACCACCACTGACTACTCTGACAGGGATCACAACGGAGGGTCCCAGACAGAGCTGGAGAAAAATGTAGAACAAAATTCTAACTCCCAAAAAAAGACCAGACTTACTGGCCTGACAGAGACTAGAGAAACCCTGAGAGTATGGCCCCCGGACACGCTTTTAGCTCAATAATGAAGTCACTCCTGAGGTTCACCGTTCAGCCAAAGATTAGACAGCCCCATAACAAAATGAGACTAATGGGGCACAGCAGTCCAGGGACAAGGACTAGAAAGCAGGAGAGGATAGGAAAGCTGGTAATAGGGAACCCAAGGCTGAGAAGGGAAAGTGTTGACATGTCATGGGGTTGTTAACCATTGTCATAAAACAATATGTGTACTAACTGTTTAATAAGAAACCATTTGTTCTGTAAACCTTCATCTAAAGTACAATTAAAAAAAAGAAAGTATAATGGAAGCAATAACAGAACTACAAGTAAAGATTCCAGGTCCACCCCAAACAATGAAGTGGGAAGGTACATAGAAACTTCTCAGCTGCAGATCCATAAGCAATCAGCTAATCTAGCAAAGTAATCTGTCACATAACAGTGCTTAATAGATGCCTGCATTCTGTCCTTTTGACACGGAGTCTCTTCAAGCATATGACATTCAAGTAAATGCTTTCATGACAGATTAATTATTTGCCACTCTTCCCATTGTGAGATGGGATCTGTGTCCCCTCTTCTTGAATCTTGGAGGAATCTGTGACTGCTATGACCAATAGAATATGGCAGAAGTTATCACTGTGCCAGTTTCTGGGCCCAGGTCTTAAGAGAAAAGCTGTTTCCACTTCCTGTCTTTTGGAACCATTGATCTTAGAGTCCTGAGCTGCCATGTAAAAAGTCCACCTATCTTGCTGGAAAGACCAGGTGGAGAGGCCCTGAGACTACATGGAGAGGAAGAGGGGCCCAGCTGGTCCTAGACTTCCAGCCATCCCCGCCAAGGTGACAGATACATGAGTGAAGCCTTCTTGAACCCCAGACTATCCATGCTGCCAGCTAAATATCACCAAGTAACCCCAGTCAATACCACACAGAAGAATCACCTAGCCAACCCCTGTCTGAATTCTTGACCCCTTAGAATTGTGAGCATAATAAAGTAATTGTTGTTTTTTAGATGGTTTATTACACAGTATTAGATAAATGGAACAGCTTTCTTCCACTTCTGAATAGTTGCAGGGAATCTTGGAGCCTTGTTTAGGCAGAAGAGAGTCTCCACTTTGTCCAGACAATCCCAAGAGATCACTGGGGACTTTCAAGAGATAGAAATTTGGGCAGGAGTGGGAGGGGAGGAGAAGCTATGGTATGTAGCATAAATGGAGACGATTGAAACCACCTTAATATCCCCCGTCTTCAAAGACTGCCCAATGAATTGGAAACTGATGTATTCAGTAGAGAAAGAGACAGGAATCAATAATTATTGTATATAAGCGTTGTGCTGGGTGTTTAATATACATTACCTCATATAATCCTCTGTATAACCCTATATTAGTACCAGGCTAACACAGAATAACTAATCAGCTCAAGGATGCAGAGCTTGAACCCAGATCTGTTTGATTTATTCCCATGCATATGCCACTGCCCTATGTTGACTCCCAAGGTGTAAACCTTTAGGTATAAACAATTAAAATGTGAATTTTCATTTATATATAGGTGTCACCTACTCATGATATCCTTTGTTGTCATTAACAAATAATCTAGAAGATACATAACATTAAATTAAATCAACGATAATAAATTGGCTGTTAACCAGCATCATGTAAACACTTCTAACTAAAAGAACACAATTGCATACATTCTTGTCCAAGTACTTCTAGCAATTGGAAGAAACAAGTTTAAAGCTTCGTTTATTCTTGATTCCATGATTTTATAAACTTCATTCTAGAGGTTATATACATATATATATATATGCATATATATATTTTAATAAGAATACTTACCTCTAAGAGTTAGTGTGAGAATTAAATGAGATAATATATTTAAAAATAGTTTTAAACTATAAAATAGTATATAACTGTATTTATTATAGACTAACAATCTTATTCCAAAAACTAAAACCAAAACAAACCAGTTGCTGTCGAGCTGATCACAACTCACGGCAACCCCATGTGTGTCTGTGTAAATTGTGCTTGATAAGGTTGTTTTATTTTTTTCTTTTTTTCCCTAAATTTTATTTATTTTGTTGTTTTCCATAGGGTTTTCAGTGGCTGATTTTTCAGAAGTAGATTGCCAGGCCTTTCTTCCACAGAGCCTCTAGGTGGACTGGCACCTCTAGGTGGATTTGAACTGCAAACCTTTTGGTTACTAGCAGAACATTTAACTGTTTGTGCCACTCTGTGCCTCCTTAACAATGTTACTAGAGGTTCTAAATATAAATATTCAAAAAGGCATTATTTAACCTGTATTGTATCTGAATAATTATATCTACCATATTAGCTACTTTACTGTATATAATTGCCAATCCTGACAACCACCCTGCGAGATGTAATTATGCCCATTTTACAGATGAGAAAGCAGACTTAGAAAATCAAGTATCTTGCCTAGGTCAAATAGCTAGCAAGTAGCAAAGCTGGGGCTGACACTCTAAACACCACGCTCCTTCTACTCTACTAGACTGCCCCCCACATGGCAACAGGCTGGTTTGTAACCTGCTTGTATGAGCATAAAGAGGGAGAGTAAACACCTTTCCTCTCACTTCTAGGGCAAGCCACTCCTAGCTCCACCAAATCAGTATGAATCTTTTTTTTTTTTTTTAATTTCACATATAATTCAACATCCTTCCTCAACAGCCACTTCATTGTTTAAATGTTTAATGTCCCTCACTGTCATGTAACTTTTCTATTGTTTTAACCGAAATGTTGGGCACATTTTTAATTGCACATTCATTGTAGAAAACTTGGCAAATATACAAAAAGTAGAAGGAAGTAAAAAAATCACTTATATTCGCACATCCAGAGATAACCACTGGTGACATTTTTTATTTCAGTTTTTTTTTTTAAGCTGCACATATTTTTATTGTAATTATGCTTGTAAATACCAAATGAGGTAATATATGTAAAAATGTTTGAAAATCTTCTATTTTATAACATCTTTCTAACTTTAAGATTAACTCATGAAGGTGGCAGAACTGTTAACATATTTAAAGAAGCCAAAGAGACAGAACAAAGAACTATGATAAGTTATATTTGATTGGATCATCATACAGAAAAGTTACAAAAGGTATTTTGGATACAAATGGGGGATATTTGAATATGGACTGGGTATTATAGATAATATTAAAGGATTATTGTTAATTTTTTTGGATGGGATAATGCATGTGATTACAGTATGTACTTATTTCAGAGAATACCTTTATTTTTCAGAAGCACCTGCTGAAGTATTTGGGAATAAAAAGTCATGATGTCTATAAATTACTTTCAAATGATCCAGCAATTATATTAAAGAAAACCATTGCTGTAAAGTTGATTATAATTCATAGTGACCCTATCGGGCTGAATAGAATTGCCTCATAGGGTTTCCTAGGTTGTAATCTTTACAGAAGCAGACTACTACATCTTTCTCCTGAGGAGCGGCTGGTGAGTTTGAATTGCTAACCTTTCGGTTATCAGTGGAGCTCTTAACCACTGTGCCACCAGGGCTTCCTAAAACTATTTATAGATGAAGATAGTGTGGCAAAATGTCAGCAACTGCTGAGTCTCTGTAGTAGGTATACAGTAGGTAACTTTTCTGTGTTTGAAAATCTTCACAATAAAATGTCGCCAAAAAAGACAAAAAAAAAATCATACAACTATTTGCAGAAAACAAACAATGTAAGGACAAAAATCAGTGTGGTTTTAAATGTTTTCTTTTGTGATGGTCACATTTCTTTGTAAATACTTGAAGAGTTTATTAAACTCAACCTTGCAGTCTTCTCCTTTCTTTAACCCAACGACTTCTAGGTCTTATTTTCTAGTCATCTGTTCATATTTGGGGTCCTCCCATAAACATTTTCTATGGTTCTCTTTTGCATTGGATTCCACATTTTTATTAGTTAGAGTCCTAAGTAATGCTCAGGGTAAAATGAAAGATTAATTCATAGCTCTCATAACAAGTTTTATTTGTTTGGTAGGTTACCTCAGCTATTCAATAGGCCAAATTAAAAATATGGTCAGCATTCACCCTGGTTAGTGTCATATAAGAAAAAAAAAAGTTCTCTTTCATCACCACTGTCTACACGTATTTCATCCTGACCAGCCATGTTGAAGGGATGAGCCAAAGCCTGAGGAATCAGGCAAGAGTATGTAGATATTTCAGTGTAAACCATCACCACTGCTCACCAAATAACTCTTAAGAACATGACCTTCTAAGGGCAGATCAGCAGCAACAAATCAAATCAAGTCAGCAAATATTAACAATGTTTATGGCATCATATTTGGAGTTTTGAATATAAAATGTGCTTTTAAAAATGCTATCCTCCAAACCAATGTCATAAAACAGCATATGTGTTACTGTTACATGAGAAACTATCTGTTCTGTAAGCCTTCACCTGAAGTACAATAAAATATTTTTTAAAAAATTTTAAAAAAAATGCTATCCTCCAGAATGGTGCTCACTTTTCAAATCACACTATTTGCTGGCTTGACTCTTATTCAGCTCCTCCAGGATAACTCTTAGATCCCAGCCTGTCATTTCCCAGTATCTTTCCTCCTCATAGTATGACACCCTGTAATGAACCTTTATTGGCTTTATTCCATTTACTTCTGGCCATGTCCCCAATTTACCAATTTTCTTTTATCCAAGTCAACACTTTTTTTAAAAGTCACCTTTTGGTACTTTAATCTATTGTTTTGGATATTGTATATTTATGAGAAAAAGTAAATGGATTCCAAGCTCCATTACAAATCATTCTTCCAACTGTAAAGAACTGATTTCTCTGGATGCTGACTCATGACACAGTGCTCTCAATGTCAGCCCTCTTGGCTGCCTTAGGGACCTTACTCCATCAGCAATGCCCTTTCTGTGTCTACCCTCAACCTCTCCCTCTCCATCAGCAATTAGTGCATTCAGGGCTCTGTCCACTTAAATGGAAATACAAAGTTCCTTCAAACTTCAGACCACTTCCCATCTCCCCCATCCCCTTCAAAGCCAAATTTTTTGTTTGCTGGTTGATTGGTTGGTTAAGAGGCATAACTCACTTGACTGTGGATTCTCACTTCCCATTCACTCCTTACAGTGGCATCACTAGAGGAGTGCGGGGGGTGTGGACCACACCGGGTGACACTGTCAGAGGGAGTGACACCACAATGACTGTCCATAAAATTTTTGTGCAGTATTTCAGGAGAAATTTGATATTTTGTATAAAAATATTCCTGTAGTTAGTTATGACAACAAAAACATGTTTCATAAGCCCAGCTTACATGTATCGACATACCTATAAGGCTAAAACTCTATGCTAATTTACTTTTTGAACCTTCTAATGTGCTCTGGTCAGAGCTGTCATTATTACCCAATTACAGTGATGCTTTGAATCACATAGTTTCTTCTGCACACACTACAAGCACATGCTGTTTTTCATTGCTGCTGATGTTTTTATAGACACTGATTTTGTCAAATTTTCTGATGTTTTAACTACAATATTGTGGTAATTAGCATGAGGGGCGTGACACCATGAGTTACCACACTGGTTGACACCAACCCTAGTAATGCCACTGAATCCTCATTCTACTGTAATCTGCCCTGGCACCCACAACCAGATTCAGAAACACCTCTCACCAAAGTTACCAATGACCTCCCTGCTGATAACTCCAATGGAGCATCTCAGTCTTTATCTGGTAGAACCTATCTGTCACATATGACAGAGTTGATTACTTCTCACTTCTTGAAATACTCTCTTTCCTTGTCTTCAGTGACCTCACTCATACGGCTCTTCTGTCCTGTCTCGGCTTTTCCTTCTCTCTAGTCTAAAGCTCCTTCTCAGTCTCTTTATGAGTTTATTTTCTTTGCCTATCATATTTGTGTTGATGTTCCCAAGCACTACAACCTTGTCCCTTTGATTTTCTCACTTCATAATCCTTCCCTGGTCTTCTATCAAAGTCTGTATCCCAAGGCAAAGTCAAGTTGCTGCGCTTTGCACACCCTACCACTAAGGAAGAGGCACCTTTGAATTTTGGAGGCAACATATATCACACTTAGGTCTGTTTCTCTAACCTACTTACTGAGTATTTGTTAGGCTGCTGATTTTGAGTGAGGCCCAGAGGAAGAAAGACCTCTGTAGCAGGTCCACAATTTGTGGGTCTTATTACCAATTGAGCCTTGTGAACCAGCAGATCCAATGGTGCTGGAGGTATCTGTGGCAGATAAGAATACTGTGTAGAGCTTCTAGCGAGCCCCAGGAGGAGAATCATAGAGCAGACCTCTAGGGTTGGGGAACAAAGCTATACTAAATGCTACTGGCCCCTGGTAGAGATCAAGTGCCTGACTCTGGGACCCCAAGTGACCTGATGACCTGAACTGCCCATTATGAACTGGATGTAGTCTGATCTATCAAGCTATAAATTTGGCTATGGGAAAGGATCTTTTTTATCGAAAAGATGTGGTTTACTTCAGATCTAGCTGGAGCAGGTTCTGAAGGCATGGATGAGTTAAATAAGCAGATAGCTCAGATTTTCATGAGAACTTTTCTCTACCTGTGGGTGGTGCTTCACTACAACCTCTGCTTCACCCACACCTTACGGTCTCATAAGAAATGCCACTTGATCAAGGAAGAAAAAAATTGAGCCAGGTTTAGAGGTGCATCTACACAATATGCAGGTACCAACTGAATGTAAACTGCTGCAGAATCACAATCTTCAGGGTGGCCCTGAAGACCTATGAGGAAGATAAATTTTCCCAGTGGGCAGAACTTCAAGCCATACATCTGGTTGTTCACTTTGCCTGGAAAGACAGATGTCCCTATATTTATATCTATACAAATTCATGGTCTGGGACTTAGAAGGTACAAGACTGGAGAACTGATAACAAGGAGGCTTGGGAAAGAGGCACGTGGATGTGCTCACTTAGAATGGGCATAGAATGTGAGTTTACTTCTTTCCCATGTGACTGCTCATCTGAGGACATAAGATAGGAGTTCTCTGTAATCAGGTGGTATTATGGATTAAATTGTGTCCCCACAAAAGATATGTTGATGTCCTAAACCCTGGTACCTGTGAACCTGACTTTATTTGGAAACATGGTCTTTGAAGATGCTATCAGTTAACATGAGGTCATATTAGAGCAGAGTGGGTCCTAATCCATCTAAAAGGTGTTTTATAAAAAAGGAAAATAGAGCAAGACAGAGAAAGGACAGCCATATGATGATGGAGGTAGCAAAGCTGCAAGCCAAGGAATGCCAAGAATTTCTGGGAGCCACCAGAAGCTAGGAGAGAGGCATGGAACAATTTCTCTCTCACAGCCCTCAGAAGGAATCAACACTGCTGATACTCTAACTGGGACTTACAGCCTCCAGAACTGTGGGACAATAATTTCTGTTTTTGTAAAGTCACCCATTTTGTGATATTTGTTATAACAGCCCTAAGAAAATAATATGAGCTACTATGTGTGTGTTAGTTAACCTCTTTCCTCAGTCAACCCGCAGTTTGTTCAGTGGGCTTATGAATGTAGTGACCATGGTAGCGGTAGAGGTGAAGCCTGGGTTCAAGAATAGGAACTTCTCACCAAGACTAATCTAGCTACCACCACTCCTAAGTGCCCAATCGGCCAACAGCAAAAGCCTACACAGAACCCTGGTACAGCCTCATATCCTGGGGGGAACCACAGCCATCAGGTGGGAAGTTAATTATATTATATATCTCCCATCATGGAGGGAGCAGTGATTGGTCTCCACTGAAATAGACACTCATTCTAGATATAGATTTGCTTTCCCTGCCTGCAAAGCTTCTGCCAGCACCAGTCTGTAGACTTACTGAATGTCTATTCACTGGCATGGAATCCCACACAACATTGCTTCTCACAAAGGAACTAATTTCACTGCAAAAACAGTGAGGCAATGGACTAAGGCCCAAAAGATTCACCAGAAGTAGCAGACATTATCGAATGGTTGGAATGTCTGCCAGACCCAGTTTTAGAGCCAAATAACAGACAATACCTTGCAATATTAGGGTGCTGTTCTAGAAGATGCAATATATGTTCCAAATCACCTACCAACATGTTCAGCACTTTTTTTAACCCCACAGGTTATATATATAGGTGCAGAAGCCAAGGGCAAGAAGTGGGAGCAGCTCTTCTAATTATTATACCTAATTATCTGCTTAAAAAAATTTTGCTTCTGACTCCTGCTACTTTGGCTCTGCAGCTTTAGAGGTCTTAGTTTCCAAGAGAAGGAGGTTGTATAATAATTATGACCCATGGCTTTCTAAACCTAGAAAAAGCTCAGTGTTCTCTAGTATCTCATCAAAAATCAGTATTTAATGAGAGCTTGTTGATAAGGGACTTTGGTCTTCTAAGTACTGAATATCAGTCTCATTTTCTATTGTGCTTTGGTAATGACATCAGTAATTGTCAAAAGATCTGCTTCCAGAAGGACTTGGCTTACAGCACCAACCACTGAGTAGAACTCAAAATCCGAGATTAAGATTTGTTCATTTCAGATCAGAAACAACCAAAGTAAAATAGTACCCTCCCACAAAACCTCCACAGGTGCTATGGAGCAATAGATCAATAGTCTTGTGTTATATTCTTATGAATCAGTTCTTCCAATTTTTCAAGGACAACAATAAGGAAGAGACATATTTATAGAAACAATGAACTATGGATTTAAATACTAACCAAGAAATGTTCATTATGCTTAGAAACTCATGCCAGGGGTTGTCAGAGGCCACCTTCTGTGAAATTGCCGGAAGAGAAAGGCGATTTCTACTTTCAGCTAACAGCCAAAGAAAGATGATTTTTTTTAAACCACTTTTTTCCTTCTTTGACTTTAAAATTCATTATTTTGTAACTTTATTTTCTTCTACTGAGTGCATTGGGACTGCTGTGAGACATCTCAATTCCCATTGGTTCAGGAGATTGAAAAGAACCCAAGATTACAGTAGTACAAAGGTCAACAGCAACAAACTCCTTTCAGCTTCTAGCCTGATGGCAGTAAAAGACATAATGTCAAGATTATTAAAAAAAAAGAAAAAAAATTCTAAGCATGAATGCGCCACTGAGAAGTTGTATAAATGCTTTTGTCAAAAGTCATTCAGCATTGAGAAAACGGAAGTAACAGATATCCCTGAAAGAAAAAAAAGTTTTGATTAAAAGGAGGAGTTCAAATCAATAGCTGAACCATTACACAAAGTTTCAGGATGATCCCTAAATTATTTTCCCAATTCTTCTCACAAATCTTTTGGTTAATCTTGTCCTGTCAGTTGGAAGAGTCTACTCCAAGTGGCAAATGATTCTCAAAACAGCTTCAGAGCAAAGATCAAATCTAGAATAAAGCTGTAAGCTCCTTTATTAAGATCTCAGGGAAATGTAGGGTGGTGTCTCATAGACCCTTGCAGACAGACAGAAAGCCTTCTAAGGATTTCTCTGTTTAAACTGCAGGGCTGCTAAGAACCTTAAGGACATTGTCCCATGTGTTATTCCAATAAAATATCTGAATAGACTTATAATAAGTAAAGAAAACGAATCAGTAATCAAAAATCTCCCAAAAAGCGGTGAAGGGTAAGACAGTACACAATACTGGGGAAGCCAGGACAACTTCTCAAAGGCGAGCTCATGGAGGCTCCATAAATCCAAACTCCCTGAGGGACCAAACTACTGGGCTGAGGGCTCTGGGGACCATGCTCTTGGGGAACATCTAGCTCAATTGGCATAACATCGTTTATAAAGGAAATGTTCTGCATTCTACTTTGGTGAGTAGCATCTGGGGTCTTAAAAGCTTGCAAGTGGCCATCTAAGATACTCCACTGGTCTCACCCCATCCGGAACAAGGGAGAATGAAGAAAACCAAAGACAAGAGAAAGATTAGTCCAAAGGATTAACGGACTACAATTACCACAGCCTCCACCAGACTGAGTCCAGCAAAACTGGATAGTGCCCAGCTACCATCACTGACTGCTCTGACAGGGCTCACAACAGATGGTTTCAGACAGAGCTAGAGAAAAATGTAGAACAAAATTCTAACTCACAAAAAAAGAAGACCAGACTTACTGGTCTGACAGAGACTGGAGAAACCCCGAAGTTATGGCCCCCAGACACCCTTTTAGCTCAGTAATGAAGTCACTCCAGAGGTTCACCCTTGAGACAAATATTAGACATGCCATAAAACAAAATGCATCGACAAAGAGAACTTTGAAGAGGAAATTACCAAATCAATACCATTTACAATAGCCCCCAAGAAGATAAAATACTTAGGAATAAATCTAACCAGAGACCTATACAAAGAAACCTACAAGACACTACTGCAAGAAACCAAAAGAAACCTACATAAGTGGAAAAACTTACCTTGCTCATGGATAGGAAGACTCAACATTGTGAAAATGTCAATTCTACCCAAAGCGATCTACAGATGCAATGCAATCCCGATCCAAATTCCAACAGCATTTTTCAATGAGATGGAGAAACAAATCACCAACTTCATATGGAAAGGGAAGAGGCCCCAGATAAGTAAAGTGTTACTGAAGAAGAAGAACAAAGTGAGAGTCCTCACACTACCTGGTTTTAGAACCTATTATACCGCCACGGTAGTCAAAACAGCCTGGTGCTGGTACAACAACAGATACATAAACCAATGGAACAGAATTGAGAATCCAGACATAAATTCATCCACCTATGAGCAGCTGATATTTGACAAAGGCCCAAAGTCTGTTAAGTGGAGAAAAGACAGTCTCTTTACAAATGGTGCTGGCATAACTGTATATACATCTGCAAAAAAATGAAGCAAGACCCATACCTCACACCATGCACAAAAACTAGCTCAAAATGGATCAAAGACCTAAATATAAAATCTAAAACAATAAAGATCATGGAAGAAAAAATAGGGACAACTCTAGGAGCCCTAATACATGGCATAAACAGAATACAAACCATAAGTAACAATGCACAAACACCAGAAGAGAAACTAGATAACTGGAGCTCCTAAAAATCAAACACTTATGCTCATCAAAAGACTTCACAAAAAGAGTAAAAAGAAACTTACAGACTGGGAAAAAATTTTTTGGCTATGACAAATCCAAACAGAGTCTAATCTAAAATATAGAGGATACTGCAAAACCTCAACAACAAAAGACAAATAATCCAATTAAAAATGGGCAAAGGATATGAGCAGGCACTTCACCAAAGAAGACATTCAGGCAGCTACCAGACACATAAGGAAATGCTCTCGATCATTAGCCATTAGAGAAATGCAAATCAAAACTACAATGAGATACCATCTCACCCCAACAAGGCTAGTGTTAATCCCAAAAACACAAAATAATAAATGTTAGAGAGGTTGTGGAGAGACTGGAACACTTATACACTGTTAGTGGAAATGTAAAATGGTACAACCACTTTGGAAATCGATTTGGCCCTTCCTTAAAAAGCTAGAAATAGACGTACCATACGATCCAGCAATCCCACTCCTTGGAATATATCCTGGAGAAAAAAGAGCCGTCACACAGATATATGCACACCTGTGTTCATTGCAGCACTGTTCATAATAGCAAAAAGATGGAAGCAAAACTAGATGCCCAATGGCTAAACAAATTATGGTATATTCACACAGTGGAATACTACCCAATGATAAAAAACAACAGTGAATCCATGATACATCTCATAACATGGATGAATCTGGAAGGCATTATGCTGAGTGAAATTAGTCAGTGGCAAAAGGACAAACATTGTATGAGACCACTATTTATAAGAACTCAGGAAAAGTTTTAAACACAGAAGAAAACATTCTTTGATGGTTACGAGGGTGGGGAAGGAGGGAGAGGGGAATTCACTAACTAGATAGTAGACAAGAATTATCTTAGGTAAAGGGAAGGACAACACATAATACAGGAGAAGTCAGCACAACTGGACTAAACCAAAAGCTAAAAAGTTTCCTAAATGCAACCAAACACTTCAAGGGACAGAGTAGCAGGGGTGGAGGTCTGGGGACCATGGTTTCAGGGGACATCTAGGTCAATTGGCATATTAAGAAAAATGTTCTGCATCCCACTTTGGTGAGTGGTGTCTGGGTCTTAAAATCCAGCAAGCAGGCCATCTAAGATGCATCAATTTCTCCCAACCCACCTGGAGCAAAGGAGAATGAAGAACACCAAAGACAGAAGGAAAGTATTAGCCCAAGAGACAGAAAGGGCCACATAAACCAGAGACTACATCAGCCTGAGACCAGAAGAACTAGATGGTGCCCAGCTACCACCAATGACCGCCCTGACAGGAAACACAGCAGAGAGTCCCTGACGGAGCAGAAGAAAAATGGAGTGCAGAACTCAAATTGTAGTAAAAAGACCAGACTTAATGGTTTGACTGAGACTGAAGGGACCCTGGAAGACATAGCCCCTGGAGTTTCTGTTAGCTCCAAACTAAAACCATTCCCGAGGCCAACTCTTCAGACAAAGATTAGACTGGAGTATAAGACACAAAATGATACTTGTGAAGAGTGTGCTTCTTAGCTCAAGTAGATACATGAGACTAAATGGGCAGCTCCTGTCCAGAGACGAGATGAGAAGGCAGAAAGGGACAGGAGCTGGTGAATGGACATGGGAATTACAGGGTGGAAAGGAGGAATGTGCTGTCACATTATAGAGAGAGCAACTAGGGTCACATAACAATGTGTGTATAAATTTTTGTATGAGAAACTAACTTGAATTGTAAACTTTCACTTAAAGCACAATAAAAAGAAAAAAAAGAGACTAAATGGGTACATCAGCTCAGGGGCAAGGACAAGAAGGCAGGACGGGACAGGAAAGCTGGTAATGGGGAGCCCAGGGTCGAAAAGAGGAGAGTGTTGACATGTCATGGGGTTGGCAATCAATGTCACAAAACTATGTGTATTAATTGTTTAATAAGAAACTAGTTTGCTCTGTAAACCTTCATCTAAAGTATAATAAAAAAAAAAAAGTTCATCCAAAAAAAAAAAAAAACTCCCAAAAAAGAAAGGCCCAGGTCCAAACACCTTCACTGGCAAATGCTATCAAGCATTTGAAGAACTAATGCCAATACTTCTCAAACTCTTCTAATAAATAGAAGGCAGGGAAACACTTCCTAACTCATCTTCTGAGGCCAATATTACCCTGAAAACAAAACCAGACAAAGATATCACAAGAAAAGAAGACACACTAATATAGTTGCAATAATCCTCAATAAAACACCAGTGTCATGGTTTGAATTGTGTCCTCCAAAAATATGTGTATCAGTTTGGCTAGGCTATGATTCCCAGTATTGTGTGATTGTCTACCATTTTGTCATCTGATGTGATTTTCCTATGTATTGTAAATCCTATCTCTATGATGTTGATGAGGTGGGATTAGAGGCAGTTATGTTAATGAAGCAGGACTCAATCTGCAGGATTGGATTGTGTCTTGAGCCAATCTCTTTTGAGATATGAAAGAGAGAATGAAGCAGAGAGACATGGGGACCTCATACCACCAGGAAACAAGAGCCAGGAGAATAGCCCGTCCTTTGGACTGGGGGTCCCTGTGCAGAGAAGCTCTTCAACCAGGGAAGATTGACGACAAGGACCTTCCTCCAGAGCCAACAGAGAGAGAAAGCCTTTCCCTGGAGCTGGCACCCTGAACTTGGAGTTGTAGCCTACTAGACTGTCAGAGAATAAATTTCTCTTTGTTAAAGCCATCCACTTGTGGTATTTCTGTTATAGCAGCACTAGATAACAAAGACAACTGGCAAACCAAGTCCAGAAGCATATTAAAATGTTTATACACAATGACCAAGTAGGATTTATTTGAGGAATGCAAGTATGATGTAACATACAAAAATCAATCAATGTAATACACCACATTAATAGAATGAAGAAGAGAAATACACACATGATCATTTCAATTGATATCTTTGTCTGGTTTTGTTTTCAGGGTAATATTGGCCTCAGAAGATGAGTTAGGAAGTGTTTCCTTGCCTTCTATTTATTAGAAGAGTTTGAGAAGGATTGGCATTAGTTCTTCAAGTGTTTGATATCCATTTGACAATATCTACCACACTTTCATGATAAAAGCACTCAAAAACTTAGGAATAGAAGGAAACTTTCCAGCATGATAAAGGGAATTTATGAAAAATTCATATCTAACATCATACTCAATGATGAAGGACTGAAATCTTTTCTCCTAAGATAAGGAACAAGAAAAGGATGTCTGCTTTCTTCACTGCTATTCAACATTGTACTGGAAGTTCTACCTAGAGCAATTATGCAAGCAAAAGAAATAAAAGATATCTGTGATGGCTAAGATTGTATGTCAACTTGGCTGGGCCATGATTCTCAGTGTTTATGTGTGATCACCCCCATGATGGGATCTGCTGTGAGTAGCCAATCAGCTGAAAGGGAGTTTCCTTGGGTGTATGGCCTGCATCTGAATATAAGTGGACGTTCTGGCTTTTGCCTGCTCTGGATCCTGCAGCTGCCTCCTGTGCGTCTGACCTCCAGTTCTTGGGACTTGAGCTAGCAGCTTACCTGCCTATCTTGGGATTCGTGGATCTTCAGACTGTGAACAAGAGCCTGCTCTCCGACCTGCTGATCTTGGGTTCGCCAGCCCCATGGCTATGTGAATCAGGAGAAGCCATTTCCTTTATATAAATCTCTCTCTCTTTCTGTCTATATATATATATATTTATATGCTTTACTGGTTTTCCTTCTCTAGAGAACCCAGCCTAAGACAGTATCCAAACTGAAAAGGAAGAGTAAAACTGTCTCTATTTGCATATGAGAAGATCTTATATAGAGAAAATTTTGACGAATCAACACACAAAAAAAAACAATTAGAACTAATAAATGAATTCAGCAAAGTTGCAGGATACAAGGGCAACACACAAAAATCAGTTGTATTTCTGGAAACTAGCAATGAACATTCAAAAAAATAAGATAACAATTCCATTTATAATAGCATCAAAAAGAATAAAATAGTTAGGAATTTAACCAAGGAGGTGCAAGACTTGTACACTGAAAACTACAGAATATTGCTGAAAGAAATTAAAGAAAATCTAAATAAATGAAAAGACATCCGTGTTCATGAATTGGAAAACTTAATATTGTTAAGATGGCAATACTCACCAAAGCAATCTGTAGATTTAATACAACACCTAAACAAATTCTAACAGCATTTTTTTCCTGCAGAAATTGAAAAGCAGATTCTCAAACTCATATGAAACTGCCAGGGACCCCAAATAACTAAACAATCTTGAAAAAGAAGAGCAAAGTTAGAAGACTCACATTTTCCAATTTTAAAACTTACTAAAAAGCTACAGTAATCAAAACAGTGTGGTACTGCCATAAAGATAGACATATAGATCAATACAATAGAGTTGACAGCCCAGATATAAATCCATATATCTATGGCCAACTGATTTTTTACAGGGTGCCAAGATCATTCAATAGGGAAAAGAATAGTCTCTTCGACAAATGGTGCTGGGACAACTGGATATCCATATGCAAAAAAAAATGAAGTTGGACCCTCACATCACACCACATACTAAAATAAATTCAAAATAGATCAAAGACCTAAATTTAAGAGCTAAAGCTATACAACTCTTAAAAGAAAACAGAGATAAGTCTTAATGGCCTTGGATTTGGCAACAGTTTCTTAAATACGATATCAAAACCATGAGCAACAAAAGAAAAAATAGATGAACTGGACTTTATCAAATTTAAAAATTTTCGTGCATCAGAGAACACTATCAAGAGAATGAAAAGACATCGCACAAAATGGGAGAAAATATTTGAAAATCATCTATCTGATAAGGGTCTAGTATCCATATATATGAAGAACTCTTACCACTCAACAACAAAAAGACAACCCAATTAAAAAATCAATAAAGGACTTGAACAGACATTTCTCCAAAGAAGATGTACAAATATCTGACAAGCACAGAAAAAGATGCTCTGCTTCAGGGGAATACAAATCAAAACCACAATGAGATACCACTTCACACCCACTAAGATGGCTTTAAACAAGAATATGGAAAATAACAGGTGTTGGTAAGGATGTAGAGACATTGGAACCCTCATACATTGCTGGTGGGAATGTAAAATGGGACAGCTGTTGTGGAAAACAGTTTGGCAGTTCCCACAAAGTTAAACATAGAATTATCGTATGACCCAGCAATTCCACTTCTAGGTGTATATCCAAGGGAATTGAAAACAGGTGTTCACAAAAAAAACTTGTACACTAATGTTCGTAGCAGCACTATTCACAATAGTCAAAAAAATGAAAACAATCCAAATGTCTATCAACAGACAAAATGTGGAATATCCATACAATGGAATGTTTTTTATTGTGATTTAAGTGAAAGTTTACAGAGCAAATTAGTTTCTCTTTAAACAGTTAATACACAAATTGTTTTGTGACATTGGTTGCCAACCCCAACATGTGTCAACACTCTCGCCTTCTCCATCCTAGGTTCCCGGTATTCATTCATATAGTCTTCTTGTCCCTTCCTGCCTTCTCATCTTTGCTTTTGTGCTGGTACGCCCATCAGTCTCATATACATGATTGAACTATGAAGCATGTCCCTCATGTGTGTTATTGTTGGCCCTATAGACCTGTCATACAATGGAATATTGTTCACCCATAAAAAGCAGTGAAGTACTGACACATGGATGAACCTTGAAAACATTATGCTGAGTGAAAGAAGCCAAACACTTATCTGAAATATCCAGAATAGGCAAATCTGCAGGGACAGAAAGCAGATTAGCAGCTGTCAGGGCTAGAGGAAGAAGGATTTGGGAAGTGACTACTTAATGGGTAGGGGGTTTCCATTTAGAGTGATGAAAAAGTTCTAGAACTAGATAGTGGTGATGGCCCCACAACATTGTGAATGTACTTAATACCATTCAATTGTACACTTTCAAATGGTTACACTAGTAATATAATAAAAAGATAACAAAAAAAAAGCATTATGCTAAGTGGAAGAAGCTAGACACAAAAGGCTATGTACTGTATAATTCGATTTATATATGACATTTATGACATTCTGGAAAAGGCAAAACTATAGGGATAAACAATAGGTCAGTGGTTTCCTGGGGCTACAGGTGGGAGGAGGGGATTAATTATAAAAAGGCATGAGAGAAGTGTTCTATATTTTGATTTTAGTGATAGTTACACAACTGTATGTATTTGTCAAAACTCATCAACTCATCAACCTAAAAGGGACGAATTTTACTGTCTGTAAATTATACTTCAATAAATTTGACTTTAAAAAAAATTAGGTCTCTTGTTTACTACATCATGGACCTACATAATAAACATATGTGTCTGATTAAAAAACAAACAAAAAATAGTGATTCCCACTAGCCTTCCCGCTAGAGCAGCTAAAAGACTGACAACACTAAATGTTGGCCAGGATGTAGAGCAACTGAAAGAACTGCCTTCCACTGCTATTAGGAGTGTAAATTGGTACAAACACTTTAGGAAATTTGCAGTAACTTAAAGCTAAACATATGTATACTTTATGACCCAGAAATTTTATTCCTGTATATAAACCCAATGGAGAAGAGCGTATACATCCACCAAAAGGCATGCACAATAAGATTCATACTGAAAAACTGGAATCAACCCACATGCCCATCAACAGTAGAATGGATTAAAAAAATACTGTTGTGTATTCGTTTAATGGAATACTACACAGCAAAAAAACAAACTAATGTTACACACAACAAATTGAATAAATCTCATAGACATGACATTGAGTGAAAAAAGTTAGACACAACAGAGTACATACTGTATCATTTCATGTATATGAAGTTCAAGAATAGGTAAAACTAATTTATGATGATACAGGTCAGAATAGTGGCTACCTTTTGGGGGTGGGGTAGCATTGACTAGAAGAGGATATAAGGGAACTTTCTGGTAAGCTGGGAATATCCTATATCTTGATCTAGGTGGTAGTTATACTGGTGTATACATATGTAAAAATTGATTGAGCCGTATGGTTAAGATCGATGGGTGATGGGTATATGGAGGTTACTTATAATATTCTCTCTAAATTTTAAAAATTTTTGAATTTTTTCCATCAAAAAAAATTTTATCTATCCTTCTTGACATATTTCAAAGCCACCTCTTTTTTGAAACTACAAGATTTTCTCTTTTCTTCCTTTGAACTTCCAAAGCATTTTGTTTGATCAGTGAAAGCTCTTTTAACCAGCCACCACTTAACTGATTCTCCAGACTAAGCAGCTCTCTCCATTCTCTCCATAACACATACTTACTTTGTGTATGGAACAAAAACACTCATAACTATAGGCTACACCCCGCTCTAGTACACCCAAGCACTTCTACACCCACAATTCAATATGCTTACCAAGGGTCAGTTGTGTTTTCTCAGATGTATCATGTCAGATGTACCTGTTATGGTATTTACATAATTTAATCAACTACTGAGGGCAAAAGGAGCCCAGGTGGCACAATGCTTAAGTGCTTGGCTGTTAAATGAAAGGCTGGCATTTTGAACCCACCCAGCGGCTCTGTGGGAGAAAGACCTGGCGATCTGCTCCCGTAAAGATTACAGCCTAGGAAGCTCTATGGGGAAGTTCTAATCTGTCACATGGGGTCACTTGAAGTCGAAAATCAACTCGACAGCACCTAACAACAACTGAGTGCAAAAAAAAACAGCTGTTTCTATTAAAACTATGTTGATTGTTTTGGAAAGAGTTGATAAAGGTAAATTGATAGAAAACCAATGTAAAATTAAGTGTGCATACAACTCTGTGAACATACTAAAAACCACTGAATTGTACAGTTTTAAAGGGTAAATTTTTTCTTTTCTTTTGTTGTACTTTAGATGAAAGTTTACAGAGCAAACTAGCTTCTCATTAAACAGTTAGTACACGTATTGTTTTGTGACATTGGTTACCAATCCCCCGACATGTCAACACTTTCCCTTCTCGACCTTGGGTTCCCTATTATCAGCTTTCCTGTCCCCTTCTGCCTTCTAGTCCTTGCCCCTGCGCTGGCATGCCCCTTTAATCTCGTTTTGTTTTATGGGCCTGTCTAATATTTGGCTGAAGAGTGAACCTCAGGAGTGACTTCATTATTGAGCTAAAAGCGTGTCCAGGGACTATACCCTCAGTGTCTCCAGTCTGTGTCAGACCAAGTAAGTCTAGCCGTTTTTTGTGAGTTAGAATTTTGTTGTATATATTTCTCCAGCTCTGTCCGGGACCCTCTATTGTGATCCCTGTCAGAGCAGTCAGTGGTGGTAACCGGACACCATCTAGTTGTGCTGGACTCAGTCTGGTGGAGGCTGTGATAGTTGTGGTCCATTAGTCCTTTGGACTAATCTTCCCTTAAATGGTAAATTTTATGGTATGTGAATTATATTTCAATAAAACTTATAAAAAACTAGGTGTGGGTGAGGTACGTGTGAAAGATTGCAAGGACTTAAAAGAATCTAGAAGGATTTTGCAATTACTTTGCAAGTGTCTTTAATTTCTCATCCCTCTCAAGAAAATACAAAGGAAATCATAGAGCATGCTTCAGGAGCAGGTGTAGAACACCACCAATCAGCAGATTTATATGCAAAGAAATCTTGACCATCAAAAGATTGGAAAACAAATGCACATGGATGTGATTTTAGGCTAAAACAAAATGTTTAAAAGATACATGTATTTTTTAAGGTTCCTTTCTTGAACTAAGGTGTGGATAGATAGATAGACAGGCAGACAGACAGATATAGACATATCCATTTCATACCCACTAGGATAGCTATAAGGAGGCCTGGTGGCACAATGGTTAAGTGTTCCGCTGCTAACTGAAAGACCAGCCGTTTGAACCCACCAGCAGCTGTTGCCATTGAGTCAATTCCAACTCACAGTAACCCTGTAGGACAGAGTAGAACTGCCTCATATGGTTTCCTGAGGAGTGGCTGATGGGTTCAAACTACTGACCTCTCAGTTGGTATTCGAGCACTTAAACACTGTGCCACCAGGGCTCCTCCTATAAAAGTTTCAGCCTAGGAAACACTATGAGGCAGTTCTACTCTGTCCTATAGGGTCACTATGAGTCAGAATCAACTTGACAGCACACAACAGCAACGAGTTAGAATCGACTCAAAGGTACACAACAACAACAGGATAGCTATAATAAAAAAGATAAATAAAAACAACAGATAATAACAAAAGTCAGCAAGGATGTGGAGAAATTGATCTATAACTCACATACCATACAATTCACCCATTTCAAGTGTTCAAGTCAATAGTTTTTAGTATATTCACAGAGTTGTGCAATTATTTCCACAATCAATTTTAGAATATTTTTATCACTCTAAAAAGAAACCCTGTACCCATTAGCAGTTGCTTCCTGTCCCCCCTTTCTAGTCCCTGGAAACTACTAATTTTATTTCTGCCTCTATTGATTTGCTTATTCTGGGCATTTCATATCTTATAACTGACGTTAAGAAAGTAAAAAGATGCTCAACATCATTAGCCATCAGGGAAATGCAAATCAAAACTCCAAAGAAATACCACTTCGCCCTCACTAGGATGGCCATTATAAAAAACAAAAAATGTAAAATCAGCGTTGGTAAGGATGTAGCAAAACTGAAATCGTCATACATTGCTGGTGGGATCTATCTATCTATCCACACCTTGGTTCAAGAAAGGAACCTTAAAAAATGCATTTAGCATACAATGTGTCATCTTTTGTGACTGGCTTCTTTCATTTACTGTTTTCAAGGTTCATTCGAGTTACAGCTTTAATCAGCACTTTTTTCCTTTTTTGACTGAATAATACTCCTTTATATGGATTTATCACATTTTGTTTATCCATTCATCAGTTGATAGACATTTGGGTTGTTCTACTTTTTGGCTTATGAATAATACTGTTATGAACATCTATGTACAAGTTTCCATATGAACCTATGTTTTCATTTCTCTTGGGTATATACCTAGGAGTGGAATTGCTTGGTAATATGGTAACTCTATGTTTAACCTTTTAAGGAACTGTCAGACTGTTCCCACAGCGTCTGCACCATTTTACATTCCGACAAGCAATGCATGACAATTCCAATTTTGCCACGTCTTCACCAACACTTAACTTTATATTTTTTGTTTTTTATAATGACCATCCTAGTGAGTGTGAAGTGGTATCTCTTTGGGGTTTGGATTTGCATTTTCCTGATGCCTAACGATGTTGAGCATTTCTTACATTCTTAACATCCATTTGTTTACCTTCCTTGGAAATCTGCCTCTGCTTATTTTTAAATTAGGTTATTTGTGTTTTTATTATTGAGTCATAAGTGTATATTCTAGATGTAAGTCCCTTATCAGATATATTATTTAAACAAAGGTGTTTGATTAACTGACAAATACTAGTCTCCATAGTCAAGTCAGAGTCTACTGTACTTAGTTTACAGTAATTACCATTTTCTAGGTATTATTATAGTTCTTTGTGTACTTAATTTTTTAAAGATTCTTTATTAGAGTGCATATTTCTAGCTGGTGGGTCTTGAGGTGACTACCCAAAGGAAAACACAGCATCATTACCAAAAAAGAAACGGACGCAAGGCTGCCAAAAACTGGAGATGAGCGCAGCAGCGGGCAACTAAATAAACTTCATCTTCCCTTCAAAATAGCACTTAGGTTCTTCTCCTAAATTGGAACCAGCTAGTGCAGTATAACCGCATGGGCATCTAACCTACCTGGGCGCAATGACCTACCTGCATCCTAAGCTTGTCATGTTCATCTTTTATCCTCTTTAAGACTTAATACAATTTCTTGAACATAGTAAATGCCCAGTAAACGGTTTTAATTGGATAGAATTCACTCCCATGGGCTAAACAAATCTCCAACCCAATTTGTTTGGAAGAATTCAAAAAGAAGAGATTAGGTAATACGCTTTTGACCAACAGAATGAAAAAAGCAAAGCTTAGAATGAATAATTAAACCACTTCAGATTAGTCAAATGTCTGCCTATAATAGAATCAAGGCTGGTGCATCATCAGGACTCTCTCAGCAGTAAGTGACAGAAATCAAGCTCAAATCCCTTGAGCAAAGGAAGAAATAATTTATTGTTTTATATCACTGAAAAGTCCAAGGAGAGTTTGGCTGCAGGAACAGCAAGACCCAGAGGCTCAGGGCTCTCTCTTGTTCCAGCTCATCTTCATCTTCCAGTGTGGGCTTCATTCTTTGGAAGGCTCTCTTTGGGAAGTTTCTACCAGAAAATTTCAGCATGCATTTTATAAGCTCAGCAACCTCAGGGGGAAAGAGAGCATCTCTTTCCCAATAATTCCAGCAGAAGTCCAGTATTGATCTGAATTCAGTTGAGCTTAGGTCACATGCCGACCTCTGAACCAATCACTGTGGTTAGGAAGAAAGACTATGTCAATTTCTGAGGCCTACGTTACATGCCCATCCCTGAAGCTCATGGTGGGGTCAGTCCTCTTCTCACTCATACAGTCTAAAAGTAGAGGTGGTTGCTCAAAGGAAATCTGGAGTAATGTTACTAAAAGAAGAGGGAATAGGCAAGTGAAATAAGCTGGACACAAAACGACAAATATTGTATGATCCCGCTTATATGAAATACCTAGAATAGGCAAATGTACAGAGACAGAAAGTAGATTAGAGGTTACCAGGGACTGAGGGGAGGAGGCATGGGAAATTATTGTTTAAGTAGTACAGAGTTACTATCTGGGGTGGTGGAAAACTTTTGGAAATAGATAACGGTGAAGGTTTCACAACACTATAAATGTAATTAATGCCACTGAATTGTACACGTAAAGTTGGTTAAAGTGGCTAATTTTATGTTACATGTATTTTATCACAATAAAATTTAATGAAGGAGGAGGAGGAGAAGGAATGGCTACCAGGCTGCCAAAAACTACAGATGAGCACCTCAGCAAGCAACTGAATAAAGTGTACCTCGCCTTCATAACAGGCCTGGATGCTCCTTCTTTACTGGAATCAGCTGGTGCAGTGTAACTGCGCAAGTATCTGACCTACCTGGGCTTAAATCCAAGTTCTGCCCTCAATTGTTGTACAACCCTGGGCTAGTTTCCAGACCTCAAGGTCCCCATATGTAAACAGGGGTAGAATTAAACCTACCACAGAAGGTGTCTTAGTCATCTAGTGCTGCTCTAACAGAAATACCACAAGTGAATGGCTTTAGCAAAGATAAATTTATTCTCTCACAGTAGGTTACGAGTCCAAATTCAGGGCATCAGCTCCAGGAGAAGGCTTTCTCTGTCTGTCGGCTCTGGAGAAATGTCCTTGTGATGCATCAGTCTTTCCTTGGTCTGGGAGCTTCTCTGCACAGGAACCTCAGGTCCAAAGGACGTGCTCTGCTCACAGCACTGCTTTCTTGGTGGTATGAGGTTCCCATGTGTCTCTGCTTGTTTCTCTCTTTTATATCTCAAAAGAGATTGCATTGAGACACTATCTAATCTTGTAAACCTCATCAGTATAACCTCATCACAGTGATAGAATTTACAGCACATAAGGAGATCACATATAACCTCATCATAGTGATAGAGTTTACAACACATAAGGAAATCACATCAGATTACACAATCATACAATACTGGGAATCATGACCCAGCCAAGCTGACAGATATTTTTGGGAAACACAATTCACTCCATGACAGAAGGTTATTGTGAATATTAAATGAAGATACGTGAGTGAATACAACTAGTACGATCCCTAACATGTAGTTGCTCACAAAGTGTCCCATCTTTGACTCTATTTTTCTTTGCCTTGAAATGTTTAATTTTAAAGGAGTCTAGAGCTGCACTTGTTTCATTCAATAAGTATATTGAGTACCAGCTATGTGCTTGGCTCTAGGTGACACTGAGGGTAATACAAAGAACTAAGACAAAATTTGTTTACACTGAAATATGATGACCATTGCTGATTTTCTTCTGAAAGCTGAAGGAAGTGATGAAGTGTAGTAGAAGATGCGTTGGGAGTTTCTAAGGGGAACCTACCAATAGCATTTCTCTTCCCAGCCCAAATTCTGAACAATTTGAGAAATAAAACAAATTTGAAACAAATAGAGGGCAAAGTATCACCCTGAGAACTGACAAAGATGAATTGGAATTCAGGCAGGTGGGCCAGGGCAGGGCTTTGCCCTCAGAAGCAATGCCCCCAGAAAGAAGGTGGAGCTGAGGCAAGCCAGCCACAGCACATTACTTTGCCTTCCCAGAGGCAGAGAGAGGCCAGGAGTATGGTGAATGGAAACCAGGAAAGGGGAAAAGATGTTCCCTCTAACATTGGGTTCTGCCACTCCTCAGCTCTGCTTACCACATGCCAGACTCTATTCTAAGCACCTTCTATATAGTGATTCGTTTAATCCTCATAACAACACTATGAGGTAGGTACTATTACATATTATCCTGTTTTATAGCAGAGGAGAGTGAGGCTCAGAAACTTGCTTAAATCACACAGCTGGTACATGGTGGCCTCCCAGATTCAAGCCCAGGAAATTTGGTTCCAGAGTCAGAATCAGCTTAACGACAACAGAAAAAAAAAAACCTCCTAATTGCTATACTATTTCACTTCTCATATAAAGGAAAAAATTGAGCTCACCAGGACTGGGTGCCAATGGATTTCTTAGAAGACCACTACAGTAGGTTGAAATGAGAAAATGAAAGCCTGCACTAAGGTGCTCAGGGTGGGGATGAAAATGAGGAAATACATTTTAAAATATTTGAGAAGAATTGATAGTGTGAACAAAGGCTAACTATGAGTGGGGTGATGCAAGAAGGAAGCCGAGGATGACTATGAGGCTTGTAGTCTGGGGATAATATGTCCTCTTATTAGTCAACATGGGACATGAAAGATGGGGCTGGTTTAGAGGAGGACGTTCAAGAGCTTAGTTTTTGTCATGTGGAGTTTCAACTGTCTGCTATGTTCAGTGAGAATGTCCTGTCAGCTGGAGATAAATCTGGAGCTCAGGAAGGAGGTGAGGGAATCTTCACCTCATACTTTGCTCAGATTCAGTAGTTCTGCAGTCGTTTAAAAGCTTTAAGAGTCAAGGGCATGGACCCCTACACTCCCATGTTATTCCAAGTTTCCAAAGTAATTAGCTTTGGAACCTTGGAACAACAGTTCCTACAGTCCTAACTTGTCTTTACCTATGACCAGTCTGTTTAACTAGAGTCATCCTCTGCTCCCACATATGAGCACCTTACTGCATTCCAGAATTGCCATTTCAAAAAACTAAGCAGGACTCTCAGATGTGCTCATTAGATCAGAGCTTGAAGCCTCTTTGGCCTATTCCTCCCTCTTTTTATGAGAAATCTTGTAATGCATGGCCCTGGGCCCATAGCCCTGTATCCTGGTTCTTTATCATATTGAAAAATGATGCTGAACAACAAAAATACTACCCAAGCGTTTGAGTGTGGTAGGAAATATTTGTATTTTGGTTTGTGGCTTCGGTTGCTGCTTGCCTCTCTGCCTCTCAAGCTGCCCGTTTCAATTCAAATTAAGTAGTACTTCTCAGGCTCTGCATGCTAACATGCTGTACGTGCAGCTGCTGCCTTCCATCCATCACAACCCAACTTACCCTACTCCAAGTTCCAGGTCAGCATTTCCTGATTGCATTCCTTGTCCCCGTCATGCTTCGAGCTGCCCTACTTCTAGCCATTCATCACCCAGCAATTGTTACTGTTAGCCGTCTTTCCCACATGGCCATCCCTGAAAAGTGTGCCAGACAGGAATGCCAGTGGGCTGGCTGCAGGCCAGGATGTTGCCCAGGATTTGTTAGCAATCTTAAGTATCATAGATAAATGCCACTGATGAAATCCGTGCTGAAGCTAAAGGAAATATCCAAAGAAGTCCGAGGCCCAGCTCTTTCTCTACAAAGTCAGAATGCATCCTTAATTCCACGCTGGGGCTGCAGTATGGAGTAGTGCTTAAACATACAGGGTTTCAAGTTGGACTTCACGGATTCAAATCCTTGAGAAGTTACTTAAGCTGTACTCAGTTGCATACCTCCAAGGGTTATAATGGGAGTCCCTGGGTGGTGCAAATGGTTAACATGTGAGTCCACCCAGAAGCACCTTGGAAGAAAGGGCTGTGGCTCTACTTCCAAAAAATCAGTCATTGAAAACCCTGTGGAGCATAGTTCTACTCTGACATACTTGGGGTCGACTCAATAGTAACTGCCTTTTTTAGGGTTATGGTGAGAACTGAATGAGTTAACTTAGCTAAAGCAATCAGAACAATGCCTGACATATTAAGTGCCCTGTTAGTGTTTGTTTTTGCTATTTTTTTGCTCACTCAGCTTACTATGCTTGGATCGACCACTTGAGACCATTTATTTATTCCTGTCATCAATATTGACTGAGGCACTGTAGATAGTGTTCCATTTCCTTGACAGTAAGCCTTAGCATTGTCATCTGGAAACCCCTTTGCACTCTACGGAAGCAATAAGACCCCAGAGAAGAAACCGCTGACCAATGCCGCTGAGCACACAGATGCCTAGGCAGACTCTTTTGTGCTTCCAGAACAACCTGGCAAGAGCAGAGGCGGGGGCGGGGGGGCATGGAAGACACAGTGCTGACTGGATGAGATGCTTCCCTCCCCCAGCCCATTCTCCATGGAACTTTGACATATTCCTGGGATGGGATGGGTCAAGGGGGTGGGTGGAGGAAGGATACAGGTGGATGAAGGGGGATGGTGGGGAAATCTTGCAAATGACCAAGGTTAAATTTATAGCCAATGTGGTAAGACAAAGTTTCAAAATAGAATTAAAAATGGTTTGGAAAAAAGAATTAGACAGGGTTGTTTTATTTCTATTATCCAGCTTCCCTCCCAACCTTATTAATTTTTGGATGATCTGGATAACCCTACTCAATCTTCAAGTGTCATTAAATAGCCCCTCTTTATGGAGTCCTTCCCTAGCCCCTAGACTATTTTAAGAATCCCCTGCTTTATGTTCTCATAGATCCCTGTTCTTTCCTTATTATAATAGTGGTGCTTTATTTTTATTACCAATTAAAATTCTGCCTGCTTGGCTGGAATGTAAAGTTCATTGAGGGCAAGGATCTTGTCTTCCCTGTTCACCACTGATACACAGTGGACTCTCAATAAATGTTTGTTGAATGAATAAATGCATTCCCCTTTTAATTGCCACCAAAAAACAGAAAAGTAAATATCATCCTATACTGTCCTTATTATCTGGGGTCAAACCAAGATGAAGAAACCACTTCGAGTATTTAAAGCAGAAGGAATTTAGTACAGAGAATTGGTAACTGAGGAGATGGATGAGGCTAAGAAGACAACGAGGGAATGGAAGGTACTCTAGATGTTGGCAACAGCAAGAAGCACTTAGGATCCTCAGGTTGGAAGAATGATAGGAAGAACTAATATTACCAAAGCCCAGGGGCCAGGGTTGTGTGGAGAAAGCTGAAATTACAGGAGATCTGGCCAGCAGGAACTAGACCCACAGAGGAAACGCAGCCATAGCCAAAGAGGATACCCAAGGCAGAGCAGGAGGAGTAGAAAACCCTGATTCTCCTTCCTCTGGATCCACTCTCTGACCAGTGCCTCTGCATTAGTTTTCTATTGCTGCTGAAACAAATGATCACAAACCTCATGACTTAAAACAACAGCTATTTATTATCTCACAGTTCTGTAGGTCAAAAGTCTGGGTACAGTGTGGCTCAGCTGGGTTCTCTGTTTAGAGTGTCACAAGGCCAAAATCAAGGTGTCAGCAGGGTTATGTTACTTTTTGGAGACTCTGGGGATGAATCTGCTTCCGAGCTCATTCAGGTTGTTGACAGAATTCAGTTCTTTGCAGTTGTAGGACTGAGGTCCCTGTTTCCTTGCTGGGTGTCAGCCAGGGATCATTCTTAGCTTCTAGAAGCTGCCTGCATTCCTTGGCTCATGATCCCTTCCTCTATCTTAAAAGCCAGTAATGGTAGGTTGAGTCTTTCTCATGCTTCAGATCTCTCTGACTCCACTTCTGCCCCCAGCCAGAGAAAATTCTCTGCTTTTTAAGGGTTCATGTGATTAGATTGGGCCCATCTGGATAATCCAGGGTAATCTTCTCATCTCAAGGTCCATAACCTTAATCACATCTACAAAGCTTCTTTTCCCATATAATATAAAATATTCACAGGATTCAAGGATTAGGGTGTGGACATCTTTGAGGGAACATTATTCTGTCTATCACAGCCTCTCATTGGCTAAACTCAGAATCCAATTGATACAGGGGCCTGGGAAACAAACCTCAGAGCAGGTGAAAAATGACGGATGGGTCTGAGGAAACGCAGGCTCAGGATCAGCATATTATAAGATAACAACATTCTTTTTCTTCTCAAACTAGGGCTGGCTTAACAGACAAATGGCTTGCTTTCTAATTGCTGTCAAAAACAGTGAATTAAATCATTAACCATAAAAAACAGCAATAGCACACCCTGCAATGAGATTAACTCAAATATAATGCAATTGGCTTCAATTTTCTTTTCAGCCTTGGCTCCCAAATGCGGGCCAGCTAAAATTCTTATCTTGTGAAAGTGAGGGCTAGAATGAGCAGGGAATAGATAATTTTGGTCTTAAGAAGTACAGAGGTAGAAGGCGAATCTCTGAGTCTATCGTATTCTTTTGGCCCAGTCTCTCTGGATTAGGCTGTCAAGATAAGCGTCAACTAATCTGAAGATTTCTGGGATCTGTGCTGCTGTCCTGGAAGACTCAGCCAGCCTGACCCAGAATTGTCCCCAGCAATATTTCAGTCAATAAACTGCCACCAGGTGATACCAAACTTTGTCAGGGTCTAGGAGAGATGAAATGGCACAGTAATCCTCCTAGAACTCTCAGCTGCCTAGTTTTGAATTGCTTTCCCTCAATCATTTTGTTAACCACACAATAACAAGACCCTGCATTTTATACGGTTTAATTTTTTGGACCCTACACATTACAGTATTTCAAAACTCAGATTTTCATTTTTGGTAAACATACTCCAACGTTTAATTTGCTTCTCATTAGCAACCTGGTATGGCCAAAATATCAGAAAGGATACTTCAATTTTGAACTTTGTGTGGGCAACAAAAGAACTATTGACAATGATGGAAATAGCACATGGAATGAGCAGACTGTATTTAAGCATAGTTACATACTACACATTATCAATGTTACCTGGAGTCCCACTATAAACACCCAATTCCTCTCTAAAGTCAGAATCTTTCACTAAATATGGCTGAGAGAATGGCCTCGCCTCTGTTCCAGACTTTGGTGTGCTGTCCAAACTCTATACTGTCCCTCTTCTCTCTTGTCCCACTCAGGACTGCAATAGGATGTCACTTTCTTGATTCTTCAGACTTTTGTAGAAATTGTTAGTCTTTGCTTTATGTGATCGTTTAAATTTTACCTTAAGGACAGTTTTTGAAGGTTTGTTCCCTTCAACACACCCTACAAATACAGATTTTTAATTACCAAATACCCTAGGGAAGATGCTTCTCTTTATTTTCATGGCCTGGATGCTGTGTCTCCCCTCTAATATGAGCTCTTTCTGTTATCTCCTCAGTCGCCTGTAAGGAATATGCCCTCTGCTTTTTTTGTGTTCTGCATATTGTCAGCCACCAAAGGGTTAGCTTCTCCTTTGGTGGGAAGAGAAATTTTCTGATTGACATCTGAGCTGAAAACCAACTCCTCTTAGGGCAGGGACATGTGTTATGTGACCTTCGAAGTTGTAACATTTCAACATTCTTCCTTGTTGCTAATGCTTGAGTTATTTTTTAAAATTTATTTTTAAATTTACATATAGTAAAATTTACTCTTTGTTGTACAGTTCTATGAGTTTTGACAAATACATAGAGTTGTGTAATCATCACCATGATCAATATTCAGAATAGTTCCATCATTCCCCCCAAAATCTCCTTTAGGCCATTCCTTTTGTAGTCAACTCCTCCCAACCACTGGCCAACCACTGATCTGTTCTCTGTCCCTATAATTTTGCCTTTTCCAGGATGTCATACAAATGGAATCATATAGTATAGAGGCTTTTGAATCTTGACTCTTTCACTAAGCATAACACATTAAAGATTAATTCATGTTGTTGTATCTATCAATAGTTTGTTTCTTTGTATAGTTGAGTAGCAGTCCATTGCGTGATGTACTTGCTACTTACCATAAACTTGGTGACTTAAGACAACAGAAATGTGTTCTCTCCCAGTTCCAAAATTAGTTTCCCTGGGCCAAAATCAAGGTGTTGGCAGGGCCAGACTCCCTCCAAAGGATCTAGGGGAAAATTTGTTTTTTGTCTCTTCCAGCTTGTTTGTGGCTGTCAGTATTCCTCAGCTCATGGCTCCATCACTGCAATCTCCGCCTCTGTGGTCCACATTGCCTTCTCTTCTGTCTGTCTGGAGTCAAATCTCCCACTGTCCCCCCACCCCCACCCCGTTAGAAGGACACGTGTGATTGCATTCAGGCCCCACCCGGATAATCCAGAATAATCTCCCCATCTCGAAATCCTTAACTTAATCCCATCTGCAAAATCTTTTTTTGCATTTATGGTAACATTCACAAACTCCAGGGATTAGGATGGGTAAATATTCTGGGGGGCTATTAGTCGGTCTAAAACATGTGGATATCCTACAAATTGTTTATCCAGTCCCTCACTGAAGGACATTTGGTTTATTTCCAATTTGGAGCAATTATGAATAAAGCAGCTATAAATATTTGCATAAAGGTTTTGTGGGAATATACGTTTTCATTTCTCTTGAGTCAGATTTCTGGATAAAATAGTAGTATATGTTTAACTTTATTTAAAAAACTGTCAAACTGTTTCCAAAGTGGTCATTATCAGTTTGCAATCCTACAAGTAATGTAGGACTTGTCAGTTTTTCTGATTTTAGTCATTCTAGTAGATATGTGGAATCCCTGAGTGGCACAAATGGTTAAAGCTCCCGGCTGATAACAAAAAGTTTGGAGGTTTGAGTCCACCCAAAGGTGCCTTGGAAGAAAGACCTGGTGATCCACTTCTGAAAAAAATCAGCTATTGAAAAACCCTATGGAGCACAGTTCTACTCTAACACACGTAGGGTGGCCATGAGTCAGGACTGACTTGATGGCAACAGGCTTCAGGTAGTAGGTGTGTAATGGTATTTCCTTGTAGCTTTAATTTGCATTTCCCTGATGATGAGTGATGTTCAGCA
Source organism: Trichechus manatus latirostris (assembly GCF_000243295.1). Lineage (NCBI taxonomy): Eukaryota > Metazoa > Chordata > Mammalia > Sirenia > Trichechidae > Trichechus > Trichechus manatus. The sequence goes on along the minus strand of NW_004443946.1, from coordinate 7,388,679 downwards.
TTTTTTCATGTGTTGAAGTTTTAATGACGTTTAATGTGTCATTTCATGCCCACCCTCAGTGGGATACATTTTCACTTGGCTCTCTAAACGTACTTTACTAATGGTTTGGAAACAATTAACTACTTAACAGGAGAAAATCGTGGAATTATTAACTTCTCATTGAATTAAAACTACTAAGTTTTAATGTGGAGGAATTCTAACTGTATCAAAATGAGTCAACACAATATTTGTTAAATGTACCCAAGGTGCATGGTTAGTATACGAAGTGATTAGTAAGATTAGTAGAGTATGTTTCTAGTGAGCATATGTTCTTTTTAATTTTTATGAACCTATTTGGATTAAGAATCTATATGCACTGTAATAATTCACGAAAATTTCCCTTAAAAAATATGGGCTTAGTATAATACTTCTACCATAGGAGTCCTTATAATTAGGTCTTTAGGGCATGCATAGGCCTTAAGTCCAACAAATTAGATTTGTTTAGGAGCAAGTTTCTTAACCATGGAAGTACTGTCTCTGAAATTGCCAGAAACTTCTAATGTCATCAGGGCCTGCTGAGGCACCTGGATAGTAATAAGGGCCATTTGAACAAGAATCCATCTTCTATCCCACACCAAAATTCTAATAGACTAGTTTGGGCATAAAATATGCCTTCATATTTCCAATAGCTTCAGGATAAATTTCCTGCGCCAAAGAAATAAAAGAGGCAGGGCAACTACTACAGGAGGCTTAGAAGATGGGAGAAGTGAATATCTTAGTACAAAGGACTCAAGCATAGAACTTTATTGTTTAAAAAAAGATTAGAATATCTTAGTAAAAATAGCAGCAGAAATGGTGTTCCAGGACCATTGTGACGTATCTAGTAATAAAAATGGTGATCAGGGTAACTAACTTTTATTGCATGCTTACACTATTATGCCAGACACTATTGCAAGTACTTACATTAACTTATTTAATCCTTGTAACTACCCCAAGAGTATTTTTATATCCTTTTCACAGGTCAGGAAACTGAGACACAAAGAGGTTAAGTAACTTGCCCAGGGTCCCAGTGGAGCTATCAGTAGGCTCCACTACATCAGATGACCACTGCTCATCCAGAGCCGTTACTGTGGCTCCTAAGCTTGGCTGATGACCAGTCTGACCTTCGCAGCATTTCAAAATATAAGATTCCCAGGCCCCTCCCCAGGGATTCTGGTTCAATTGTCTAGAATCTGCATTGCTTTTGTAGGTTCCCCTAGATGACGCTGAGCATTGGCTAGGCTACCAAAATCAGGTTGGCAATGCTTTTTTGCAGGTTCCAAACCACCCTGTAGAAAGATCATGGATTTTCCAAGATTCATTATTAAGTTTCTTCTCATGGTGATGAGGGGTTAAGACAACAATAAAGCGTAGAAACTAAACACCTTTAGACACGTAGTTTGTCCGAGGCAAGTTACTACTTCTTTCAAACATTTCAAACACAATGATTAAAAGTCAGGATTAGTACTTTACTTATATATCATACTTTTCATGCTTGAGCTCGATTAAAATTTATTTTAATAGGTATGCATGTTATACTCCTATATTTCTCCCTAAAGTATGACTTATAATCTCATTTACTCTAATGGTTTCCCCCATATGCTGGTCATCGCCAAACTTACATTCTTTCCCAGACCTTGAACCCCTGACCTGAATATCAAGTTGCATATCGGCATTTCTTCCTGGAAGAACCTCAGACTGAACATGTCTGAAACTGAGCTCCTTGGCGCACCACACCCCACCAAACCTGTTACTTCTTCTGCGTGCCCTTTCTTGGCGATTGGCCTACCACCCACTCAGAATGCTGGGAGTCACTTGGACTCTACTCTCTCCCCCACTTTCCACCGTCCAAGAATTACTACTTCCTGTCTCTCACACCCTCCCAGTTCCCTGTGCCATTGTATCAGTTCACATTGCCGCCGTCTCTTGCCCAGACCTCCCAAGTGGTCTCCCAGCTCCCAGTCTCTGGTCCACATTGCTGCCAAGCACTTTTTCTCTTTTCTTTTTGTTGGAGTAAGTGCACACTTTTGGATCCAAGCTTAACTTTTTTTTATAATGTTCTATGGCAAACATAGTTGAGTATAGAGAATAATGTAACAAACAACTATGCTCTGACTACCCGAAAAAACCCGTTGCTGTTGAGTCAATTCTGACTCATAGCGATCATATAGGACAGGGTAGAACAGCCTCCATAGGGTTTCCAAGGAGTAGCTGCTGAATTGGAACTGCCGAACTTTTGGTTAACAGCCTGAGCTCTTCACCACTGTACCACCAGGGCTCCATGCTCTGACTACTGGTTTTATCAAAATCTTAACATTGTCATATTTTAAAAGAAATAAAGCATTACACGTGTGTTTAAGCCCACATTGGCTAGCTCTCCCCCACCCCCAAGTCCCTCCTTCCCCAGGACATTGTGAATGTAGTATTTATCATTCTCATATATATTTTATACCATCTCTAGATATTTATGTATTCATAAAGAATTTAAAATATTATTTTGTAGGCTTTTCAACTTTACTAAAATGACATCATAGTGTATAGATCTTCTGCAAGTTGCTTTCTTGACTTTATTTTATATTTTTTCCTGTTGATATGTATCACTCCAATTCATTTATTTTAACTACCATATGGTATTCTGCTATGTGATTATACCATGGTGTATTTATTTATTCTCTGTGGAAGGACATTTACGAGTTTTTACTAATACAGTGAAACCTGTGTAAGGCGGAAGCCTGTCAGAGAAGGACAACTCAAATATTTTTCACTAAAACAAATAATAGAAAAAGCAATAAGACTGCACCCTGTCAAAGGTAGAAAACTTGCGAGATCCAGAAAAAGGAGACAGTCCTGTTGAGTTCTGGCTCTCACAGGTTTCACTGTACAAACAGTGCTGCATTGCTCTTTTCGAGCAGATGTGTGTGAGCTTCTCTAGGCTACATTCTTAGGACTGGCATTACTTTCCCAGTCTCCCTGAGCCAGGGAGACAAATAGCTTCCTGTCTCCTTTCTCTAATCTGCCAGAGTAATTTTTCTGAAATGCATATTTGATCCTGCCACTCCCCTGCTTAAATCCCTAAGATGGAACAAATCTGACATTCCTCAATAAGACATGCAAGGCCCCCTGCCACCTTCCACAGCCTTCTCTGTTCCCCATGCCACACCACACCTAGCTCTCCCTGGTCCTCTGACAGACCCAGGGGGCCCCGTCTCCCATCCCCCTGCATAGTCTTCTCTCTCTTCCAGACTGCCCGACTCTCACCCCATCCTCTCTACCCTTTCTACCAGGAGACACAGACTTATTTTTCAAGGTCATCTTCTCACTGAAGCCTTTCCTGAACTGCCAGAGGTCACCAGGTTCGAATCCCATCTCCACTACTTACTAACAAATTTTTTAACTTGCCCAAGTGTAAAGCTCTGTTTTGTCATCTTTAAAATGAATGTAATAATAGTACCTACCTCATACACCTATCATAAGGATTAAATTTGATTATTGATATTAACTTTGATTATTGAATTTGATTCTTGATATAGAGCATTTCACACAGTGCTTGACAATAAATGTTAGCTCTATTCATCTATTAAAGCACTTTATTAGAATTTTTTCTTTTTGTTAGTCATTTCTTTGCGTGTTTTTCTCCATCTGCTAGCAGTAACCAGTTGTTGTTGGGTCAATTCTGACTCATGGTGACCCCATGTGTCAGAGTAGAACTGTGCTCCATATGGTTTTCAAGGGCTGATATTTTTGGAAGTTGATCACAGGCAGCTCTGGGTGGACTCAAACTGCCAGTCTTTCAGTTAGCAGCCAAGAGCATTAACCATTTGTACCACCCGGGGATTTTGGGTCCTTCAAAGTCTAGAAACTAAACACACCTAATTCACCTTTATATGCCAACTCATGGACTGCCATAGAAAAATTACATCATAAATGGGCTCTCAAAGCTGCTAGTTAAGATAAAAAAAAAAAAAGATTTAATACTTTGTCATAGATGGTATCACATTACTACAGAAAAATACATCTTCCTGTGGCATTTTTGTTTCCCTTTTACCATCAAAACTTTCTTATAATAGCTTACTGCCTCATTTCTTTAGATTGGTAATGATTTATGCAAGTTTATTAGTAAACAGTATTAGAAGGATTTATTTTGCCAGTTGGTTGTTGCCTAGGGAAAGAGTTTGCTTTAAAAAAAAAAAAAAAAAGAGTCGTGGTTCATTTGGTTTTGCTGCTTACTTACAATCTTACCGAGGCATAAATTTGTACCAAGAATTTCCATGAAAAGGCAGGGATGATTTCTGAAACCTGCAAATATACGACTATAGATTCACCAGTAGAAACTGCAAATAAAAATGCTTCTGACCTGGACTGGAGAGTGATGGGAAAGGAAGGATGAGGGTGGGAGGGCTACATTTTTTAGACTTGCCTTCCTTCCTCTGTCTCAGTCTTCCTCAGCACTTGGAAGCCAGGAGCCCAACTCTGAGGACTGGGTCTTTCATGGATTTCTCAAACATTTTGTACTGCCAACTGGACAGGATTCTCTCCTTTGGTTTCTACCCAGTTAGCCTGCCCTAGCCCTGGTGGTGCAATGGTCAAGTGCTCTGTTGCTAACTGGAAGGCTGACAGTTTGAACCCACTCAGTGGCTCTGAGGGAGAAAGACTTGATGACCTGCTCGCATAAAAATGACAGCCTAGAAAACCCTATGGGGCAGTTCTACTCTGTCACATGCGGTTACTGTGAGTTGAAATGGACTCAAAGACACCTAACAACAACAGCCTGCATTACAGCTGCCCTTGCTGAATCCCTGGGGTGGTGGAAGTGCAGTCACTAACTCGTGCCAGCTGCCACCCTCAAGCTTGTTTCTCCTCTCAGTATCCCCCCTACCCAAGGACGGAGTACCCAATAAACAAGGTACGCACGGGCTTACTTATGCTTATTTACTAATCTGTAGTGCACAATTTCACCTGTTTTTCACCACATCTTTATTTTTCACTACATCTTAACTAGCAGCAAAACCCATGTGAACTTGTTGCTTACCGGTTAATCCGCCCCTGCCCCACCCCACCCCAGCAGCAGTCCTGCCCCATGGATAGTTCTTGTGAGGAGTATGTACGTCCTTCAGAAAAGCCAGACAGCCATAGTTTTCCTCCAATCCTCTACCTGCTGGCATCTGCAGGCCTCAGAACAAACTACCATCCCCTTTTGAGGCCTGATGTTTGTTGGCAGGGGGGTGCAGGCCATACTGGTTGACACTGTCAGAGGGGGGTGACACCAAAATGACGCTTTATAAAATTTTTGTGCAATGTTTCAGCAGAAATTTATTATTTTTAATAAAAATATCCCTGTAATTAGCTATAATAACAAAAAAAATTCTTTTATCATAAGCCCAGCTTACCTGTATCAATATACCTACAAGGCTAAAACTCTAAAAACAAATCTGTCTTGGAAGAAGTACAGCCATAATGCTCCTTAGAAGCAAAGGTGGTGAGACTTTATCTCGCTTACTTTGGACATGTTATCAAGAGGGACCAGTCCCTGCAGCAGGACATCATGCTTGGTAAAGGAGAGGGTCAGCAAGAAAGAGGAAGATGCTCAACGAGACGGATTGACACGGTGGCTGCAACAGTGGGCTCAAGCGTTAACAGTGATTGTGAGGATGACACAGGACCGGGCGGTATTTCGTTCTGTTGTACATAGGGTCACCTAACAAGAGTAACAACAATGCATTCCAATGAGAGCTGTCTTTACTCAATTACTACAATGATGCTTCGAATCATGTGGTTTCGTCTGCACGTGTTGTTTTCATTGCTGCTGGTATTTTTTATAGTCACTGATTTTGTCAAATTTTCTGATGTTTTAACTACAATATTGTGGTAATTAGCGTGGGGGGGGGGTGACACCACGAGTTGCCGCACTGGCTGACACCAACCCAGTGACTCCTCTGGGGGCATGATGCAGTAGGATGTTTATTAGCAAGATTAAAAGGATACAATTAGTCACTTAGGCTGTGGGTGTAAAATAGCTGGGAGAGGAAGTTTTCTGAGTTTCCTCAGCTATGGTGCAGATAGGGCACACACAGCATAAGCTTACAGTCCACCTAAGTGGATCTACCCGGCCAGGAGGAGACCGGCAGTAGGTAGGCTCCCATTTAAGCCCCTCACCCATCGCACAAAGTAAGGTGGGCAAGGAAGAGGCATCATCTCTGTCCAGACAGCTTTTAAAGGGGGATTCTCATAATGGAAGTTTTCCCGTGAATGCTGTCTGATTCTTATAAGTAATAAAAAGTACTTTCCATGTGCTAACATGTATTCGGGCTCTGATCGGAAGGGCATGATATTTATGGAGCAATCCATATTAGTTATTGGTGCCCTTTTTCTCACGGCCTCCTGGCTATCTAGAAATCAGGTACAACCTGTAAACACCAAGCCAATTAGGAGTATTGTCTTACAGTTATAGCACGGTGGAGCAGGATGTGTTGTTGCACACTGCTCTTGAAGCTGAATGCCATTCTGACTTCTGAACTAGCCACCTCCCGGCATAATTGTTGCCATGTTCCACCCACTGCACTGGGTCTGCTGATACTAATGATACCTGAGCATGCTTGAGCGTGCTCCCTGTTCAGGTGCTGTGGCCTGGATGACTAGATTCTTGCCAAGGCCAGCCCCTGAGGCCTGGGGCAGCAGTGGTCCCCTGGGAAGGGACTCCTAGTGATCAGAACTGTGCGGTGGCGTAGTTCACCCTCCCTGCTGGCCCCAGGTGGCCAAATCTCAGTATGTCACAGCCTGGATCCCACCCAATCCCCACCACTGTCACTTCTTATATGTTACTTTTTTTTCTGTATTTATTCCTGTCTTTTCTTCTTTAGAATTGACTGTTTTCTCCCCTCACCCTGTACCCCCATCTCATTATCTCCTCTCTATTAGCTTGGAGGATATATACTCTGCTTCTTTATTTTTAGAAACCCCATCAGAGCAATACAAAGACCTTAGAACACTTTAACATAGATCTTTCTCCTCTTGACTTATTGCTATTAGTGTCCTATATTTTATTTCTATCTTGTTTTTCTTTAACTCCGCAAATAATATATTATTGTTGTTGTTATTGTTTTATATAACTACTATTGTTCAAATTGACCCACATATATAGCCATTTCTTTGCTTACCAGTCCTTTTTCCTTCAGTGTGAGTTTGTTGACAGTAAATGCTCATAGTTTTTGTATATATGAAAACGTCTTTATTTTGCCCTCATTCTTGAAAAGTGGTTTCATGAGATACGTAATTCTAGATTGACAATTAATTCTTCTGTTGAGAATTCAGCTGTCACTGTCACTCCATATAAGTAATCTCTCCTTTTTCTCAGGTTGGATTTAAGATCTTCTGTTTGTTATTGGTGTTCTGCAGTTTCACTGTAGTGCGTGTGGGTGTGGATTTCTTTTGATTGATTTTATCAGTCAGCGTTCTCCAGAGAAACAGAACCAGTAGAATATAGATACAGATATAGATATTTATTTCAAGGAATTGGCTTACACAGTTGTGGAGGCTGGCAAGTTCAAAATCCACAGGGCAGGCTGGCAGGCTGGAAACTCTTGGGCAGGAGTTTATACTGCAGTCTTCCTCAGAGAAACTGAAGTTTTGCTCTGAAAGGCCTTTTAATTGATTGGATGAGGCCTAACCACAATACCAAGGTTAATCTCCTTTACTTAAAGTCAACAGATTGTAGATGTTAGCCACATCTACAAAATGCCTTTACAGCACATCTCGATTAGTATTTGATTGAATAACTGGGTACTACAGCCTAGCCAAAGGAGCCCAGTGGCACAATGGTTAAGCACTCGGCTGTTAACCAGAAGGTTGGCAGTTAAAACCCCCAACCGCTCTGAGGGACAAAGACGTGGCAGTCAGCTTCCATAAAGATGACAGCCTTGGAAACCCTCTGAGGTTAATGATAGGTTTCTTAAGAGAGAATTTGTGTTTGCTTCTGCCAAGTGTTTGGGGGAACTTAGTAGCCAGGATCACTTTAAACAGTTTTTGTCTCGAGGTTTCAGGACATGTAGATGGTAGGAGTTCGGGCTGCAAAACCACATGAAGATTGGCTTGTGGATGTGAATTCTCAGGGAGGATTTTTTTCTGCTTTCCATCCAGCATCAAGGTGGAGACAGAAAAGTTTCTTTGCTGTTGCCTTTTGTGAGGAAGGTTTATGTCTAGTTCACCCTTACATGGAGGATGTAGCCCTCCCTTCTTGGGCCTAGATTTCTGCAATTGGTTGCTATCAGTCTCTCTAGCTATGCCGGGCCCTGGGTTTCATCTCCTGTCCCATGCCCGAGGTCACCAGGATCCAGCAGTTGTCCTGATTCTCACTTTCCCTTGTTTTGGCTTCTGAAATTCCTTACATTCTTGCCAGATCAGTGATGCATTGAAAAATATGTTGTACACTTTATCTAGCATTTGTAGTTGTTCTCATATTGCCAGAATGGAAGTCCTCACTTCTTATTTATTTTTTCCATTTAAAAAATGTTTTATTATATTTTATAATTTCTTTTTATTTTTCAGAATCTAATGTGGTCAGAGTAGGACTGCCAGACTTAGCAAATAAAAATACAGGACACCCAGTTAATATTGAATTTCAGGTAAACAATGAATTTTTTTTAAGTATAAGTATGTCCCATTTGGAAACCCCAGTGATGTAGTGGTTAAGAGCTACATACAGCTGATAACCAAAAGGTTGGCAGTTTGAATCCACCAGGCGTTCCTTATGGGGCAGTTCTACTCTGTCCTACAGGGTCGCTATGAGTTGGAATCGACTCAATGGCAATGGTTTTTTGGATGTCCCATTTAATGTTTGGACATACTAAAAAACTCTTTGTTGTTTATCTGAAATTCAAATTTAACTGGGCATCTTATATTTTATCTGAAAACCCTGGTTCTGTGTCTAATCCAAGCTGAATGATAAAAATTATTTAGACCTATAGATAGTTGCCCCTTTAGGAGAACTAGGTACCATGTGATTATGTATGAAATTACGAACTTTCTCAACATGAAAGAAAATATATTTATTTTTAAATATTTTTAATTGCAAAAAATGCATGCTTGTACTGATTTTAAGTATTTTAAACAGTGTCTATACCTTTTCTTTAAGTTGTCCATGTTTTATACACCAAAACCAAAACCAAACCTGGGGCCGTCAAGTTGGTTCCAACTCATAGCCACCCTGTAGGACAGAGTAGAACTGTCCCATTGGGTTTCCAAGGAGTGGCTGGTGGATTCAAACTGCCATCCTTTTGGTTAGCAGCCAAGCTGTTAACCACTGTGCCACCAGGGCTCCATGTTTTATACAAGTACCTCTAAAATTTAACATTCTTGGAAAATCAAACTCAGACCTAGTGAACAATAAGATCTTTTATCTCTAGTAGTTAGGTAAAAACATAGCTAAGAGTTACTACAACACCTCATATTGTTAATATTAGATATAGTGCAAAACTTGATACAAGGAGCACCCAATTTGGACTCCATGCAAAGTGCTCAGTCGTGTTGATGCTGTTGTGTTGAGTCGATTTTGACTGATAGTGACCCCATGTGACAGAGTTGAACTGCCCCATAGGGTTTTCTAGGCTGTAATCTTTACGGAGTAGGGTGCCTTCAGGCACTTGGTGGAGCTAGGTTTGCCAACCCATGGAGCGAGAGAGCTGAGCGCCTTTGAGCTGAGGCTTACTGGTGGAGGGGGGTGCCCCTGTGCACTTGTTGGCAGAGCTAAAAGAGTTTTGTAACACTTGCCCAAGCTGGGCAGAGGCTGAGGGCCAGAGAGAGGAGTTCCTCTGGGCATGGCTGAGAAGAGGCTATCCTGATGGAAGAACTGTATCCTGAGTGTTTCTGAACCTGAATTGTAACCTGTTACTTCCCTAATAAACGCATAACTGTGAGTATGGTCTATGAGTTCTGTGTGGCCATTGTAATGAGTTATTTAACCCAGCTGAGAAATAGAGAGTTGCTGTGGGAGGGACAGTTGGTACCAGAATTGGTAAAGATGGCGGAGAGAAGAGGCATGCACGACCTCCGCCTCGTAGGAATCAGCCTTGGGCTGTTGATCTTGACTCTCCTTCCCACTTGTGAAGTTAGAGGAGGTCAGATGCTGGCCCACACCATTTTTACAAACCCACATAAACAAAAGCTGTTTGGGATTCTTGATAATTTTTAAGAATATAAAGAGGTTCTAGTCCTAAAAGTCTGAGATCCGCTGACCCAGACAATGGTCCTGAGAACTCAAGCTGCTCAACCTATGCCAGTAGCCACAGGCCTCTGGATTTATTTAACATGAGAAAAATAAACACCTATTTGTTTGACTCTTCTAGGAAGGTTTTCTGTTACCAGTAGCCGATCACAACCTGAAATGATTCACTGGCTAACTCAACAATGAGTAGTCATTAATGAGGCACTATTTAAAACAGATTAATTGAAAAGATAGTTTAATTACCCATGGTTATTGACTTGTAATAAAATGACAAGATCATAGTCATGTGAAATATGATTTAGAGAAACAACAGAGCAAATAGGAATATTTCAAAGGCACAAAAAGATGACTTTAGAAAATTGCATAGTTTTCACTTATAGCCTTTCTACCTCTAGAGAAGTACCTCCAAAATAAACATTTAATACTTATATTAAATACATGCGAACCACAGAGTAATTAATTGACAACAAAATATTTAAGGTTGATGGTTCGAACCTACCCAGAGGTGCCCTGGAAGACAGGCCTGGTGATCTGCTCTCGAAAGGTCACGGCCTTGAAAACCCTATGGAGCAGTTCTACTCTGCACATACAGGATCACTATGAGCTGGAATTGACTTGAGGGCAGCTAACAACAACCAAACCAAAAACCAAACCCACTGCCATCGAGTGGATCTCGACTCACAACAACCCTGTAGGAGAGAGTAGAACTGCCCCATAGGGTTTCCAAGCCTGTAATCTTTATGGAAGCAGGTTGCCACATCTTTCTCCCTCAGAGCGGCTGATAGGTACAAACTACTGACCTTTCAGTTAGTAACCGAGCACTTAACCACTGCACCACCTTAACAACTCTTTAACAACAAAAACAACCCAAAAAGATTACTTTGAAAAAATAAAAATAAAAAGATTACCTTGAAGGATCAGGCTTATTATTTAGGTTCTTTGATCTTGAAGCTTCTTACTTACAGATAGTATCTTTGTTCTTTTTTTCCCATTGCCTTTGACTTTCTGACCTCCTCGATCCTGTCACATAATAATTACCTTATTCTTGTAAAATACCTGTGACTTCTCTTAAGCCCTTACCCTTTACACCTGCACCTTTGTTCACTGAGCATCCATTCTATACAGTGTCAGCAGTGAGGCTTAACGTCCTCCCAAACAGTGTATACAATATCTTTGAAACTTCCTCAATTTAAGAAGGGTATAATATCTTTCTGTCACCTCAATAACAGAAAAAAAGCAAATATTTTTGGTGTAGTTTCATTTAACAGTAAAAAAGTTAACATAAGATATAAATCTGTTATGTGAATTTCACTTCAATAAAATAAATTTTTAGAAAAGATATACATCTGGTCCTGATATTCTTGGAAACCACTAATAAAGGTATTTGGGGGCGAGGGAAAGGATGTCTTGCATTCAGAGTTGCTATGCTTTTAAAGCATGTCTGACACTATGACATTCTGCCTTAGGCCATTTAACAGACTGGAGAAACCCTTGGTCAGTTTTTTTTTTTTTAATTCTGCTTTAGGTGAAAGTTTAAAGCTCAACTTAGTTTCTCGTACAAAAATTTATACACACATTGTTATATCACCCTAGTTGCTATCCCTATAATGTGACCGCACATTCCTCCTCTCCATCCCGGATTTCCCGTGTCCATTCAACCAGCTCCTATCCCTTTCTGCCTTCTCATCTCGCCTCTGGACAAGAGCTGCCCATTTAGTGTTGTGTATCTACTTGAACTAAGAAGCACACTCTTCATGAGTATCATTTTACGTCTTATAGTCCAGTCTACTCTTTGTCTGAAGAGTTGGCTTCGGGAATGGTTTTCGTTCTGGGTTAACAGAGAGTTGGGGCACCATGCCTTCTGGGGTTCCTCCAGTCTCACTCAGACCATTAAGTCTGGTCTTTTTATATGAATTTGTGTTCTGCATCCCACTTTTCTTCTGCTCCATCAGGGACTTGCTGTTGTGTTCCCTGTCAGGGTGGGCACTGGTTGTAGCCAGGCACAGTCTAGTTCTTCTGGTCTCAGGCTGATGAAGTCTCTGGTTTATGTGGCCCTTCCTGTCTCTTGGGCTAATATTTTCCTGGTGTCTTTGGTGTTCTTCATTCTCCTTAGCTCCAGGTGGGTTGGTACCAATGGAAGAATCTTAGGTGGACACTTGCTAGCTTTTAAGACCCCTGACACCACTCACCAAAGTAGGATGACAGAACATTTTGTTAATAAGCTTTGTTATGCCAATTGACCTAGATGTCCCCTGAAACCATGGTCCCCAGACCCCTACCCCTGCTACTCTGTCCCTTGAAGTGTTTGGTCGTGTTCAGGAAACTTCTAAGCTTTTTGTTAGTCCAGTGGTGCTGACTTCCCCTGTATTGTGGGTTGTCCTTCCCTTCACCTAAGATAATTCTTGTCTACTATCTAGTTAGTGAATTCCCCTCTCCCTCCCTCCCCACCCCCGTAACCATCAAAGAATGTTTTCTTCTGTGTTTAAACCTTTACCTGAGTTCTTATAATAGTGGTCTCATACAATGTTTGTCCTTTTGCGACTGACTAATTTCACTCAGCATAATGCCTTCCAGATTCATCCATGTTATGAGATGTTCCATAGATTCATTGTTGTTCTTTATTGTTGGGTAGTATTCCACTGTGTGAATATACCATAATTTGTTTATCCATTCATCAATTGATGGGCATCTAGTTTTGCTTCCATTTTTTTGTTATCATGAACTGTGCTGCAATGAACACGAGTGTGCATGTATCTATTTGTGTGACGGCTCTTATTTCTCTAGGATGTATTCCAAGGAGTGGGATTGCTGGATCATATGGTACTTCTATTTCTAGCTTTTTAAAGAAGTGCCAAATCGATTTCCAAACTGGTTGTACCACTTTACATTCCCACCAGCAGTGTATAAGTGTTCCATTCTCTCCACAACCTCTCCAACATTTATTATTTTCTGTTTTTTGGATTAATGCTAGCCTTTTTGGAGTGAGATGGTATCTGATTGTAGTTTTGATTTGCATTTCTTTAATGGCTAATGATCATGAGCATTTCCTCACTTATCTGTTACCTGCCTCAATGTCTTCTTTGGTGAAGTGCCTGTTCATATCCTTTGTCCACTTTTTAATTGGATTATTTGTCTTTTTATTGTTGAGGTTTTGCAGTACCTTGTAGATTTTGGAGATTAGACGCTGATCAGATATGTTGTAGCCAAAAATTTTTTCCTAGTCTGTAAGTTGCCTTTTTACTCTTTCAGTGAAGTCTTTTGATGAGCATAAGTGTTTGATTTTTTAGGAGCTCCCAGTTATCTAGTCTCTCTTCTGGTGTTTGTATATTGTTACTTATAGTTCGTATTCTGTTTATGCCATGTGTTAGGGCTCCTAGTGTTGTCCCTGTTTTTTTTTCTATGATCTTTATTGTTTTTGAGTTTATATTTAGGTCTTTGATCCATTTTGAGTTAGTTTTTGTGCATGGTGTGAGGTATGGGTCTTGCTTCATTTTTTTGCAGATGTATATCCAGTTATGCCAGCACCATTTGTTAAAGAGACTGTCTTTTCCCCAATTAATGGACTTTGGGCCTTTGTCATATATCAGCTGCCTATAGGTGGATGAATTTGTGTCTGGATTCTCAATTCTGTTCCATTGGTCTATGTATCTGTTGTTGTACCAGTACCAGGCTGTTTTGACTACCGTGGCAGTATTATAGGTTCTAAAATCAGGTAGTGTGAGGCCTCCCACTTTGTTCTTCTTCTGGAGTAATGCTTAACTTGTCTGGGGCCTCTTCCCTTTCCATATGAAGCTGGTGATTTGTTTCTCCATCTCATTAAAAATTGCCATTGGAATTTGGATCAGGATTGCCTTGTATCTGTAGATCACTTTGGGTAGAATTGACATTTTCCCAATGTTGAGTCTTCCTGTCCATGAGCAAGGTATGTTTTTCCATTTATGTAAGTCTCTTTTGGTTTCTTACAGTAGTGTCTTGTAGTTTTCTTTATATAGGTCTTGAATGTCTCTGGTTAGATTTATTCCTAAAGTATTTTATCTTCTTGGGGGCTATTGTAAATGGTATTGATTTGGTGATTTCCTCTTCAAAGTTCTCTTTGTTGGTGGAGAGGAATCCAACTGATTTTTGTATATTTATCTTGTATCCTGATACTTTGCTGTAATCTTCTATTAGTTCCAGTAGTTTTCTTGTGGATTCTTCAGGGTTTTCTGTGTATAAGATCATATAATCTGCAAATAGAGATACTTTTACTTCTTTCTTACCAATCTGGATGCCCTTTATTTCATTTTCTAGCCTAATTGATCTGGATAGGACCTCCAGCACCATGTTGAATAAGAGTGGTGATAAAGGCATCCTTGTCTGGTTCCCGTTCTCAAGGGGAATGCTTTCAGACTCTCTCCATTTAGGATGATGTTGGCTGTTGGCTTTATATAAATGCCCTTATTATGTTGAGGAATTTCCCTTCTATTTGTATTTTGCTGAGAGTTTTTTTTATCACGAATTAGTGTTGGACTTTGCCAAATGACTTTTCTGCACCAATTGATAAGATCACGTGGTTCTTGTCTTTTGTTTTATTAATGTGATGGATTACATTGATTGTTTTTCTAAAGTTAAACCATCCCTGCATAGCTGGTATAAATCCCCTTTGGTTGTGGTGAATTTTCTTTTGGTATGTTGTTGAATTCTATTGGCTAGAATTTTGTTGAGGATTTTTGCATCTATGTTCATGAGGGATATTGGTCTGTAATTTTCTTTTTTTGTGGTATCTTTACCTGGTTTTGGTATCAGGATTATGCTGGCTTCATAGAATGAGTTTGGGAGTATTCCATCCTGTTTTATG